>NC_139513.1:137093429-137245929 GCF_947247035.1 Vipera ursinii | reverse complement strand
TCTGCACAATCTAAGGATATTTCTTTATTTATTTACTAAATTCACACCTGTGTGTATAGCCAACTATTCTTGTTTTTCTCCAGTGATGAAAGAAAGTACAAATTAATCCAACTGCCCTCACTATCTAGTCATCATGGCCTCTTCTTTCAACCCACGTGTGAAATTGGTTCTTTTGGGCTGCTTTTGAACCCAGTTATTCACTTTAATTTAGCCAAGCTCAATGGTCTTAATTAGAAGGAAGGTATTTTGTCATGAATATGTAATTTTACCTTTTATTTTGATGTTTTCTTCCTGATTAATTTCAAGGAACAATTAACTACGACAAATTGAGTAAATGTCTCAAGGTGTTTTCAAACTGTTCCTGCAATTTCTAGGGCTTCTTAACAATTACCAATGGCTCATCAGTGAATAAAAACTCAGTAACTGTGAACATGTTTTGTGTGTGTGTGAAAGCCAATTAGTCTAGGGCTACTGACATTTTTACACAATCATAATTTAACATTAATTTTGTGTTTTATTCAAAGAAAATAAGAAGATGTCTAATGAGTGTTCAATCCTTGACATTCGTCAAATGTGTACTTTTAAATCCTTAGCAATACTGTGACATTCTGTCAATGTGCCTGGATTATATATATACATTTCTCAGAAAGCAGAATAGTACACAGTATAAAATATGTATGCAAGTGTACTGGTAGCAAGCTGGTTAATCTCAGTTTGCTCTCTCCTACACCAGACAGAATTGGAAATCCAATTAAATATAAGGCAATCATAGATTGGCACATCCAAAGCATGGCAGTCTTGCCATTAAAATTCCTCAAACATTTGACTGTATCCATTTCTGTAACTTAAGATTTTATCAGAAATATTGCAATAACTTATCATTAGATGCATACAACTTTATGTTACCATCACATATTCCCAACTATTTTTTATCCAGAAATATTTTTGTCTGGGGTACTATATTCATCTCAATATCTACAGTCTGTACAAATTTTGGCACCGCACTATATGATGTAGGAAACAAACCTCACCTATTTTATGAAGTTTGAACATGAATGTTTCAAAAAGCTCTAAAAATTCTGATGTACAGGAAAAAAAATTATTGCAATGTTTGAAAGAACATGGAGCAATAGACAAGAAAACAACAACAGCTCATATAACTCTCAAGGCCTAAATTCACCTGAATTAGAATATTTTCAGTGGGAAAATTTTAACTCTGGAAAACCTTAACACGTGGCTGCTTATTAGCTGTCTGAAGTTGTGACAGACCCTCCAAAGGTAGTCCTTGACTTACAACCATTCACTTAATGACTGTTACAATGGCACTGAAAAAATGACTTACAAGCAGTTCTCACAATTATGACCACCGCAGCATCCCCACAGTCACACAATCAAACTTCAGGTGCTTGGCAAGTGGTGTGTATTCACAATGGCTGCAGTGTCTCAGGTCCTGGGTTGGTTGTCTGCAACCTTCCTAGGGAGCTTCTAACAAGCAAAGTCAACGGGTGTGTGCTTGTGTGTGTGTGTGTGTGTGTGTGTGTTAGGGTTAGGCAGATTTGCCTAACCACTGCATGATTCACTTAATAGCTGTCGTAATTTGCTTAATAACCATGGTAGAAAGAGTAAAATGGGGCACGACTCACTTAACGACTGCCTTGCTAAGCAACAGAAATTTTGGGGTCAATTATGGTTGTAAATAGAGGACTACCTATAATTGGCAGTTACTTTAGTAACTCTAGCTTTCATTACAGGTAATCCTCAATTTGCCACAGGTTATTTAAAGGCCATTCAAAATTACGACAGCTGGCAAGGGTGCTTTACCAACATAAAGCACTTCTGGCCATCTTAAAACATCACTGCATCCCCCCCACAATTACTCCATGACCTCATTACAGATGCCTGGCAACCAGAGTGCCAACCAGAGTGACTGGTTGCCAAGTGCCCCACAACCATTTGCCCTCTGACCACTTGCCATCTGACCATTTGCCATCTTCTCTGCAGGCTTCCCCAGAAAGCCAGTGAGAAAGCAGTCAGGAAAGATTGCAAAGGAAGGGGCTGAAGGAGGGCTGAAGTCCTCCTGCAGGTTGCAGAAACCTCCCCTTCCTTTAGGCCCAGAAAGGATTTCCGCTTTATGCATGGAGGGAAAAGGAAATCTTTTGGCAGGCTGCAAAAACAGAATTGAAATCTTCCCTACAGGCTTTTGAGCCAAAATTCTTTGGGTGGCAGCTCTTTCACTCTGTCCACTTAACCACCCAGGTCCAGGAAATTGCCGGGATTTGTGGTTTTTGAACGAAGCAATCACATGGCATCTTACTTAACTACTGCTTCACTCAGCAACCAATATTCTTTGTTCCAACTGTGGTTATAAGTCAAGGATTACCTGTGCCCCTAGAAGCAAATGCAACCAAGTTTTGAAAAGTCAACACCAATTAAAAGAATAATCTTATTCAAAGTGAATGCAATACAGATGGATTTTGACAATCCAAGTATCACTCCCCACCCCACTCCCTGGTTCTGAGATCAAATCAGCTCATAAGTAGCACAATTTGTGGCAAGATTTATATATTAAATAGGCATGAATTGTATTGTGTGCCTCTGCTAAGTGAGCTAGAATGGAATGAAAAGCCAAATACAGCTTCATGGGATGTACAAGAATAATTTTTTTAAAAAAACATACAACACTAGCTGTTCTCACTTAGAGACCACAAGACTAATCCAGAACACGCTTCACGCCAAGCACAACTGCTAATTCCGGTGCCACCCACTGCTCAGCACAACTAGACCAATACATCTGGTACTATGCAGCCAATTCCCAACAAAGTAGCTATTTACCAGTAATGAACAATCCCTGTGCTATGCACTAATTCTGAATATACAAAGTACTTTGCTATCCTTATCTATTTATAACGACAACAACCTTGGAATCATTTAATCATTATAATCATCTTACAAATCTGGAACCAATGCCAAGATATGAAAAACTGTTTGAAAAGGGCCCACTGAGAACCCAACCAAACCCTGACTCTCTTAAGATGCCGGGATATCACATCTAATGACTGATCCTCATGGCAGAATACAAACATGACTCCACTGATCTACACATTATACATGCGGTGTTCAGGTGACAAAGAGGACACAAAACAGCCAGCTGGAAGGAAAGGCCAATTTTGGGGAAATATATGTGTGCAAAGTCAAGAGGAACAGAATCAAGCAGAGCTGTTTACCAGGAGAAAAGAGTTATTGCAACACTTACCAACACGTTGATATTCTCCTTCTGACTCAGTAATGAGCGTACCTCCTCTATATCACGGTTAAAAATGGCTTGGACCAGAGGAGGCTACAAAAGACGGAAAACACTAAGATTAAGTTAAGAAAAAAAATCAACCGTTAACAGCAGAAACTCACAAATCTGAACAAAGAATTTTACAAAACGCACTGTGTCTTACGTCCTTAGGAAGAAGGGGTGATGTGATTGAATAGTCAGGTTCAAATAGGAAGCACAGTTGGACTTTTAAGATCACATCGTGGCTGCTCACACAAAATAACCGGCATTCTGGATACACTCCTTACAACTGATTGTTTACAGACCATTTGGAGTTAGGATGGCCTCAGAAAGGGTGGTCTAGTCTGCAAAACACTTCCAGCCATCCTAAAATGTCAGACCTCTCCCTCCAGTCACATGGCCACACTTCAGGCACTTGGCCACCAGTTCACATTTATGACTAATTGCAGGATCCTGTGGTTACATTACTGGTTTCAGCAAAAGATACCTATTTGGGACAATGAGTTCGCACTTAATTTGCAACTGCCATAGAGACAATTGTAAAATTGGGCCCAATCACACAAGTGCCTCAACTTATAGCCATCGTGACTTACAACCAAAATTCCACTTCCAAATGCACTTGTAAGTTGAGGATGAACTGCACCTGAAAGCAAATGTGCTAGTTTTTTCTGACCATCTTGGCATGTGCAGTGTGTAATCCTTTAGTCACAAAATAACCTACACCACCATTTGATGAAGAGGGTAGGATAAACGAACTGATCATAGCTACCATATGCGTAAGTTCCTTTAAGGTGATGGTAGAAGAAAACTACTGTAGACCTTCTGTTTTTTTTTTTTTTGCCATTTTTCCACTATACATGCAAGAGTTCACAATTCTGGCAATCCATTATTTCTGGCTACTATGTATTCTGCTCTTTTCTAATATCCTACCTGCGAAGAGTATAGAAGGAATAAATGTGTTGGGAGCGTGCAAAAACAACACAAAACTGACTTCACTGCAATAAAGGGCCTCCGTCCTTTCTTCAAGCCAAAAGATAAAGAGAGAGAGAGAGAGAAAATGGAAGCTGTGTATCTATCTTGCTTATCTTTGAAGCAGGCAGACGTTTCTGCATAGACTTTCCTAAACTCTGTGCAACTTGCCAAGGTCATGGGATATAAGGTAGGATTTACATCTGTTGATCTGCATCATCAAGATCCGTAACGGTATGCCGGAATGAGGCTGGGAAACACGAAGGAGAGCCACAGACTACTAGACAACCACTTGTAAAAACTGTCTCAGCCATAGACGAGGGAATAGCATGAGAAACATTTCAAAAGAAACTCTATTTAGTTTTCCAGAAGGTAAAAGGAAAGGAGAATTACTTTCATCAGTCTTGCAAGATCCTGTTAATGTAACCTTATAATAAAAATAGAATTAGTACTCCTGACAGGTAGTCCTTGACTTATAACCATTCGTTTAGTGACCAATGTTACAGCAGCACTGAAAAAAGTGACTTATGACTTTTTTCCACGCTTACGACCACTGCAGCATCCCCATGGTCACCTAAAAAAAAAATCCAGACACTTGGCAACTGACTCATATTTATGATGGTTGCAGTGTCCCAGGATCACGTGATCACCTTTTGTGACCTACTGAAAAAGCAAAATCAGTGGGGAAGCCAGACTCATACAACAACCATGTTACTAACTTAACAACTGCAGCGATTCACTTAACAATAGCAGCAAAAAAGGTTGTAAAGTTAGGCAAAACTCACTTAACTATCTTGCTTAGCAACATAAATTTTGGGTTCAATTGTGGCTGACAGTCCAGAAATAATTGTATCTCCCTAGGCCAGGGGTAGGCAACCTCGGCTCTTTTATGACTCATGGACTTCAACTCCCAGAATTCCTGAGTCAGCATAGCTGACTCAGGAATTCTGGGAGTTGAAGTCCATGAGTCATAAAAGAGCCGAGGTTGCCTACCCCTGCCCTAGGCTAATAAGAACATTACTTGGCCTCTTATCCTACCAGTTTATAAATCAGAAAGTCAAAAGGATCAGTAAAACTGTCAGTAAAATCTTTTAGTTAACATGGAGAATTTCATTCTTACTTCTTGCTATCCATTCCATGTGGCATGAACCTGCAAATCAGCTGATTTCTTAAGTATACCGTAATTTAAGGTATCGTATTTTTATGGATTGTAACTTTTCATGAAATACTCTGGATAGTGGGCATGTTGTAAGTACAGGTAGCACTCAACGTCCGACCACTGTTGAGCCCAAAAATTCTGTTGCTAAGCAAGACATTTGTTAAGAGAGTTTTGCCCCCACTTTACGACCTTTCTTGCCGCAGTTGTTGCCACCAACCATATTGTGAAGTTCGCAGATGATACAACAGTAGTGGGCCTTATTCATGATGACAATGTGGAAGCTTACCACGAGGAGATTGAGGGGTTGGTGAGCTGGTGTAAGGAAAGCAGCCTAGTTTTAAATACCAGAAAAACCAAAGAGATCATTGTCAATTTCAGAAAAGGCAGGCACAGCCACACTTCTCTGGGCATTAATGATTCGCTTGTGGAGATGGTTACCAGCATCAAATTCCTGGGTGTGCAGCTAACAAGTAGGCTGGCTTGGTCGCTCAACAGAGACACTGGTGAAGCAGGCACAGCAGCGCCTGCACTTTCTGTGTCGCATGAGAAAAGCTCATCTTCCTTCTCCTGTCCTTACCACTTTCTACAGGGGGATGATTGAGAGCATCCTGTCATACAGCATCACAGTCTGGTTTGGAAGCATCACTGCTTCAGACAGGAAGGTGGTGCAGAGAGTGGTGAGGATGGCCGAAAAGATCATTGGCAGTTCCCTCCCTCCCATCCAGGACGTAGCACAGAAGCGTCGTTTGAGTAGGGCCTGTAAGATTATCTGGGACACTACTCATCCTCTTCACGACCTGTTTTCCTTGTTACCTTCTGGCAGGAGGCTTTGTGGTATCTGTAGCAGAAAATCCAGATTCAGCCATAGTTTCATTCCATACAGCATTACCCTTGTGAACTCTCAGGTTTCCTCCTTCCGTTATATACTCAAGATGGACAATATTTAATATTTATTTGTTATGTATGTGTAGGGGTGTGTATTACATAGGTTGTAATAGTATGTTTTTTAGGTGTGTGTCATGTGTTTCACTTTGAGAGTGGGCAACTAAATTTCATTTTTGATGTGTGCTGTTGTACCCACAGTAAAAAAAATGACAATAAAGGTTAACTTATATCTTACATCCATTAAATGAATCACTGTAGCTGTTAAGTTAGTAACGCGGTTAAGTGAATGTGGTTTCCCCATTGATTTCACTTGTCAGAAGTTCAGAAAAAGTGATCACATGACCCCACTGCAACCGTCATAAATATGAACCAGTTGTCAAGCATCCAAATTTTGATCGTGTGTGAAAAACAGTCATAGGTCACTTTTTTCAGTGCCATTGTAACTTTGCACTGTCACTAAACAAACTGTTGTAAATCAAGGATGACTATTTTAAATTATTACACAAAGTTATATCACGATTTCTAAATCACCATAGTGAAGTTTACACAACACGCTAAGTAAAAATGAAACAACTATTATGCGTAACATAATATGCAAACTTTCCCTCAAGCTCTTTTTAATACCGCTGATGCAAAACACAGTGACAACTCATTGGCTTCAACTTCTATCCTCTTGCACCTGCTTACTTCACTGTTACAACCTCCTTCCAGAAATATAAATAATTATGTTGGCTAAGAACACAAGGTCTTCCATCCTATACAACAGCCCACACACAACATCTATGCAGAGTATAGGCTACCTAACTTAGTAGAATAATTAGAGGTTTATGTCCACAACTATATCTTCCATCTGATTGTTGGCTCTCTCCATGATGGAAGGCATAACGCACTATGCAGCAGCCTGATTACAAACTTCATTTTCTTCCTGGGTACAAAACTAACGATGCCCAACGTTTTTTTCCAATAACTGCACTTGGTTATGCAATTGCAAACAAGTGGAAGAGATCTGGATAAACCTCAGTTTAACTTTGTGATGGAAGAAGTATTAAACAAATATAGAATAATAATACATAATTATTAAATCATATGAACTCATTGCATTACAATGTAGTTAACTTGATTATTCTTCATGTATATAATCATTCTTCAGACATTTTAAAAACTAAAATTCAGCAACAAACTTTTATAGGCAGTGAAAGTCTCATCCAAAATTTTGGGGACATCATTCTGAGGCCTCATTCTGCATTACTGATCATGGGGAAATGTTGGACAGACAAAATGAATGGCTACATTCACACATGAAAACTGAACGATCGCATATAATGGTATGCCACAAGGGGTATATCTGCATATCAAAGAAACACATGATTTATAATTGTTATTACATTAACTTAATTTAATTACATTTACTTCCCACCATAAGCTGGCAACTCACAACAGCTAACACTATATATGAAAAACATGAAAACCACCACAGTAAGTTTAAAATAAATATAAGACAAAATACATAACACCAAACCAAATAAAAAACTATGAATGAGAATAAAAATAAAAGGATACACTGACTACAATGCTCTTCAAAACACCCCAGTCTTTAACATCCTCCTGAACAGGAGGCCCAGTCTCTTGGGAGGCTATTCCAAAGCAGCATATCTACCTTCAACCTCCCCTTGCTTCTTAGAAATATGGAACTGTGGCAATTTTCTTCCTAGATGATCTAGCAGGTTGGGACAATTCAAAGTGGAGCAGGCCTATTTAGATGGCAAGCTAGAAGAAGCTTTAAAGGTCAAAAGCAACATGCTCCCTTTGCTTTATGTAAAAAAAACTGTATAATTTGTGACAGCGTAGTCAATTTGCACTGGGAAACAGCAAATATTTTTATCCACCATAACAACTTGAACACTTTCCCACCAAAACTCTTCTGCCTTCACTTATACTTCACTTTTCCTCCAACCAAATGAGGTGCACTATACTATCCAAGTCCAAATAATCCAGGAGTGTGAGAAATATTATCTTAGACCTGTATCCAAGCTTAAACCTTGATTCAAAAGGGTCCAGATAATCCACTTTTTCAAGGATGCTGTATAACTGATCTGGCACCATTATCTCAACTACCTTCCCCCAAAATTGAAGTAAGAGACTGATCAGATCCAGGGGTGACCTGTTTAGAAGGGGGAACACTAGAGCTTCTTTCAAAACCATTAGTAGCTCCCCCCTTATAAAAAGACAATGAGAATCTCCCAGATCCCAATCCCCATTACAGACAGTCCTCGACTTACAACCACAATTGAGCCCAACATTTTAGTTGCTAAAGAAGAGTTATGTTTTGCCCCATTTCACCACCTTTCTTGCCACAGTTAAGTGAATCACTGCAGTTAAGTTAGTAACACAGTTAAGTGACTCTACCTTCCTCACTGCTTGTCAGAAGGTCGCAAAAGGTGACCCCAAGACACTGCATCCGTCTTAAATACATGCCAGTTGCCAAGGATTCAAATTTTCATCATGTAACCATGGGGATGCTGTAGCAGTTGTGTGAAAGATGGTCACAGGTCACTTTTTCCATTGCCACTGTAACTTTGAACAGTCACCTAAATGAATGGTTTTAAGTTGAGGACTACTTGTACTGCAAAAGTCAGGACAGGCAAAGAGTCAAGTTACAAGTTGCAAAGGACAACCTAGACACACCCGACCCACTTCCTCAGGATTCACAGGAGAAGAGCAGTTCCACATAATATGGCAACGTTATCTACAGTAATTACCTAAGTTGAGGACTACTTGTACTGCAAAAGTCAGGACAGGCAAAGAGTCAAGTTACAAGTTGCAAAGGACAACCTAGACACACCCGACCCACTTCCTCAGGATTCACAGGAGAAGAGCAGTTCCACATAATATGGCAACGTTATCTACAGTAATTACCTAATCTAGCTATTCTCAACCTGTGGTCTGCGGACCTGTAAGGGGCCACAATGTTGTCACGGGGGTCCACGAAGGCGTGAAGAAAAATTATGATTTAAATCTTGAGTTAAGTCTTGGTGGTCCGTGGCCGTGGTCACAAAAGGTATTTAAAGGGGGTCCATGATGAAGAGAAGGTTGAGAACCACTTATCTAATCAGCACTCTGTCCATGAGGATTCAACATCCTGGTGAAACTAAATGACTTTATCAGCAAAGTGCTGATCGATTTGGTCACAGCAGCAAGGCAGGAGATTCCAATGCTAACTCTTCTCCATTAGTCACCCTAAGCAAATCTGCTGGATGACAATCAGCCGATGCATGAGAAAGGAGAAGTGAAGATGGCTTGTGGAGGCCTGAATGCATGCACATATCTAGGCTTGATTAGGCTTGCTTTTTATACTTCCCTACCAGTGCTCCAGGTCTCATTTCCAATGTTTCACTTCCAAGAAGGCCTCAATAAAACCAAGCAGCCAAGTATGTTCACAAGAACATCTAGGTTTCAGATACCATAGTTGCTTGAAAATGAAGTGCTTGGGGAATTTTAAAAAATTGACTGTTTGGAACCTCCCCAAAAGTAGCATATCCAAAACATAGCTGCAGCAATTTATGAGGATTTACACACCTCAATTTCTGTATGAAATCCAAATCTATTTGATGCTAATTAGGCTTAAGACAAATGCCCAAGGAAAAAGGCCTCTATAGCCCTCTATTAAAGATTTATCATTTATGCTTTCTCAAAAATAAAGGCAGTAAGCTTTTTTGTTCTATTTATTCTTTCTCAGAACAATGACAATTAAGGTAAGTTATTATGTTCTCTAGTAGAAAACGGCAGAAAGGTAGCTGAATAGTTACATCTTTTTACTCTACAGCAATATAAATTTTGTGGCTGAGATATGACCAACCTATACCTCATGCATTAATTGTGGGGTATTTAAACATCTTAATACCAAGTTGAATTCCATGAATATATAATATCTAAAACATTGGCTCTATTCTAGCTGCTTCTTCTAAATACTCTTGACAACCTTCATATGCCAGTATTTTCAGAAGTGGCCTAAAACTAGCCTAAAAATATCCTTCAATTGTCTTCAAGCATGCTGACCTAAAAATGCAATACCCTGTTTAGCACCTTTTAATACTGTCTGCATCTCAGACAGAATCCTGCACTTTTATATTTCATTAATGACTATTTATGTCTATCCAGCTTAACCTGTTGCAGACAAAATACAAGTGTAACACTGTACATGTCTGGTGATGGTAAATGCCAGATCTGGATATAACAACATGATGCTTATCCAGAATTTGATGGAAGATGAGCAGGTGGATCAGATATACAGTAAAATACTGAGATTTGATAGGGCAAGGATGCTAATGCCACTTCTGTTCTTCTGGCTTTGCAGTCCTTCATCAATCTCGGGAGGTGCTGATCCATAAATATGTTTTACTGATCCGTGGCATTTTGCCAATAGTCACCCAGATTTACCAAACATTTGACTCTGCATGGATAGGGTCTGAAGTAGAAAATAAAGCAACATATGGCTGTGTTAACTGCCACTTCTTTTTACTTGTGGAGTCCAACAAACTAGATAAGATATTCGATCTTATTTATGGGCTAGAGCCATCCCCCTCTTGGTTTATGCAGAAGATAGGAGGGGGCATGATCATATATATCTGGAAGGTAGTGAGCACTAGGGGATACTTGCTACAGCTTTGAAAGAGATGGTGATAGGCCCCCTCCTCAAAAACCTCCCTTAGGCAAAAATTGCCCTGTTTCCAATCTTCTTTTGGGAGAGAAAATTGTTGAGGCTGTGATGGGCATCAACTTCAGAACAACCCACAAGCTGATTATATGGAGTCTTTTCAGAGCTAAGATTTGGACCTGGGCATGGGATGGAAATTGCACTGATTGACTACCTATTCAAGGACCTAGATGCAAGGAATGGATTTCTTCTGGTCCTTTTAGTCTTCTCAGCTGCCCCTTGATATGAGCAGTCACGGTAACCTTGTGGCTCATCTGTGGGATTGGGGGCACCAGTATGACACATTAATACATGCACTGAATGGTTCAAGTCAGCAGTTGTACAGGGAGAGACTCCAAACCAGTGGTTTATCAGAGACAGAAGGCTACAGGGCTTGCTTCTTCCTGCCTGCATTTTAACATCTACATGAAGCCACTGGGAGAATTCATCTGTCATTTCAGAGTGTGGTATCATCAATATGCTCCTAACATTCAACTCTTCAGCATTGTTTCAGTATGCACCAGTGACACCATCAGTATTTTGTACAAAAGCCTGGAGATTATTAGACTCTAGATGGAAAGAAACAGACTGAGGTTGAATCTAAGCAAAATAAGCTATTGTTTATGCAACCATGTTCTTTATCAGCTTGATGTTTTATCACAAAAAAATATGGAAAGAGAGGCAGGAGTACTAACCCAGTGGGCATTCGCGCCTAGCTTTGGTTAATGAACCAACTGTAGCCCTATATGGAATAAGAGGGCCCTATATCAGAGATACATGCTTCCAATTATGATCTGCTTAGACTACTGCAAGATGCTATATTGTATGAAGAGGCCTCTAAAAATCATCCAAAGTGCAGCTGGTACAAAATGGAACAGCCTGTGGGTTAATTAGCACTAGATACCCTGAGTACATTACACCTATGTGACAAACAATACATTGGTTGCCAACAGATTTCTGGGTGCAATTTAAAGAGCTACTTTTAACTTATAAAATCCTGTAGGGTTTGGCACTCAGCTACAATTGCCGTGTGTGTGTGTGTGTGTGTGTGTGTGTGTGTGTGTGTGTGTGTGAGAGAGAGAGAGAGAGAGAGAGAGAGAGAGAGAGATGATTTTTAAATTTTGTAACTGTTATCTTATGGTGCATGTGTATATATGGATTATCTCTATACACTACTAAGAATTGCATTGCTATGGTGGTTTAGAAATCTACAACAAAAAATACTTCATTGTGTACAAGTCCTACACCAAAGAGAAATATAATCAAAGAACACAAACAAGACAACTCCCTTATCTTCCTGGCATCACTCTAAACTGCACAAATCCTCCACAAAGAAGAATATATAATACCCTCCTGGTCCACCTACACACTCAGTACAGTCTAGTACAAGGCAGATCTAATCCCATCTGTCCATCTCATCTTCCAGAGGAAAACCTTCAGCCTCTGTATCTCTTTTCAGAAAAGTCTTTCAATCCAGCTAACCTCAGGTTTACTTTCCTCCAAGTCCTTGGACACAACAGCAAAAAGAGGGAGGATAAAGGGGGAAAGATGAGTCATCCCTATGGAATGCAGTGGATTCAGTATCATTCTTTTTTTTAAAAAAAATCATTATGCCCTATAATCTTGGTCCAGGCAACTCCTGGAGCAACCTGTATGATGTACCGCCCACTGCCCTTAAGGTCACAAAAATCTAAATTAAGTGCATATGTTTTATCAGATATGCTGAACCTGGAAAATTTCACATTAACTCTCCATTTATATAAATCAGGTTAATGGCATAAAATATTTAAAATTCTAGACTAATGTTTTAAATCAGACAGCCAGAAAGGGCATGGGAGTAGGATGGAGAATCCAACAATATTATAATTTAGAAACCTAGGATTTTTCCAGGACTGAGAATTAAAAATTAACTCGCAAAATTGGCATATGGCTAAATTAGAATTATTGTTAACACATTTTCCAATTATACTGTGGAGATTATTAATCAATGTAGTCTGTATTTTAAAAAGCCACTTTCTGACTTCTAGCTCAAAGAAATGTTTAAGGCAATGTTTCTGTTTATGCATACAAGCCCGTTATGAATACTATACTGTATGCAAGTATTCCTCACAACCAGTCATTTAGTGACCAAAGTTACAACAGTACTGGGAAAAGTCACATGATCATTTTTCATATTTACAACTGCTGCAGCAACCCCATGGTCACATGATCAAAATTCCGGGTGCTTGGCAACTGGCATGTATTTATGACAATTGCACTGTCTGGGGAAGGTCACGTGATCACTATTTGTAATCTTCCTAGCCAGTTTCTGACAAGCAAATTTCAACGGAGGAAGCCAAATTCACTTAACTGCATGATTCATTTAACAACTGAAGTGATTTGCTTAACAACTGTGGCAAAAAGATCACAAAATGAGGCACAGCTCACTTAACAACTGCCTTGTTAAAAAGTTGTTAGCAACAAAAATTTGGGTTTCCATTGTGGTTAAGGACAACCTGTAGCTTACTGATGTAAGTGAAATGCCTACTCCCTAAATGTAGGGTAGATAACCTGCTGCCTTTCAGATATTTCAGGGAAGGAAAGGCAGGACATAAAATAATATCAATACTCATACAAGGTAGATCTAAACTGAGACATTGCTTCCATCTGCTGGGGACCATGGGATCCAAGAATTAGAATCAGAAAGATCAAAGGGACCATTTATACCACTGAATCCAACCTCAACAGACCATCATGCAGCCTCTATTTAAACATTCACCAAACAGAGCTCAACATTACCAGAACATTTTTTTACTGCTGTTTCATTATATTCAACTTGAGTCTGTTATAGCTTTATTAATAATTACTTTGTATCCTGTACTTTGGGATGACAACACAGAGCAAGACCCTTTGGTGCAACAATCCAATTCATTTCCTTCAAATTCTCCTTGTCAGAATTTAAGTTTCATGCTTCATTACCATGTTGTTTACTCTTCTCTGATCCTTCTTAGTGCAATTCCCAGAAACACAGCATTGGGTCTGACAAGTGCAGAACGCATTAAATTATTTTCTGTGTTTTGGAAATTATACTTCTACTGATGCAGATGAAAATTTTGTCTATTTGTATCACACTGCTGACTCATATTTGTCATATATTATTATATATTCAACTGCCACTCCAAAACAAGTATCTTCCACTATATTTTTTGAACATCAAACTTCTTTTAGCTAGATGAAGAGGTCTATATATGTCCCTGTTAAAATTCCATTTCAATATTTTCCACTATAATGTAGGAAAACAAGTCAGAGCTGCTTCTGAAGAACCTTATACCCATTGGTTAACCAGGACAAGAAACCCACCCATCACAATCCTAATAAAAACATGGTTATAAGAAGTATATCTTAATACTCAGTACACTGTAATAAAACCACATTGTAGCAAAAATGTCCATCCAAGAAAGAGAAAAAGAAAAAGATCCTGAAACTGGGAGGGCTAGTATTAAAATGTTTATATTATGCTCAAAGTAGCAGAACACTGGAGAAGACGAACATGACTTGTTTAACTACAGCTTAGTGGATAAATGGCTGCCTTCACATAACATGTTAAGCTAAAATCAAATCATATAGTATGATATGTGACTGTGGTTGGTTATGTCTTCTGCATTAAGAAAGAGAAATAGTATTTGATGTGACTATGCAATCATAATACTTGGAAGTTTCATTTAAACCCTGTAAAAGGAGCACTGATCACTGTGCTACACACAATCAAGACTAAAGATAAAAACTAGACAAGTTATAACTTTCAAAGGAACACACACAAAAAAGTCGAGTTCCATCTAGGTACCAGGAAAGGAAATTGTTAACATTCAGGTACTGCCTCAGCCCAAAGTGCTGTAGATATGTGGACATTGCAAAAGAAATAATGTGAATAAACTGCCAGGAAAAATGCAAATGAAAAGAAATGCAGACTATGAGAGAAACAAAATGGCAATAAACTATACCAGAAATGTAGAAGTAAATCACAAACATGGCAGCGGCCTAATGAGAAAAAAAGAGGTAAGTTTTTATCTTCCAAAGTGTTGAAAAACAGAAAGGGCCGCCAAAACATACTTCTCTAACCGGTTGAATGTATCATAATACAGCTTCACCAAAAGTATGACTAAATACTTACACAGAAACAAATTAATTTGACCTCATCCACTGATTTAAAAAATGTATTTCGACAAGTAAAAAGCTTGAATCTCGTACTGGTATCTTGCCTGATGTGAACAAAGTACTAAGAGTACCAAAAAAAAAAAGAAAGAAATGTAGCAGTCTAAGGAAGAAGCAGAAAGGGATGCAGTGATGGAGAATAAGGATAAGAAGCAAATTCGTTGGATATGCCAGATATACGCACATACATGCACGCGTGCCTGCACAAACACACAGAGAGGGTTATTGCTGTGGGGAAAAACCCGGAGGAGCTAGTCCTCTATATGCCACCTCGAGCTCCCGAAGGAAAGGCAGGATAAAAAAAAAAGAATGATCTGAGAAGGATTCTGCATCTTTAAGAACTCGTGCAGAACACTTTAAGCTCCACTAGGCCCAAATCCTCTTTTTTCCCCTACAGCGTGATGCTGGGAGAAATTACAGGGCTAGCAAAAAAATCTCCCTTTTGGGGGCCGCCGTAAGACGAGGACCTGCCTAGGTTGGGAAGAAGTACTTGCACTCCAGAAACAGGAGAGAGTGGACGGAGCCAGGAGGCAAACGGGGACAGAGAGGAGTTCGCAGGCAGAAATGAGGGCCCAAAACAGAGGCAGGCGGTGGGAAAGGGCTGCCTAGGGCAGGGGTCTTCAAACTTGGCCCTTTTATGACTTGTGGACTTCAACTCCCAGAATTCCTCAGCCAGCAAAGCTGGCTGAGGAATTCTGGGAGTTGAAGTCCACAAGTCATAAAAGGGCCAAGTTTGAAGACCCCTGGCCTAGGGGAACGGGAAAGCAGGCGCAGCCGAGGCGCGCCGGCGAAAGGGCGGCAAGAAGTCTTTTCTTCTTAGGCGGGAAAAAGCAGGGCTCAACCCGGGCACCACCGCCGGCCTTCTTCGCACGTTCGTAGCATCTAGCCGGGACCAGGCCAGCCCGCCGCCTCTCGCTTGCCCAGCGCCGGCTCCATCCCGAGGCCACCGCTGCGCGCCGCAGGGAGAAGCCAGGCTGCTCCGGCTGAAACCAAGCGGGCGGCTCTGCAACTAGGCCGTGCGTCCCCCGGCTGGCGTAGCGGGCGCGGCGGGCCAGCGAGCCAGGCAGAAAGGAGGGAGGGACGAGGCCAGAGCTAGGCGCGGGGGAAAAGGGTCAGACGGAGGCGCCTTCTCCTCCGCCCGCCATACCTGGTCCGTGATGCTGAGAATCCCCATCTCCGGGCGGGGCCGCCCCCCCTCTCAGCAGCGCCGCCGCCTTCTCCTCCGCGCTCCCGGCATCGATCGCGCTTCGGCTGCCGCGGCGCCCTCCGGCTGCTGTGGGGCGGCGGGCGGGGAGGAACTCAGCCCGCCCACCGGAGGGAGGAAAGCAGGCCGGCCGTGCCGACGTAGCGACCCCTGCCGGGGAAGCCCGCCCAGCCGCTCCTCCCAACCTCCGGGGACCAGGCCCGGGGAGCCCCCGAAGCCGGCTCTCCCTTGCAGCTGCGGTGCTATCTCGACCCGCTGCCCGGTCACTTTTTCGCCCGCCGGGCCTTGCGTGGTTAGCCGGCGGCACCTGGGGCGCGAACCCCAAGAGACCGAGTTGAGCCAACCCTGGTTCCTTTGAGCCTGGCCGCGCACGTGTGTTGTGCGAACATCTGCGGGTTTGTACCCAGGGCAAATAAGGAACGCCGCGTCGGAGACTGGCGCTGCACCAGCTAACATTGGGTTGATCTTGGCCTCAAAAAGTTAAGCGGGCGTTGGATGTGGATAGTACTTGGATGGGAGACCAGGGTAGAGGGGAAAGTTTAAAAGTTTTAAAAACAATCCGAAGCAAAGCCTGTAGCAGAACTCCCCATACCAGAATATTGCCAGACAACTACAACCTGTCTATGAAGTTCCTGGACTTTACCTTGTGAGAAGTTTGACATCTAAATATATTTTATTCTTTTTTTACTGTTTCCATCTTCCCTTAAAACATTAACCGAATCCACAGTGGTCTGAGAATCAGCCTCTGCACTAGGTAAATTGTCAGTCAGCTGAAACTAAATTAACCAAAAGATAGCAATCCTTTACCCAAACTTCCTCAAACTCCCAAATAAGTTACTCAGACTTAAGCCACACATCTCAAAGGATAAGGCCTGCAACACAAATAGTTAATTAAATTAGGTCGCCCAGTGGAACTGCACTTCACAAGAATATGCATACACATACACCCCTCAAGTTTCACCCTAGAATCAGGACATAGACACTTCCACACGCAGGACAAGCTCCCCTATTTAAGTCTTGCTTTACCCCATTTCTCTCTCAATTTAACAGTTCCTCTTCAAGCATAGTGTACAAACACAAATTTGTAGTCATGAGTTGTACAAATATGAATCACTAGTTAAAGTGGTTTTAGTTTCCAATGAGAAAAATGAGAATGAGGTATCTCCATACACTATTGATTTAGGCTAAAGTGGAGTGTGGATGGATGGATGAGTGTTTAAAATATTAGCTCCAAATTTTAACATTTACGGGATTCACTTCATCTGAGGCTTACTCTCTTTAGAGTGCTTGAGGTTATTTATAAAATGCATTTGAGTGAAAAAAAAAATATATTTTCCATGTATCATTTAAGCAAGCAATTTCATTGCTTATCCCTGTCCACAATATTGACTCCTTCATAAAATGGTGTTGTGTGCGCTGCTTTTTTAGATCACTACTAGATATTTTAGGATATTTGTAGCTCACTTTTCTCTGAACTGGAGAATGGCTTTTAAAATCATCTGTGTTCTGGCAAGATTGCTACCTAGTCTGTGAGAAACTACCCTCTTTACATTAAAACACAAAACTCATTAGATGTGTTCCTAAGAAGCTATACAAAATTATCTTTAATCTGTTGTGTAGTTGGACACATTAGGATTTGGAAACTGTAGAAAGGACAATTTATGTTAAAGAGTATACTTTTCCTCTAGTCCCTGTCCATTCATCTGCCTGGAATGTGTTGCACAAATGAAAATTTGAAAATGCCAGTTGTATATTAATCCTTTGCATTTTACTGGAATTGTGTTCATTAGGGCCTACATTCAAGTGAAAAGTTTTACTGAATATCTTCTGTGTTTCCATATAGGATTTTGTAGTTAATTGAACATGATACAGATGGAAGGTCTCTACTGACTCAAATGCTACCCATAAAAACAGCTTCATAATTATTCAAGAAATTAAGAACTTTCCTTTGTAATTTCTGTTTAACTCTGTATAAGCATATAATTATAAGCAAGTCAGCCAATGGGAAACAAATGTTTATGACTGTTGCCCAAATATAAAATTATAGACTTCCCTTGTGTTTCTCAAGGATAGACCTCTGCTTACCATGTTTTAAGAGTCTTTGATCTTCTATCCATTTATCACTGTATTCCATACTTGCTGAGATTCAAGTTAAAAAGTACTGAGTTTTGGATCGAATCTTTATTAATCTTTAATAAGATTAGAATTGTTTCATATTATAAAATTAAAATCAATACAGAATGATCATGTTTCATTTTATTTTGATTTATTTAAATTTTGGAGAAAAATTGGTGTGCCTTTCAATACCGTCCAAATCGCTTGCCATCCAAATTGCTTATCGTCCAAATCGCTCTACAGAGGATGCTATTTCTTCTGTTCTCCATTTGAGCTTGGTGCATTTAGAGGAAAGAAATACTCGTGCAAATGCTGTTTGTCAACTTCAGTTCAGCATTTAATAAATCTGTCAAACCTCGTCCTGCAGCGAACAGGGCAGGGTGCCGAACACAGGAACGAGAGACTTCCGCTGCGGTCTAGAAGCACTTTATTCGTCAGGGCAACAGCCGCAACAAGAAACAAAGCCAGCATTGGCCGCTACCTGCAGCCAACGCTACTATATACACACCCAAAAACCCCACCCATACTCCACCCAAACACGCCCACGCCCTCCCATTCCCTATAACTTCCCCACCCCTCCCCTACAAGGCCCTTCGCCCGACGCCCGGTCAGGTAAGCCCCCGCCCGTGTGTTGCCGCCACCGTGCTCCTCCCCCTCACCCACTCCCTGCCGCGCCCAACTCCGAACCCCCCTGCCGTCGTCCACGCTCGAGGCCCCCAGCCACCCGGTCACCGCGGCGGGGAGGGACCCGTCCCCTAACGGCTTCGCCAGCTCCCGAATCATACAGTCCTGCGCAGGCATGGCGTCGGCCAGAGGAGACAGCCGCAACGGCGGAGTCTCCGAAGCAGTCTGCTGCGAGGCCGAGGCTCTCAAAGCCTCCCAGGCCGCTGAGACGCTGAGTCGATCCGGGCCTCTACCGGGCATGCCGCAGGCCGGGGAACCGTGCGCAGACGCGCCACTGGGCGGGGACGGCAGCCGCGGCGCGTCTGGAGGCGGCTGAAACGGCGACACGGGCCTCGGAGCCTTTCGAGCCGTGGAGCCGTGTGCAGACGCGCCGCCGGGCGAGGACAGCAGCCGCGGCGCGTCTGGAGGCGGCAGAAGCGGCGGCGCGGCCCCCGGAGTTTTTCAGGCCGCCATGGAGCCTGGTGAGTTCGGCGGCAGGAAGGCAGGGGGTGCGGGGAGGGTGGAGAGGCCCCCCCTTGAGTGTCGGGCTCCCGAGGCCCGACAAAATCATTCCCCAGTATTTAGTAGACAAACTGGACCTTTTAGGCTTTAATACTCCTTTGTGCAACCGGATTCTTGATTTTCTTATTGATAGGCCCCAATATGTGTGAGTTGGGACTAATATTTCTTATACCATTTTCTTGAGCACAAGTTCTTCTCACGGTGGTGTCCTAAGTCCGTTGTGGTACAGCTCATCGTTGACCCATGACTGTTGGGCAAGATTTTCCACCAACCATATTGTGAAATATGAGGATGATACAACAGTTGGGGTTCTTATTCACCCTCTTACAATGAGGGTGCTTACTGCAAGGAGGAAGAGAGTTTGGTGAACTGGTGTAATAAAAACAGCCTCATCTTGGACTTCCGGTGGCTGCGCGGCGCCGGAGACAGCCTTCCCGGGCTGCCCGCGGCTCAGCTGTGTAATTTTCGCCCGAAACAGCGCCGATCAGCTGTTCGGGCAAATTTGAAGCCCCCTCCTCGGGAGAAGAGGAGGGGGTGAGGCCCCAGGTAGGGGTCGAGTTCTCCGGGGCCGCCTGAGCTTGGAGCTTGGGCGGCTGAAGGATCGAACTCCCCCGTAGCCTGGGTTGCTCCCAGCTGGTCAGCGTCTCTGCTCCGGATTTCTTGGAGCAGAGCCAGGCGTCTGCGACCACCCCTGCCTGAAGGAAGGACTATGGATTACAAAGAGCAGGCAGAGCGGTACAAGAGGAAAAGGTGAAGAGGATTATTTTATTTTACTCTCGAGCTTGATGGACTTTTTAAACTTAAAGTGAAAGTGCGTCACAATTGAAAGTAAAAGATGGCGGCTAAACCTCCCCCTAAAACTCTTCGGAGTGGTGGAACTTTTAGGCTTTAATACTCCTTTGTGCAACCGGATTCTTGATTTTCTTATTGATAGGCCCCAATATGTGTGAGTTGGGACTAATATTTCTTATACCATTTTCTTGAGCACAAGTTCTTCTCACGGTGGTGTCCTAAGTCCGTTGTGGTACAGCTCATCGTTGACCCATGACTGTTGGGCAAGATTTTCCACCAACCATATTGTGAAATATGAGGATGATACAACAGTTGGGGTTCTTATTCACCCTCTTACAATGAGGGTGCTTACTGCAAGGAGGAAGAGAGTTTGGTGAACTGGTGTAATAAAAACAGCCTCATCTTGGACTTCCGGTGGCTGCGCGGCGCCGGAGACAGCCTTCCCGGGCTGCCCGCGGCTCAGCTGTGTAATTTTCGCCCGAAACAGCGCCGATCAGCTGTTCGGGCAAATTTGAAGCCCCCTCCTCGGGAGAAGAGGAGGGGGTGAGGCCCCAGGTAGGGGTCGAGTTCTCCGGGGCCGCCTGAGCTTGGAGCTTGGGCGGCTGAAGGATCGAACTCCCCCGTAGCCTGGGTTGCTCCCAGCTGGTCAGCGTCTCTGCTCCGGATTTCTTGGAGCAGAGCCAGGCGTCTGCGACCACCCCTGCCTGAAGGAAGGACTATGGATTACAAAGAGCAGGCAGAGCGGTACAAGAGGAAAAGGTGAAGAGGATTATTTTATTTTACTCTCGAGCTTGATGGACTTTTTAAACTTAAAGTGAAAGTGCGTCACAATTGAAAGTAAAAGATGGCGGCTAAACCTCCCCCTAAAACTCTTCGGAGTGGTGGAACTTCTCCGGTGCAACAATCATCATTGCAGGAGTTGCATCCTCCTGATGTATTGACACCGAAGGATTTACGAGAAGCTCTGGAAAAACATGCCCAGGTAATTCTGGAATCAATGGGTGATAAATTTGCACAGATGGAGGAGAAATTGGAGAAATTGGAGGAGAGAATGGAAGAGAGGATGGAACAGAAGTTCAGCGTGATGAAGGTAGACATTTTGTCTTCAGTGCATAAAGTGGCGGAATGTGTGGAAGATTTGGATGAAAAAGTGGAAGATTTGACTCAAAAGAATGACATATTAGAAGCAAAAGTATTGGAGAATGAAGATTTAAGAGATAAAATGGATAGAGAATTGAGTCTTGCTCAATATTACCAGATGCAGTTTGCTGTTAGAATCAGAGGCTTAAAAGAGAATATTAAGGAAGATTTAAAGCAGCTGGTTTCTGAGGCTCTCGAAGTGGTATTGAATCAGCCAGCATCTGAAATAAAAGCAGGCATGGATAAAGTGTTCCGTGTGAATTCATGGATTGCTAGACAGAGAAAGTTGCCTAGAGATGTGGTGGTTTATTTTGCAAAAAGGGAAATTAGAGATGAAGTTATACAAGCTGCCTATGATGCTAAAGTTGTGATTGCTGATCAAGAAGTTTTGGTTCTAAAAGAAATTCCTCCAAAGATTTTAAGGAGAAGGAAGGATTTTACATTTCTTGTGCAAGAGCTCAAGCAACGAGATATAAGGTTCAGATGGGAGATCCCAGTTGGGTTGATGGTGATGCATGAAGGTAAAAGGTACCGTCTGGTTACTGTGATGCAAGCGCGTGATTTTTACAATAACGTTTTAAAAGCAACCCCATTAACACTTCTGGAAGCTGCAAAGGGATCTGGAGAAGGAGAACATCAAGAGGCTGAAGATGGACAGACAGAGGAGAACGGTGCTGGAGGAGATCAAGCTATAACTTCTTTGGATGATCCTAGAGAGCAAAGGGTGACGCGTGCTGCTTTAAAACGGTCAAAAAAAATAAAAGAACAAGACCAGCAGAAGTCTTTGGTTCCACAAAGTACTTACAGCCAAGCAGTGGGAGGAGCACGGCCTAAAAAAGATAGTCCTATCAAAGCAGTGCTCCAAGAGCTTTGGGATGATATGCATGGCGACTAAATTTTTAACTTGGAACGTTAATGGACTAAATTCACCACAGAAGAGGAAGAAAGTTTTTCAATATTTAAAACAATTCAAGATAGATGTTATATATTTGCAAGAAACGCATATTAGGGTTGTGGATCAAAAGTATTTATCGAACTCAAGGTTGGGTACGCAATTTGTTGCTTCTGCAATGAATAAGAAAAATGGAGTGGTTGTTTATGTTAAAAGTGCTTTAACAGCAGACTTAATTGAAGCAGATAAGCATGGAAGATACGTTATGATAGAGCTGCTGCTAGAAGGTAAAAAGACGCTTTTAGTTGGATTATATGCTCCTAATCAACAACAAGCTGACTTTTTTAGTCTACTTCATACAAAGCTTACCCAGTTGGATTATAAATCTTTTATTTTTATGGGGGACTGGAATGGTGTTTTGGATGTACAGATGGACAAGGCTGGAGCTTTTAAGCGCGTCCCAAGTCATGCTAGACTGCCTAAATCCTTTTTTGAATTGAAGGATGACTTGGAACTGCGTGATATTTGGCGTGAGAGACATTTGCAGGAAAAGGATTATACTTTTTATTCTGATAGACATCAATCTTTTTCTAGGATTGATTTTATTTTGTTGACTAATGATTTTTTTTTGAGGACTAAAAAGGTGAAGATTTGTGCAAGAACTATCTCTGATCATAGTCCAGTTTGGCTAGAGATTGATAAGGAGAGTAGAGATAGGCGCTCATGGCGCGTAAACGAGAATTTGTTTAGAAATCAGAGAAATGTGGAAGAATGCAAACAGCGGATGAAGGATTTTTTTGAAATTAATATGAATAAGGGCACCTCTATGGATATGGTTTGGGATGCTAGCAAGGCCTATATGAGAGGGGTGTTGATATATATGAATAATAAACATAGACGTGCTGTGGAAGTTAGGAGGAAAGAACTGGAGAATGAAATAAAGGAAAAAGAAAAGGCTTTGATTTTGAATTCAGAGGATGTGAAGACTAAGGAGGCTATTAAATTGTTAAGAGGACAATTTGATAAATTAATGGCTGACCAAGTGGCAACCAACTTGCGGTTTGCCAGGCATAATACTTTTTGCAACGCTAATAAACCAGGTAGATGGTTAGCTTATAGATTGAGGAAAAAACAAAGGGCTTCTAATATAGACAAAATTGAGTATAAAGGAAGGGTTGTCTTTCAACAGGACCTTATCAAGGACGCTTTTGTGGATTTTTATTCTAAATTATATGCTAAGGAGAAGATTAATGAAAAAGACATTGATATATATTTGGAGAATGCTAGCATCCCGGTTCTTACGCAACTACAAAAAGAGGAGATTAATCAACTAATTACAGAAGAAGAAATTTTTACAGCAATTAAGGAATTGAAGGTGGATAAAGCACCAGGTACGGATGGTTTGTCTGCGGCTTACTATAAAAATTTACAATTAGAGATGATGAAACCGTTAAAGGAACTGTTCCAGACAATCCAGAGGGGGGGAAAGGTGCCACCGTCTTGGAGAACAGCTTTTATTTCTTTGATTCCGAAGGAAGACCAAGATGCTACTCAAGTTAAAAATTATAGACCGATATCGCTTTTAAATACAGATTACAAGATATTTGCTAAGGTTTTGGCTAATAGACTGATGAGGGTTCTGCAACAGGTGATTCATGGGGACCAAACGGGGTTTATTAGTGGTAGGCAAATGAAAAATAATGTGAGGCATATAGTTGATGTGTTAGAGTTTTTGGAAAGGAACAACCAGATCCCTGCGGCGCTAATTTTTCTAGATGCTGAAAAAGCTTTTGATCAATTGAATTGGCAATTTTTGATGAAAGTTTTACATAAAATGGATTTTGGGGAAAACTTTTTACAACCGATTAGGGCATTATATCAAAAACAAACTGCCCGAATTATAGTTAATAATAGTTTGACAGAAGCATGTAATATTGAGAAGGGCACAAGGCAAGGGTGTCCGTTATCGCCCTTGTTATTTGTGTTAACATTAGAGATATTATTGGTTAAAATACGGAATTCGGATAAAATTAAGGGGATACAAATTAGAGATCAGGATTATAGATTGAGAGTATTTGCAGATGATCTGGTTGTTACAGTGACCCAGCCAGAGAACTCTGTTGTGGACCTCAGGGAGATAATAACACAATATGGGAAGGTTTCTGGATTTAAAGTTAATACACAGAAAACCAAAATTTTGGCCAAAAATATGACAGTTTTGCAAAAGGCTCTTTTAGAAGGATTAACTGGATTTGAGATTGTTAAAAGGGTTAAATATTTGGGGGTGCTTTTGTCGCCCTCTAATACAAAGTTATATAAAAATAATTATGAAAAATTATAGGGGAAAATTCAAAAAGAATTGGAGAGTTGGGGAAAATTGCAATTGTCTTTGTTGGGACGGATTGCAGCAGTGAAAATGAATGTCCTGCCTAAATTTTTATTTTTATTTCAAATGATACCGATTCTTAAGAAAGATTCTAATTTGGAGGAATGGCAGCGAGGTATCAATAAATTTGTTTGGGCAGGGAAAAGACCACGAGTTGTCTTTTCCCTGCCCAAACAAATTTATTGATACCTCGCTGCCATTCCTCCAAATTAGAATCTTTCTTAAGATTATGCAGGATACTCGTGAGAGAGGTGGTCTCAAAATGCCTAACTTTAAACTATATTATGAAGCTGCTGCATTAGTAGGAATAAGTGATTGGATTAATTTGACACAAGAGAGATTATTAAATCTTGAGGGCCATGACTTGTTGTTTGGCTGGCATGCATATTTGTTGTATGATAAGAAGGTAGACAATGTGTTTAGAGTGCATATTTTAAGACAGGCATTGTTGAGAGTTTGGAAGAAGTATAGACATAAGTTAGATTGCAAGATACCATTGTGGGCAATTCCTAAACACGCAATAGAAAATATACATGCTGGCTTCAAATATGATGTGACTACGTACAAGGAGATCCTAAGCTTGGAAAGAAATGTTTGGTGTTTGAAATCATATAGCCTCTTGCGAGAAGAGAAGGTTGTTCAAAATTGGTTTCAATATACTCAGTTACGGGCCAGGTGGAAAGAAGACCAGAAAAATGGTTTTACAATGACTGATGAAAATTTGATAAAGCAAATCAGAAATCAGGGACCAGCACATATTAAACGGATATATCTTGCGTTGATAGAGATTGATTCAGAAACAGAACTTGTCAAGGATTGTATGATAAAATGGGCCCAAAACATTCAGGAAGTTATTGCAATGGACACGTGGGAAAAGATTTGGGTGAGGAATGTAAAATTTACACAAGCTCAAAATCTAAGAGAGAATTTTTACAAAATGTTTTATAGATGGCATTTAGATCCTAAAAAGCTTGCAAGTATGTATCCGAATTATCAGTCTAAATGTTGGAGGTGCGGTGATGAAGACGCAACATATTTTCACATATGGTGGACTTGTAAAAAGGTTAAGGCTTTTTTCGATAAAAGTCTGGTGGAATATGCAGAAGATTTTTAAACAGAGGATAAAGTTTTGTCCGCAACTTTTTTTGTTGGGAATAATTACAGATGCTACAGTTGTGGACACTAAGTTGATGTTGAATTTAATTATGGCAGCGAGACTTTTGATAGGCCAGTATTGGAAGAAAGAAGAACTGCCGACCATAGAAGAGTGGACTTTAAAGGTTTCCGACCTGGCTGAGATGGCGAAGATTTCGGCTTATTTGAAAGACCACTCGCAAGAACGCTATATTATGGAATGGAGAAAATGGATTGAGTTTATCCAGAACAAGTATAGGGTTAAGACGTTTCATGTAGCATTTGAATAAGTCTTCTTTCTTTTCTTTTTTTTCTATTTTTGTTTTTCTATATATATTTAATATACATATATATTTATCCTATATAAGCTAGAGAGTGATGGATTTTAGAGTTTATGGTTGTTAGTATATGGTTGTTTATGATTGTTTTTTTATATATACCTTGTATTTAGCTCTGGGAAGTCGGGGGGGAGGGGGGGAGGGGGGAGAGGTAGGGGGGGAGGGGGGAGAAGGGAGGGGGAGGGGGGATTTTTAAAGGAAAAATTGTATGTTAAAACTTTTTAATAAAAAAAAAACAGCCTCATCTTAAACATGTTGTTGTTAGTTGCGAAGTCGTGTCCAACCCATTGCGACCCCATGGACAACTTTCCTCCAGGCCTTCCTGTCCTCTACCATCTTCTGGAGTCCATTTGGGCTCACAGCTACTGCTTTAGTGACTCCATCCAGCCACCTCATTCTCTGTCGTCCCTTTCTTCTCTTGCCCTCAACCTTTCCCAGCATTAGGCTCTTCTCCAGTGAGTCCTTCCTTGTCATTAGGTGGCCAAAGTATTTGAGTTTCAACTTCAGGATCTGGCCTTCTAAAGAGCAATCAGGGTTGATCTCTAGGACTGACTGGTTTGATTGCCTTGCAGTCCAAGGGACTCGCAGGAGTCTTCTCCAGCACCATAGTTCCAAGGCCTCAATTTGGCGCTCAGCCTTTCCTATGGTCCAGCTTTCAGTGCCATACATTGCAACTAGGAAGACCATAGCCTTGACTATATGCACTTTTGTTGGCAGGGTGATGTCTCTGCTTTTTAGTGTGCTGTCTAGATTTGCCATGGCTTTCCTCCCCAGGAGGAAGCATCTTTTAATTTCTTGGCTGCAGTCCCCATCGGCGGTGATCTTGGAGCCCAGGAAAATAAAATCTGCCACTACCTCCATTTCTTCCCCATCTATTTGCCTGGAATTGAGAGGGCCAGATGCCATGATCTTGGTTTTCTTAATGTTAAGTTTTAAGCCAACTTTTGCACTCTCCTTCTTCACCCGCAACAAGAGGCTTTTTAGTTCCTCTTCACTTTCTGCCATTAGAGTCGTATCATCTGCATATCTTAGGTTGTTGATATTTCTCCCGGCAATCTTAATTCCAACTTTTGATTCATCTAGCCCTGCCTTAAACATAGGAAAAACTAAAGCGATCATTGTAAATTTTAGAAAAGCCAGGCACAGCCACACACCTTTGGAGGTGGCTAGCAGGATAAGTTTCTGGGTATACAGCTAATGAGTAGGCTAGCTTGGTCGCTCAACAGTGAGACTGTCGAGCCCTTCGGGCTCGACATACTTACCGGGAGAGGGATTCAGCCGCAGCCCGCAGCCCTCAGCAACGGCCACGCCCAAACTCACCAGCTGTACGGCGGGCAAGCAGCCGCGCAACGTCGAGAGCCCAGCCGCTCCCAAGCTCACCAGCTGTACGGCGGGCGAGCAGCCGCGCGACGCCGAGAGCCCAGCCGCACCCACATCCTCCTGCTGTCCGGCGGGCGAGCAGCCGCGCGACGCCGAGAGCTCAGCCGCGCCCACACCCTCCAGCTGTCCGGCGGGCGAGCGCCGGACCCGCGGGTGTGCTGCGATCGGGGGGGCGGCTGAGGGTGGTCGTGAGTGGTTGCAGGGAGGCTACGCCAGGGCAGCCAGCCGGGAGACAGTCCGCGCTGGCACAGTCAGCTGACAGGCAGGCAGAAACGGGCACGCCAGCAGTGACGCGGGGTGTTGAACGGCTGCGCCCGGACCTTGGGGGCTGCCAGGGGGTCATGGGTGTGGCGCGGGGAGATGCAGTGGTGGCGGGGAGCACGCTCAGGATGTTAGGAGGGGGGTGGGCTTGTACTTACCTTCACGCTGGAAAATGCGGTGCCGGTGGAGGGAGTTGGGCGTGGGTTGAAGGAGTAGGGGGGTGGGGTATTTACGCAGGCCAGGCGGATGCTGGTCTGCACGGGGGAGGGGTGGGGCCTAGGGGTGGGGCTGCTACCTAATTACAGGTATGGAATAAAAGGTGCGTTGAGGGCGTGTGGCTCTCAACGCTGACTTTGTTAATGCTTGGAGATCCTGACATTAAAGGTGCTCTTTGCAGTCATCCGTACTTCGTCGTGGTTTTTTCCGGAGTGCTTGTTATTCCCGACGGAGACGCAGTTTTTGACAGAGACACTGTTGAAGCAGGCACAGCAGTGTCTGCATTTTCTGCATCACAGAGAAAAGTACTTATTTCTTCCCCTGTCTTTACCACTTTCTATAGAGGGACGATCAAGAGCATCCTGTCATATTGCGTTACTGTCGGATTTGGAAGCATTACTGCTTCAGACAGGAAGGCAGTGTAGGATGGCAAAAAAGATTATTGGTAGTTCACTTCTTTCTATCCAGGACATAACATATAAGCAAAGCTTAAGCAGGGCCCACAGTATTGTCTGGGACACTACGCAACACTACTCTTCATGACCTGTTTTCTTTGTTACCTTCTGGGAGGAGGCTTCGTGGTATCCAAAGCAGAACATGTTAGATGTTTTGTGCCAGCCATGGCAGTTCTCCAAAAAGGTCATCAGATGGCAGCAAAGAGGCTTCTTTGCTTCCACTGGTGAGTCAGGGGTCCCCGGCCCCTGCAGCCCCATTGGCGAGAGAGTTTTATGGTTAGGGAGGGGCTGAGACCCCCCATAAATACCTCTGCTCAAGGGGCTGCTCCTTCTTCTAATCCTGTTCTTCTTCTAGTTCTGCTTCTTCCTCTAGTTCTATTCCAGTTATGCTATGCTAGCTTGCTCTCTGTTCTTTTGTTCTCTCTCACACGCAGGCATGGATGCCTCCATGCCAAGTAATTCTTTCTCTCTAATCTATCATTGAATAAAGATCATATGATTGCATCTCTGCGTCCTGCTTTTCACTTGGAAGCACCTTAACGATCCATCGACCTCGTGAGACCATCTCACAGAACATCTAGACATAGCATCAACTTTGTGAACTTTCAAGTTTCTTTTTTCTGCTATGTATTCAAAATGGACAGTGATTAATACATACATGCATACACACACAGGTGTGTGTTATATGTGTGTATATGTATATGCATCTATATGCATATGTATGTATGTATGTATGTATATAGCATGTATATATGTGTATTATGTATGTGTATGGGTAGATATATACTTTCTTTTGAGAACAGGCAACAGAATTTCATTTTTAATGTGTGCCAGTGTGCTCACAGTAAAAAAATGACAAAGATTATCTTACCTTATTGGTTATTCATATTTAACAATGTTTTAGAAAGGGTAGGGAATATATTATTCCTCTGAAGTGCTACAATGCAGGTAAGACTTGATCTTTGTTTTATATATTATCTTAAAGCTTTATAATTTGTGGTTGCATGTAACTATTTGATGACTAACATCTAAACTTCAAGTCTTATATTGAAGGGAGAGCAATTACTGTTCTAAAAGTACAAGGGATGTTAGTACAATAAATGATAAAAATGGCCAGTAGTGCCTTTTACATGGTTAGATTAGTTTTCATAATTCCCATTTAGCATAGACAGCACTATTTTGAATAAGGATTATGGGAGCTGAAGCTGCTTTTTCAAGGTTGTGAAATGTTGTGCAGAGTGCAGTAGAGGGCACTGTCCATTCTTTATTTACTTCCAAGCGTCATGGATCAAAATTGTCCCATATAATACTAGCTTTATAGTTATCTTTCTTAAATCCACTCCTATCATTTTGCCTTTCATGCTTCTTTAATAAGCAGACATGTCTAAGTAATGATGCTCTATATTCATACTGTAAACGTTTCACCCATTAATTTCTGCTAATAAAGCCACTGGTAGATTAGATTAGTATACAGTAGCAATTACTGCTATTTAATATATAGTCATTTCTCATGGTCATATCCCTGGGAGATGAACATGTGGTCTGATTTTGGAGATTGATTCTGTCTCTACCTGTTTTAAAAACAGATGTTATTTACAAATCAAGTGTTCATGTTTATTTTAAACACATAGAATCGGGCTAAAATATCAGGGACTACATATGCTACAAAGGGTTACATAGGGATAGCTTTTCTTTGAGAACAGAACCTATATTGAATCAAACTACAAGCCCGTCTAGTTTAATCATCTGTATCACTCCAAAGCCAGCTGGATGCTTTTAGGAAGCTAATGTGCTTGGATTAGAGAGTAGTCCTTTCCCACTGATGGCTTTCAGCAACTATTGTTAAAAGCATATTGTTTTATCCTTCTGCTTTTAAAAATACCTAGCTGTTATGGGTGGAATGGTAAACTAGGGTTCATGGATTGGACAACCTATGCTTCTATAGCAGTGGAGGAAAGACTCTTGATTTGTTCAAATGGCAAAGCATCCATATTAGAGGCTCATGTGAATTGTGCCCTTAATTAAATCTGGAGAGTGTACAAAGACTGAGTCTAAGCTCAAGTCAAGCACTGTTGCTCTTGACTATCTCTAACATGACAGTTTTCCTCCTTTGTTCTCCTTCCATTGATGGAAAATAGGGGGAGGGAGGAATGCTGTCATTTAATTAAAAACAGTAACTGTGAGAGGGATCTTGGAGTCCTAATGGATGATCACTTGAGTATGAGCCATATCACAAAAAAGATGTTGAGAGTCTGGAAAAAAAATCAGGGAACAACAACTAAGATGATCAAAGGCCTGGAGACTAAAACATATGAAGAATGGCTGCAGGACTTGGGTTTGGCTAGCTAGTCTAAAGAAAAGAAGAAATAGGGGAGACATGATAGCAGTATTCCAGTATTTGAGGGGCTGCCACAAAGAAGAGGGGGTCATGTTATTCACCAAAGCACCAGAGGGCAGGACAAGAAACAACGGTTGGAAATTGATCAAAGAGAGAAGCAACCTGGAATTAAGGAGAAACTTCCTGACAGTGAGGACAATTGCCTTCAGAAATCAGGGGCGCTCCATCACTGGATATGGATATTGTCTTGGACGGTATAGGTTCTCCTGCTTGAGCAGGGGGCTGGACTAGAAGACCTCCAAGGTCCCTTCCAGCTCTATTCTATTCTAATTGTGCAATTGCTTGGTAAAAGAGCTCTGAGGTTTTGGAGTATGGCCAAAGCAGTGTCTCCATTTCCCAACCCTTGCAGACCGTCCAGCAAGGTACCTGAATGGAACCAAGAAATCCAATATGAGAAGGAGGGGCAGATATTCCTCCATTCAGGCCCTAACAAGGGCTATCTTTAAAACCATGTTTCTCAACCTTAGCTGCTTAAAGATGTGTGGACTTCAACTCCCAGAATTCCTCAGCCAACCATGCCAGCCAGCTGCAAGTGGCCAAGGTTGAGAAACAGTGCTTTAAAGTGATTGGTGCCGTTTCTGACCCATGACTAGGCCTGAAACACAACTGAATAAGATTCAGATGCTTCACAGGAAAAACAATACTTTCAACCAGATCATATTAGGCACCTTTCCTGGCGTTTGGAAAATAACCCTTAGGAATGCAGAGAGTGCTTTGCTCAAGGAGACAAATGAACCTTATGGACCAAAAGGGTATCAAAATGAGACATACATGAATGTTTGTTTCAAATACCTAAAGAATAGCCAGCATAAATAATGCCCCAGTAGAATAATAAAAAAAATTGCAGACTATTGATAATTTTGGGTAATTTTGATGATGCGCTCAATGTGCCCTATACCTATCAGAAAAGTAAAATATTCTCCTCAATGTTTCAAATCTTAAATATTTAGATGTTGATTCACCCATCAAACACAGATTCTATGGCATTGGAGAAGTATGAAAATTTTAGTTTTAGAATAATTTACTGATTCATATTTATGATGGTCACAGTGTCCCAGGGTCATGTCAAGTGACCAAAACCTGCTGCAACCACTCAGCGGACAGGGGGAATAAAAACCAAACACCCCCCACCCCACCCCTGCTGCCAATTCTCAACAGAAATGCTCACAACAATGAAAACCTCGGACAGGAGGAAGAGCCCCCACCAGGCGGGCAGGCAGGTGTCTTGCTCGGCTGTGGCTTGAGGGTCACTTTTTTCAGTGCCATTGTAACTTTGAACAGCCACTAAGTGAACTGTTGTAAGTCGAGGACTACCTGTACTTCATCACCTTTTATCCTCTTTTTTTTTTTTGGTTATCAGGTTTTTGACACCTTGCTAGGCGACTGGTGGTACTCGGATGTTGCCATATCCTAAAAGCGGTACAATGGGTGAAAAGGTTGAAAAGCCCTGCATTAATACATAGAATTGTCCTAGTCCTGAATATCTTGCAATTTACACAGATATCTTGTAGAAGACAAACTGCACATTCTCTGCTGTAATGCACTCATTTAGAATTAGAGGAATGGAAGGAAATAATTTTCTGTGTTGCGATAAAATCCTAAAGTACAATTATGTTGACAGGTTGGAGCCCAAGGAAGGAATGCGTGTTAGGGTTATCTTGCCATGTGACATGGCACAAGATGGCTCCTGCTTGGTTTTCAACAGGAATTAGTGATTCAGACAAATTCATGAGAGAGGGATTGAAAGACTGGGGCCAAGAGCTTTTTTTAATCCTGTTATTGGATCTATAACTGTAGTGCAAGGGTGTCAAACTCAATTTCATTGAGGGCCGCATCAGCATTGCAGTTGCCCTCAGGGAGCTGGGTGAGTATGGCCAGGGTGGGCGTGGCCTACTGGGTGGGCATGGCTAGAGTGCGTATGGCCTACTGGGTGGGCGTGGCCAGCTCTACCTCGTTCGCATCAAGGGTGCCTATGGGGGCCTGGGTGGGAGTGGGACAGATCTGAGGGTCTCTGGCAGAAGGAGGGTCTCTGGGCCAGGGCCAAGGCAGTGGCGGCCGTTCCCTCACTGTTTCCAGGATGGCTTCGCGGGCCACACGAAAGCACTTCGCGGGCCAGATCCGGCCCCCGGGCCTTGTGTTTGACATGTCTGCTGTAGTGTATGCTCTTAAAGCATACACGGAATGTCAGCACAGCAGGGGGCTGGACAGCTCCAGGCTATAACCGCTTTTGGCGGGAAAGCCTGAATAGAGCTATTCGTTGACAGCCCCAGGGCATGGTCAGCTCTGGTGGGAAGCCAGGATTTAAATCCATTGGTCACCTGCACTGGCGGGAAGCCCAGGTTTGAATCTATTGGCTGCGATTCACCTGGGCAGGTATAAAGAGACGCCAGGTAACCCCTTTGCCTCAGCTTCATTCCTGATCAAATACAGAAGTACTACCCAGCTCAAGTGTCCGTCTCTCTGTGCGACCACGCGACATTGCACTGGCGACAAGGATGGGATCCTGCACCGGACAACGCTAGCCGCGGACGGAATCCAATCGGCAGCCCCGGACCAAGACGCAGGACGACTGAGACGGCGGAATGGCACAACTGGGTCAGTATCCCCTTTTCAATAGCAACCGCCCAGAGGAGTGGGAAGCCTTCGTGGGGCAGCTCGAGTGCTAAGGGCAAACGGGGTGAAAGATGACCGGCAGAGAGCGGCGGCGCTACTCTGCAGCTGCGGCACGGAAACGTACCAGCTGGCGGTCGGTCTCTGCGCACCCGACGACATCCACACCGTCGGGTACAACGGGTTGCTGGCGAAGCTGACCGAGCACTTCAAGCCCGAGACGTCCGAGATCGCCTGGCGGTATCGCTTCGAGAAACGGGACCAGCGGCCGGGTGAGTCTGCCAAGCAATACATGGCCGCCCTGAGGCAGGCAGCTCGCCTCTGTAACTTTGAAAATTTAGAGATCCGGCTGCGGGATCGGATCGTCTGTGGGTTGAGGGACAGGAAGCTGTGCCAGAAAATCTTCGCAAAGCAGAAGTTGACCCTGAGGGATGTCCAAGAGGAATTCCTAGCCTGGGACGCGGCCGAGGAGTCCGACGCGAGAGAGGGCGGATCCATCCACCAGTTGAGCGGTTGCAGCGACGTGGACGGGGCAGAGTCGGACGTGGACGCCATCCACCGACAACAGCGACCCGTCACCTCCAACCGAGACAACGTGAGGGAGCCAAGACCAGCCGCGGCAGACCCAAGGTGCCAGGAGTGCAGGTGCAGAGCGAACGGTCCCCGGTCTACCCAACTCCACGGCTACAGCGCGAATCAGCCCCGGTCTACCCAGCATTGCGGTTGCGGCTCCCGGTCTACCCAGCACAGCGGCTGCGGACAACCCCGGTCTACCCAGTGCTCCGGCTGCGGTACGAACAGCTCCCGGTCTACCCGTTGCACCAGCTGCGGAGGACAGCATCCCCGGTCTACCTGCCGTTCCAAGTCGGCCAAGTAGGAAAACTGGGCACATCGCGGCGGTCTGCAGGAGCAAGCAGCGGGATAGCCTGCACAAAGTGGAGGCGGAGTTCCAGTTCGCTACAGGTACCGGGGAGTGGTTGCCGGGACTGACGGTCAGCCACACGGCGGGACGGCCGGACGTTTGTCTAACGGGGGCCCCTGCGGCACTAACCCTGAAAATAAAATTGAGGGTGAAGCTGCAAGGGGTCCCCTGCACGATGGAGCTGGACTCAGGGTCAGCCGTGTCCATCATCTCCGCCAGAACGTTTAAGGAGATTTGCAAGCGGAGCGGCCAACGGGTTCCCTTGAGGCCATCCAGACTGACCCTCTCTGACTTTCAAAATTCACCCATTAACGTCCGGGGGGAGGCATTGGTGAGGGTTCAGTACAAAGGGTTCGAGGGCAAATTAAGTGTACTGGTCGTCGAAGGGTAGCGGACCAGCCTCATGGGGTTAGGGTGGTTCAACGCACTGGGCATCGGAATCACGGGGATTCACCAGACGCGGAGCTGCCTTTCCCTTGAAGCTGTCTGCAAGGATTATGCGGACGTGTTCGATGAGCAGCTGGGAAGGTACACAGGTCCCCCAATCTCATTTAAATTAAACCCCCAGGTGCAATCCATAAGGATGAAGGCCAGGAGAGTTCCGTTTGCGCTAAAACATAAGATAGAGCGGGAATTGGATAAGCTGGTAGACCAGGGGGTGCTAACACCAGTCGATGGAGTGGAATGGGAAACCATCATAACACCGCTCAAGGCAAACGGCGAAATTAGAATTTGCGCCAACTATAAGGGGACAATCAACTGGGCTCTGAGCACTCATTCATACCCAGTTCCTGCGGTAAGCAGCATTCTTGCGTCCGTGCAAGGCGGGTCGGTGTTCGCTAAACTGGATCTGGCCCAAGCTTACCAGCAGCTACCGGTTGACCCGGAGGCGGCAGAAGCGCAAACAATCGTAACACACAAGGGGGCGTTCCGGGTAGACTGGCTGCACTTCGGGGTTAGCGTCGCTCCTGGAATTTTTCAGGAGGTGATGGAAAGAACCCTCAAGGGAATACCTGGGGTTTGCCCCTATTTTGACGACGTCCTAATTGCAGGTAGCTCGGAGGACGTCTTGGCAGACCGATTGAAAGCTGTGCTACAGAGGTTTAGGGCTACAGGTCTGAAACTAAAAAGGGAAAAATGCAAGATTGGGGTGAAGGAGACAGAGTTCCTGGGGTTCAGAATCGATGCTCGGGGCATCCACCCAGCTGCATCCAAGGTCAGGGCAATCAAGGAAGCCCCAATTCCCAAAAACAAGTCTGAGTTGCAGGCATTCCTGGGCCTCCTCAACTTTTATCATGCATTCCTGCCACACAAGGCAACCATTGCAGAACCGTTACACAGGCTACTGGACAAGCAGGCACACTGGGACTGGTCACACACACACACAAACGCGTTCAACTCACTGAAGGACTTGTTAGCAGGCAATGCTACAGTCACACATTTCAGAGAGGACAAGCCAATCTGCATTGTGTGTGATGCATCCCCTTATGGGATTGGGGCAGTCCTCAGCCATTTAGAGGAGGATGGAACCCAGGCCCCCATCGCATACTACTCCCGGACCCTGTCAGCTGCAGAGAGAAATTATGCGCAAATAGACAAGGAGGCACTGGCAGTGGTTGCAGGAGTAAAGAAATTTCATGACTACCTTTATGGTAGGGAATTTCTAATATATACTGACCATAAGCCATCTGTTATTTACAACAGAGAAGCACAGATCCTGTCACCCTGGATGTTACGCTGGTCCATATTCCTGTCTGCATATTCATGCAGGCTGGTACACAGGCCGGGCAAAGAGATGGGGTACGCAGATGGCCTCAGCAGACTCCCACTAAGGGATACGGAGCCGGACCCAGCACCGGCTGCCCAAATACTGGCAATACAGGAACTGCCAGAATGCCCCCTCAACGCAAGGGACATAGCCACAGAGACCCCCAAGGACAAGGTTCTGAGCAGGGTACAATCATGGGTGAGCAGTGGATGGCAGGACAAATCACCAGGGCAAGAGTTCATTGCATACTTCTCCAGAAGGCATGAACTATCCACACACAAGGGATGTCTCTTGTGGGGGAGTAGAGTCATCATCCCCACAAGGCTTAGAGAAAGAGTTCTCCAGTCGTTACACGAGGGCCACCCAGGGATAGTAAGAATGAAGGCCCTGGCAAGGAGCTACCTGTGGTGGCCAGGGTTGGACAAGGAGATAGAAGAATTAGTAGCAGGGTGTTACACATGCCAGAGGTCACGGCCAGAACAGCCACATGCACCAGTTCACAAGTGGGAGGAAACACACACCCCATGGTCCAGGGTACACATAGACTATGCGGGGCCATTCCAAGGACACACATTTCTGGTTGCAGTAGACAGCCATTCCAAATGGCTGGAGGTGGTGCCTGTGGGCAACATGACCTCAGCAGGAACCATTCAAGCATTGAGGGGGATGTTTGCTACACATGGTCTGCCTGATGTGATCGTGTCAGATAATGGAACATAATTTACCTCCTCGGATTTCCAGGTGTTCCTGAGGACCTTGGGGATTAGGCACGCCACCTCGGCTCCTTTCCACCCTGCCATTAATGGGTTGGCAGAACGATTCGTGCGGACAACAAAGGATGCCCTCAAGCGCATAGTACAGGGAAATTGGAAGCAAAGACTGGCCACCTTCCTCCTACACCAACATGCAACACCCTGCACTGCCACAGGCAAAAGCCCAGCGGAACTCAGATGGGGCAGACGCCTCATAACAACACTGGACAGGCTTCACCCAGACAGGGTAGCAGCAGACGCCGGGACCCCCAACATCAAAACAAGCTTCCACACAGGGGACCCCGTCTGGGCCAGGAACTATAGCACAGGTCACCCATGGGTGCCAGGGGAGATACTAGAGCACGGGTCGGCAACCCGTGGCTCCGGAGCTGCATGCGGCTCTTTGAGCCGTCTCCTGCGGCTCCCAGTCGCCCGGTGTGCACGCACCTCTCCGAACGGGCGGAGGTGCGCGCGCACCACTCCAAAGGTTTGAAGAGCGCGGGCACCTCTCGGAACAGGCGGACGTGCGCGCACACCACTCCAAAGGTTTGGAGAGCTGCGCACGCACCTCTCGGAACGGGCAGCAACGGTACCCGTTTGGAGACCTGCTGGTGCCGGTTTGGAAAGCTGCCGCAGCCCGCAGCAGCTTTCTAAACCGGCACCAGCAGGTCTCCAAACGGGTGTTCGGGCGGAGGTGCGCGCGCACCTCCGCCCGAACACCCGTTTGGAGACCTGCTGGTGTTCGGGCGGAGGTGTGATTTGGAGACCAGCTGGTGCCGGTTTAGAAAGCTGCAGCTTTCTAAACCGGCACCAGCAGGTCTCCAAACGGGTGTTCGGGCGGCAGTCTGGAGGTCCCGGGGGTGGCTCCGGCGGCGCCCGGGCTGAAGGCGGCGCCGCAACCCGGCGCCCGTCACCACGGAGACCCGTCGCCGCTGGCGTGCAGGTGCGTCCACATAAAAAAAAGTGGAACCGCGCGCGTGTATCCACGCACTCGCATGTGCAAAAACCAAAACATTTTGCGCATGCACAAAACATTTTGTTTTATGCGCATGCGCGTGCGTGAATGCACGCGCGCGGCTCCCACTTTTTTTATGTGTGATGGAACCGGTTCCCAGTGGCTCTTTTGCTTTTTCAGGTTGCCGACCCCTGTACTAGAGCAAACAGGACCCCTTTCCTACAAAGTAAGGGGGAGGGGGGACTCCTTTGGAAGAGGCACCTGGACCAGCTGAGGAAAAGGGCCCCTGAAAGGGTTGTTGAGGACATACTGGGGGCTGAGGAGGAAGAGCCAACACAAACACAAACACCCAGGAGGGCTACCAGAGGGGCACAGTGGCAACCCCACCCCAGGCAGGAGACTGATAGAGTAACCAGGCAGTCACCAGAACCCAGCAGAACACAAAACCCGGGCACTGCAACACACACACACAAACCACAATCCACCACAACAATCACAACAAGGAAGAGAGTCTAGACACAACACCACACCACCAGGGGAACCAGTCCCAAGAAGATCAAGCAGGCCGCACAAGGCTCTAAGCTACCTTGCGGACTATGTGCGCTCTTAGGGGGGTGGAGAAGCAACCAAGGGATAACAATTGTAAATTTTGTGTATAGTGTAAGTGTATATAGTTATGGGAGACGGAATTTACAGAGGGTAATTCCTCACTATGGGGGAAGGGGTGTAGTGTATGCTCTTAAAGCATACACGGAATGTCAGCACAGCAGGGGGCTGGACAGCTCCAGGCTATAACCGCTTTTGGCGGGAAAGACTGAATAGAGCTAGTCATTGACAGCCCCAGGGCATGATCAGCTCTGGCGGGAAGCCAGGGTTTAAATCCATTGGCCACCTGCACTGGCGGGAAGCCCAGGTTTGAATCTATTGGCTGCGATTCACCTGGGCAGGTATAAAGAGACGCCAGGTAACCCCTTTGCCTCAGCTTCATTCCTGATCAAATAAAGAAGTACTACCCAGCTCAAGTGTCCGTCTCTCTGTGCGACCACGCGACATTGCAATAACTATCCATGTTACCTAATAGTGAAATTAAAGTGAAATGGCAGAGACGTAAAAATTGTATGCTGACATTTCAGTTCATCACTGAGCTCTCATTTTGGAAATCTCCCAAGACAGAGTAAATTTTAGGATTTGCTTGCTATGACACATTGCAATTCATACATTGACAAAAGAGCTGCTCTGAAAAGGAATTGCACATTTCACCAACTCTTCTGCCCTTAACCAATCAGAAATGAGACTGAACTGACACAAATAAAATGAAAAGTTTTGTTAAAAAAGATGCATCTTGTAAATATAGATCTGCATTACAGATGGTGTTGGATTTAAAACTTGATTTAGTTTGGAGAACAATCTTACAAATCTTGGTTTACTTTGACTGATAAAGCAAAAAAAAAAACACCCACCCTCATGCAAAAAAGGGGGGGAATCTGAACTTATAAGGTCTGAGCTGAATGAGATTTCTAGTTTGTCTAAATTTATCACATATAATTTTTTGCCTAGTTCCCCAAGCCAACTTTATTTCAAAAGTATAATGTAGGATGGGAGAAAAGCATTACGAGTCCAGAATCATTAATTATATTACAAAACACTCTAAGAGTGGTAATATGTGCTGTCATCTACCCCAATAATTCTCATAATTTCATAATTTAAGTCCTACCAATGACTCTGACAAAGGACTTGTGTACTGCCACTATCAAAACAAGTGAAGGGTATTTATATTTTACAGGCTGCTTGTTCTCCTACATTTCTCCTACATTTAAATATACAATGAAATTTTAATGGCCTGCTCTGTGTCCCACTACCTGAGCCTGACAGTGGCAGTTCAGACAGGGGTGCTGCTCACAAACGTTCGTATCTCAATTGGCTGGTTAAGTGTTTCCTGTGCTACCACATTCTTGTGTCTATTTCGTTTCAGAGGAAAATCTTTTCCAACCGTCCCTGAAGAAGCCAGGAAGTGAATCTGAGAGTAAATGTAAATCGTAACTGCAGCACCACCCTTTCTTATACTTAGCAGTTATTGATCCCAGTTATGCAGATAACTGTTCACTCTTATGCAAGATAGACTTTTCTGTAGACAAACCTCCACTTTATTATACACAATATTATTTGCCCTTATTTTTGTTGACATATCATAATGTTAAAATATATAATGGAATTCCTTTTGAAAACATTATATAGGTAGTTATGGTTAATTTATGTAACAGAGTAACAGAATAACAGAGTTGGAAGGGATCTTGAAGGTTTTCTAGATTAGGGGGTCCCAACCCCTGGTCCGTGGAGCAGTACCGGGCCACAGCATGCCAGCAACCATTCTCCACAGACAAGCAAAGCCCCAACTGTGGGATGCAAGCAGCATACAAAACCACGCACCCTCCGGTCTGTGGAAAAACCTCTCCACGGAACTGGTCCCTGGTGCCCAAAAGGTTGGGTACCTCTGTTCTTGTTCAACCCCCTGGAATATAGGGGAGACCCTGCCTGCAATTAGTGCAGGTTCGCATCCCACCAGGCTCAAGGTTGACTCAGCCTTCCATCCTTCTGAGGTAGGTAAAATGAGGACCCAGATTGTTGGGGGCAATAAGCTGACTTTGTAATAATGCAGCTTGGGGTTTGTGTGAAAGCCCTAATAAGCAGGCATATACATAGAATGAAGGCTACTGCTAAGCTTGTAAGCCGCCCTGAGTCTTCGGAGAAGGGCGCGATATAAATGGAATTAAAATAAATAAATAAATAAATGTATACCATTCCAGACAAGCGTATACATAAATATGTAATTACACTCTCTCTCGGCCCAACTCACCTCAAAGGGTCACTACGGGGAAAATAGGAGGATGAAGGAGTATTACGTAAGTTTGTTGCCTTGAGTTTTTTATAAAAATAATAACAGCAGATTAAAAATACATAAATATTGAAGATAGTTACATATATTTTGCACCGTCAGGCATGCTGTTTCATTAAAATAAAAATACCGTGTCTAATAATGCACTTGGACAGAAATCATGATAAAATATGCACGTTCTATGTTATTAGCAGGTTTGTAATTTCACACATTTTTTCCCCAGAAAACCTTCCGGTTGAAAATATTGGGACCAAAATGTTCCTTGCTCTAAGAAAAATAACATCTACCTTAGGCTGAATTTGATTTCTGAGAACCTCAACATTTCTGTGCAGTCTCCTGATAAAAATATGGAAATAATTTACTGCTTAGTTACTTTACAGTGTAGTTTACAGTCCTGGGTTCCTCAGTGGTTTCCCTTGTTATTTCACCTTTCATACAAGCAGGTGGCAATACCTCAGATTAGGAATGTGTACAGGGGGTGGTCAAAAATGTCAAGGGGCAGTTGCTTGTATGCATTGCACCTTTATGCCCAGCATCTTGGCATTATTGACTGCACCCTAAAGAACCTTTGGTTCAGATTACACAAATCATGATGATGCTAGTAATTAATTATTGGGTTAAACTCATGTATCATCCCACCTGGCCACTCTATTCTTCTTTTAAGTGATAGTTTCCAGCCCCCTTGGCAGAGGTTCCTTAAGCAGCAGCTCCATTCATGGGGCCTTTCTCAGATCATTTTCTGTAAACCTGGGTGGTCTCAGGCTAGAAACTTGATCTACCCAACCATTACATGGAACTGAGCTGCAGTATAATTTGAACTGACTGCCCAGTTTTTCTGCTACCAAAGCCAAGAAGCTTCAACCTCCAAGAGGCATGGCTCTCTCTCCCCAACTTATTCAGACTACTGCTAGGTTTTTGTAACAACCTTGTTTCTGCACAATGACAGGGAAGGTCTCCCAAAAACCAAAGGCCCATCCTCTGTGCCCCATAAAAGGCAGAGTTACCAAAACACATTCTTTCATAGTACAGGGTTTTTTTATTTTTAAAATCCCCTTTTATCAGCAATCTCTGCACAATCAGACATGTTCCATATTGATTTTCTGCTTGCTGATCAGGTCTTTTATACAACATACAATGCTACAAAGAATTATTTAGCATCAAACCTTTGGCAGGGTTGAAGATGGATTGTTATTTATGCTTATTTATGTTCATTTTGATTCTCTTTTTGATCCCTCTTGTATGTGTGTGTGCTGTCAGCAGTCTCACCTGTATATAGGAGCAGAGCAGGACTCCCACTCTTAACTTTATCATTTGTTGTTGCTAGCTGCAAAGTCATGTCCGACCCATCGCGACCCCATGGACAACGTTCCTCCAGGCCTTCCTGTCCTCTACCATCTTCTGGAGTCCATTTAAGCTCACCCCTACTGCTTCAGCCACCTCATTCTCTGTCGTCCCCTTCTTCTCTTGCCCTCAACCTTTCCCAGCATTAGGCTCTTCTCCAGTGAGTCCTTCCTTCTCATTAGGTGGCCAAAGTATTTGAGTTTCAAAACTTTATCATAGTACAGTACAAATCAAATAACCCAGATCTGAAGCTGGAAAACACCTTTGTTTTGGGGGGTTTTTCAGAATGCATATCAAGAAAAGATAAGCAGAGGCTTCCTTAGCAATGTGCTGGGGTGGGGATGATATTGTGCATGAGCTCTTGGGCGTGGCAGATTAGCTAAAACACACAGCTCTGCAGTCCGGTAGATGGCAATGTCTGGGAGATGGCTGTTGCTATTCAAACCGATATAATAACTGATAGGACAGATATTAAAAATCACTTGATAGGGCCTGTTCTAGGTCCACTTCTTGACAGTTGTACAACCCTGACTTACGTATCAATGAAGAATAATAAAATATAATTAAGCAACTTATGACCAAACTGAAACCGACTTTCTGTGATGGTTCTCAAGTGATGAATTCTCAGTGCTAAGACATTTGCAATGTTGTCTCACTGATTTTGCACAAAACAAATTGCTCCGTTAAGTTAAAGGCTGTATTCATGCATTTAGTAAAACCTACTTCAGATTGTGCCTTGGGCTCAATTATTAGGACATATTTATCCTTAAAGAACAAATGGCAACATGCAAATTAGCTTATGGATGTAATGGAAATAATGCTTTAAGAATTGAAAGAGATGTAGTGGTAAATTGACTTGATTCAATTTAGCTATATTTTCTTCCTCTTATATCTTTCATTTCTTTTCCACTGTACACAAATGTGGCTTAGCTTGGGAGGAAAGGGCATGTGTGTGTGTGTGTATGTATGTATATAAGGGACATGTATGTGTATGTATGTATGTGTATATATATGTATATAAGGGATGCGGTGGCTCAGTGGGTTAGGACGCTGAACTTGTCGATCTGAAGGTCGGCAGTTTGGCGGGTCGAATCCCAAGTGCCGCGTGACAGAGTGAGCGCCTGTTACTCGTCCCAGCTTCTGCCAACCTAGCAGTTCGAAAGCACGTAAAAATGCAAGTAGAAAAATAGGGACCACTACGGTGGGAAGGTAACAGCGTTCCGTGTGCCTTTGGCGTCTAGTCATGCCGGCCACATGACCACGGAGACGTCCTTGGACAAGCGCTGGCTCTTCGGCTTTGAAACGGAGATGAGCACCGGCCCCTAGAGTCGGAAACGACTAGCACGCATGTGCGGGGGAACCTTTACCTTATATATATGTATATGTGTACATATATATGTATATATATATGTGTGTGTGTGTATATATATCTATATATATCTATAAATCTATCCAGTGCTTTTTTTGTAAAAGAAAAAGGTGCTGGAACTCACACATCATACAGCCCACCTTGCTTACCCTACAAGGTTCCATCGAAAAAAGGTGCCGGAACTCCGTTCTGAGCGTTCTATGAGAAAAAAAGCCATCTCTCTCTCTCTCTCTCTCTAGTTAATAATAGTTCAGAAATGGTTTGCCATTACCGTATCTTTTCCCATTTTTTTTTCTCCCTTCCCAATCTCATCAACAGCTCTGAGATGATCTCTCATCCAAACACTAACCATACCCAAGCTTTTGGCGATAAAGGTGACTTAAAAAGAAGCCAGCATTCATAAACGGCCAACAATTTGCAGACTGCGGTCCTCGAAAGGAAAGGGAAGCTAGAATTCCCACAATTCACTCGGGCGTAATCGTAGAACCACATCTCCCACAAAGACTCGCGCTCGTTTCCTCTTCAGCCCTCTCTCCCGCGCTGTGACACATACAGGGCGACGCAAGGACATTGTGACGCAAAGGGGGGGGGGTGAAAGTTCACGCCGGTGTCTGTCTATATTCGCTGGCGGAATTGATACGGTCGAGAGAGAGAGAGAGCGGCATTTCCACCTGGTCTCCCCCCGGCCTCCCCCCCATGGCGACTCGCTGGCTCCGGGAAATTTGGCAACTGGGAGTGCGGGGAGGGCTGAGACCGAGGGCGGCCGCGGCTGGCTGGTGAGCTGAGCGATGGAAGAAGACGGGGGGAGGGCACGGGAGGAGCGGGACGAACCCAACAGAGGGGTTCGGAGCTGGGGTGAAGGACCCTCCAAAGAAAAAAAAAGGCGTTGGGATGGTCAGCTTAGCCTAGCCCAGGGGTAGGCAAGCTCGGCTCTTTTATGACTCATGAACTTCAACTCCCAGAATTCCTGAGCCAGCTATGCTGGCTCAGGAATTCTGGGAGTTGAAGTCCATGAGTCATAAAAGAGCCGAGGTTGCCTACCCCTGGGCTAGCCCATTCAAAAGAGGGGAGCAGAGTTCGGGGGTTTCCCCCTCTCTTCTTGGCCGGGCTTCTAGGCTTTCCCCAGGTGTACGGCCAGCAGATTCAGCGGGTGGATCCTTTAAGCGTTGCTTGTATAGGAGAAGATTGACTCAATCGGGAGATTTCGGGGGCGGGGAGGGGGAATCGTAATAGCGCGTGTCGTCTGGAAAACGGATGAAATTGAACAAGGACCTGTGAAGTCCTTGTAAGGAGGCTGAGTGTTTTTGGGAAAGAAAGGACAACAGGAACCAGTACACCTGTGCTCCTTGCTCTTCGTTCAGGGGGAATAAAATGCGTAATTTGTAGAAGAGGGGTCTTCGAACTTGGCCCTTTTATGACTTGTGGACTTCAGCTCCCAGAATTCCTCAGCCAGCGTGCCTGGCTGAGGAATTCTGGGAGTTGAAGTTCACAAGTTATAAAAGGGCCAAGTTTGAAGACACCCCCCCCCCCATGTAGAAGGTCATCGCAGGAGTAAATGGAGAGAGGCTCGGGAAAGCAAAATAGAAGTTAAAATGGAAAGGGAGGCCTCCCAGTTAGAAGACTTTTAAAAGAATCCTGTGGGATTTTATGGCGAGTTACTGGTGATAACGGTGATCAGAACCTGGGGCAATAAAAATGGGAATATTACATTACATTACATATTACACTATGAGATCTACTGATTGTGTTTCCCTGGATGTGGTAAGAGTTTCTATTAATGAATGTGTACCTGCAATGAAGGAAGTAAATGGAAAAGACTATGCCTCCTTTAAAATAAGGGTTTGGATATAAGCAATGTATAAATGGCAATCTCTTTGCAGTTCAGGGCAATAATGCTGTCTTCTAACATGACAGTGATGTGTGTTTATCTGTTATATTTTTATGAGTTCAAAGTAGCATACATAGCACTCCACCCTCTATTTTCCCTCACAACTATCCTATGGGGTAGGTTTGGCTGAGAAATACTAACAGAACCAAAGTCAGTCAGCTTCACTGGCTGAGGGTGGACTTGAAGCTGTGATTCAACTTCTTAATTATTAAGTCACACATACACAGTAAGCATCAAGTTCCATTTTTAACTGTCTGAAGTGCTCTATGAAACAGATTGAAAGGGTTTTTTAAATTATGTAACTCTGGTTTATTTGAAATAGTAACAAAGAGAACTCAGAATGTGTGTGGTTGCTTCTGTGCTAATCTATAATTTTGTAAAGAAAATTACTTGGGGCTTTTAGACTGAAGTTTGATTCCTGCTGGTTTGGTAAAGCTTAAAGGCCTGCCTTAGCTCCAGCAGCAACTTGAAAAGTTTCCAAGCTTAGAAAAAGAAGCTAGTTGGACAATGCTGTGTTTTGATTTTGGTTTTTAAACTGGGAAAGTTTTCTTTGCAAATTCTTTGAGATGAAATGTTATAGAGTTGAGGAAAAGCTGGTACCAACAGAATCACTTCCATTATAGACATTGACGCCCTCTGTGCCCAAATGCTTGTACCTTTTGAACTGCTTCCTAGTAATTGGTATTCTTTCTTTACTTCTGCACTGTGAGTTTCCAAACAGGAAGCACACTGTATGCAACATACTGTATGTGTGACTAATCATGCTTTTGTGTAGTTGTGTTAATGACCAGTCAGTGATCTACCAAAACAAGATTTTTATCATGCAGAAAGTTTACAGTCAACAGTTACAAACTCGTATCATATTTAATCCATATGCATGTATGAATTAAATTATGAAGATCAAAGCTCCCCTTTCTAGTCTTATCTTCTATGAATTAAAATGTGATGTTATAACCTAATGCAGGGATGTCAAACTCAATTTCATTGAGGGCCGCATCAGCATTGCAGTTGCCCTCAAGGGGCCAGGTGGGTATGGCCAGGGTGGGTGTGGCCTACTGGGTGGGCGTGGCTAGAGTGCATATGGCTTACTGGGTGGGCGTGGCCAGCTCTACATCATTCGCCTCAGGGGTGCCTATGGGGGCCTGGGCAGGAGTGGGACAGATCTGAGGGTCTCTGGCAGAAGGAGGGTCTCTGGGCCAGGGCCAAGGCAGTGGGGGCCGTTCCCTCACTGTTTCCAGGATGGCTTTGTGGGCCACATGAAACCACATCGTGGGCCAGATCCGGCCCCCAGGCCTTGTGTTTGACATGTCTGACCTAATGAGAAGGGCCATTTTGTTTTAGGTAGAATGGTCTTCAGTCACCATAAGGGCAAGGTTGGGAGTACAGTATATGGCTGTCCAGATGTTGAACTACAGGTTTCAGCTCCCCATCTGTTTAAACCAATTTTAAAGGCATTGGGATATTGCTCTTCTTCTAGGTTAATGTAATGAATTGACAGGATTTTCAGGAGCTTGACTTATGAGCTACATTTCCTTAGTCAAATCAACACTCAGCCATATATTCAGTCTACAGCTTGATATAGTTTATATGTTTGAGTTTCAGTTTTTTTCCCCTCATGTGGAATGAAATTATTTTTTTAAATTTTGTAGGTCTTTTATAAAGTAAGAGGTAATGAATTGAATGGGTTCATGTCTTTTAGAGGAAGATGTTTTTTTTAATCTTCATGGATATTTTAACATTTATTTGTTGTGTTATCTCATATCTGGAAATGATTGTTCCTTATGAGGGCTCATTTTCCCCAGAAATATCCTTTAGCATTTTATAAAAAATATATATCTGAAAATGAAGTGTCCAGTAATACTTTGAATACCTAACCTTTTGATTGTATTATTGCAACAATGTTTGCAAAAGACTTCCAAACAGGATTTGGTTTTGGATTTGGTTTCCCAATGAACATACTCCAAAGTACTATTTCTCCATATGACCTGGAACTTAGTTTTAAACTGGAATTAGTTGTACTTGAGAAACGTTCCAAAATAATATATAGTGTAGTGGGAGCGAGAAACTATATACATGGCTCTTCTAATGTTTCTTAGCTTCTTTTTTCTCTGAAAATTGCATGCAGTTGTGGGGGTTAGTTTGGAAGCACAGTACGTGTATCTAACCGGATGTGTTTGAAGAAATTTGAGATTTTTATTGGAATGATGTTAATTAATATGTAGATTTTTTTTAAAAAAAAGTTGTAGCATGCTTTATTTTGGGGAGTTAATTTTACCGGGTGAAAAGGACCTAGGTAAAAAAAATGAAGTGGCAAATATCAGGTAATATTATAAAGAAATTAGTTTTAAAATGGTCTTTTGAGATGGGCTAGATAGAAAATACATTATTACATAAGAATTCCAAGATGCTGACTTACGTGCACATGTTGGGATAATTCACAATGTTGTCTGTTTACTTTTGGCTTAGCAGGGCAATTGATTCCAACCACAGTTATATATGAATCATGGGTTACACCTTAGTAATACAAATGAGCTAGGGTAATGTGGCTTATGCAACAAATTCAGACAAAAGTATGCCTTAGCATGATATGTGAATCCAGTTTCTTAAATTAGAAATCTTATTTAGATATACTAGCTTCCTCCACGTCACCTTTAGAAACATTTGAGCTATACTCCGGCAGTGGCACCAAAGGCAAATGGGTATTAGGGTGTGTGCTTAACGATTCCTGAATGTTTGTTGCTCTGCAGTGTTCATGTCTTTCCCTCTGACTGTTTGCTGTGCTATCCTGTTGCACCAGGGTAAGATTTCACCTTCAAGGTTAGAGTCTGGTAAAAAATCTCCAGGCAAAGCATAGATTGAAATAAGGATTCTGGATGCCCACAAGTCATGGATGCTGGTAGATGCAGCTTAGTACCTCAGTTAACTTTGTGGGGGACAAACTGATGGCATTTAAAGCTTACTTACTTCAAATGATTATGCCAGATGAGGAGGTTCATCTGTGGTGTCTACAGGATATCTGTTGTTTTAACTTTTTTACGTTCGTATTCACAATTGCTTGCTTGGCAGTATTCCCAGGTAAATGTCTTAGCTAACCTGCTGAGCAGCTATTCTGTAATTGCCATTCTTTCCACATTTTTTTTGTTCTTGAATATGCTGCAATATATTTTTTGTACATCTTCTAAGTTAGATTCCACACCTCTTTTTGTCTTGCATCCATCATACTGTGGTATATTGCTACATATTAATGTCCCCCCCTCTTTTTTCTGAAAAAGGCAATTAAGGCAGATTCTTACTTTTAGATCTCCAGATGTGTGTTAGGCTGCAAATTTCATTATGCTTAGTCAGCATGTTGATGATAGAAATTGTAGTCCATGCACCTGGATGGCACCAGACTGGAGAAGGTTGTGACAAAAAACACCCCCTCAGCTGCTGTTTTCTGAAGCAAAAATTATCGCAGACCCAACTTGCTCATGATGAAATTTAAACCAAAGAGAGGAACAGGGGACATGTGAGGGCTTTTCTTCAATTCATTGGTCACCGTTTTAAGTAACCTGAAAGCTTGTCGATCCAAGGAAAAGGTGTTTTTTTAAACCTCTGGTGACATTAAATCTGACAGGAAATCTATCCCTCTTTTCATAGATAGGGTTTCCACTAGGCATCCTCAATATTTACTTGTTGAATAAAGGAGCTTAGCTGCTGCTGGGGGGAAGGCTCACCGACAATAATTATGTAAGTTAAGCTAAGCTGGCCTGCAAAAAGGACAGAAGCTAGCCAACGTGGAAGACAGCGCAGAGGCTTTGCATTTCTGATCAGTCCTGCCAACTGAATTTTAGGAAGCATCATGGGAAATTGAGCAGGAAAATTGCTATCTCTTCTTTAATTAAAGTGTCTAATAATTCCAGCTGGGAGTCAGTCAGGGTTTTTCTGGCAGAAAGAACTTCCCATCCTAAAGCAAAAGAGGTGAAAAGGCCAACATCTAAGAGCCTATCCTCAGTTGCATCTAACTGCAGCATAATTATGTCCCAGCAACATCTTTTTTTTTTCTATTGTGTCCTCACAATTTTGGCCTCATAGAGGCAAGTCATCCTTAAAGTAGTTTCCCCCCCTTTATTTTGATACACGTTTTTCCATGGATTCAATCAGGTGCACCATTCTTTTGGGTGGTGTAAAGAGAGGACCATTGGAGATGGGATCACTCCAGCATCATTGAACTGGTCAGATTGGTCTGGCATGATTCTTCTACAGACCCTCAATACCATCTTCTGGACTATTCTGTATTGGATAGCAAACAACTCCATTTTTTTTCAGGAGGGATTTCTCCCTGTAACCCTCAGATTGGTGAGTCTGATCTTCTGAGGTCAGTCTGAACAGCGGCGATCAGTGGTGGCAAAGAGAGGTAGGGCTGCAAGGTGAAGTGAGAAGAAGAGAACTACTGTTTATTAATTAATGACCCGCTCTCTGTGCCTGTCAAGGCTGCTTTTGAAAACACATTTAGCAGTCTTCTTTAACAGCACTGAACTTGTATCTAAAATTGCTACTTGACAACACGTTGTAAAACAAGTAGAGTGGAAGGTAGCAGCCAAGGATTTAGAGAAATGTATACGTGATCAGATTCACTTTTCCAATTTCTGCAGGAGTGAAGATGGTATTGATATATACAATTTAAGTTTAAGTTTAAGTTTATGGAATTTATATACTGCCCTTTTCCCGTAGGACTCAGGGTGGTTTACAAAGTATTTAAAAACGTCAATACAATACAAAAGTTAAAAACAGTTAAAAATAAATTTGATCCCTGAAAAATATAAAACCCCAATTAAAAACTCTCAGCCTGGGCCGGAAAGCTCAAAGAGCCAGGTCTTCAGGTCCCGGCGGAATGACCAAAGGTGGGGGCAGTCCTAAGCTCCACGGGCAGCTGGTTCCAAAGGGCAGGCGCACCCACTGAGAAGGCCCTCCCCCTGGGTGTTATCCGCCGGCAGTCTTTTACCGGCGGCACCCTGAGAAGGCCCTCCATGTGGGAGCGCACAGGACGAAGGGAACTTGATGCCGGCAAGTTCCCTCAAATATCCCGGACCCAAGCCATTTAGGGCTTTATAGGTCATCACCAGCACCTTGAATCTCACCCGGAGGGCAACCGGAAGCCAATGCAGCTCGCGCAGTAGAGGTGTTACATGGGAGTATCGGGAAACCCCCATCACAACTCGCACAGCAGCATTCTGCACCAGCTGAAGCCTCCAAGTGGTCCGCAAGGGCAGCCCCATATAAAGAGTGTTGCAGTAGTCTAACCGGGAGGTCACGAGCGCATGGGTGACTGTGCGTAGGGCATCTCGGTCCAGATAGGGTCACAACTGGCACACCAGGCGAACCTGGGCAAAAGCCCCTCTGGTCACGGATCCTATGTGATCTTCAAAATTGAGCCGTGAATCCAGGAGGACGCCCAAGTTGTGAGCCCTATCAACGGGGGGGTAACACCTCACCCCCCATCGTTAAAGATGGAATAGTCTGGTTAACCCGAGATGCCGGTATGCATAGCCACTCAGTCTTGGCAGGATTGAGACGAAGCCTGTTTCTCCCCATCCAGACGTGGACCGCCTCCAGGCAACGGGACATCACGGCGAGGGCATCACTGGGTTGGTTTGGGGTGGAGAAAAAAAGTTGGGTATCATCAGCATACTGATGATACCCCACCCCGAAACCACGAATGATCTCGCCCAGCGGCTTCATATAGATGTTGAACAGGAGGGGAGAGAGAACCGACCCCTGAGGAACTCCATAAACGAGAGGCCTCGGGGCGGATCTCTGCCCTCCCGTCAACACCGACTGCAAGCAGCCCAGGAGATAGGAGGAGAACCACCGTAAAACGGTGCCTCCCACTCCCAACCCCCTGAGACGCCGCAGTAGGATACCATGGTCAATGGTATCAAAAGCCACTGAGAGGTCTAATAGGACTAGGACAGAGAAACAACCCCTGTCCCGAGCCCGCCAGAGATCATTTACCAGCACAACCAATGCTGTCTCCGTGCTGTGACCAGGTCTGAAACCCGATTGGTACGGGTCCAGATAATCAGTTTCCTCCAGGAACAGAGGAAGCTGATGCGCCACCACACTCTCAACAACCTTCGCCAGAAAGCGAAGGTTGGAGACCGGACGATGGTTATTTAAAACAGCCGGGTCCAGGGAAGGCTTCTTGAGGAGGGGTCTCACCACCGCCTCCTTCAAGGCAGTGGGGAAGATACCCTCCTTCAAGGAAGCAGTTATTACTGCCTGGAACCAGCCTCGTGTCTCCTCCCGAGCCGCATAAACCAGCCAGGAGGGGCACGGGTCCAAGAAACAGGTGGTGGAGCTCAGCCTCCCCATAATCCTGTCCACATCATCAGGGGAATAAGGATCAAACTCAGTCCAGATAACATGCTCAAGACCGTCCGATTCCTCCACATCAGACTCCACCCAGTCAGAGTCTAAGCTGGCCCGGATCTGAGCGATTTTGTCCGGCAGATGATGACTAAACTCCTCGGCCCGTCCCTGTAAGGGGTCCTCCCTCACCTCCTGGTTAAGAAGGGAGCAAGTTACCCTAAACAGGGTGGCCGGGCGATTATCTGCGGACGTGATGAGGGCAGCGAAGTAGTTAGCCTTCGCCGTCCTCATCACCGCAAGATAAGACCTTATAAAGGTTCTTAGCTGCAATCGGTCAGATTCGGATCGGCTGGACCTCCAACTGCTCTCTAGACCCCGTCTCTGACGCTTCATCACCCGGAGCTCCACAGAAAACCATGGAGCCCAGCGGGATCTGCGCCGAGTCATGGGTTGCAAGGGTACAACACGGTCGAGTGCTTCGGTGGCTGCCCTTTCCCAGGCATCCACCAAGGCACTGGCCGGGTTGTGAGTGAGGGCGATGGGTATAGACCCAAGCGCCATCTGGAACTGTTCTGGATCCATTAGGCGCCTGGGGAGGAACCATCTGGTCGGTTCCGCAACCCAGCAGTGGGGGGTAGCATAACGGAAGACCAGTCGCAGGAGATGATGATCAGACCATGATAGGGGGACAATAGCTGGCAAACCCCCTCCCAGATCATCCAACCACTGTCCAGATAAAAACACCAGGTTGAGAGTGTGACCCCCCACATGAATCGGGCCATGAATTACTTGGGTCAGGTCCATGGCCATCATGGAAGCCATGAACTCCCGAGCTAACTCCGATGACCCTCCCAGGGCAGGCAGGTTGAAGTCACCCAGAACTATAAGCCTGGGGAACTCTACCGCCAACCCTGAGAGGGCGTCGAGCAGCCCAGGTAGGGCTGTTGCCACACAGCTGGGTGCCAGATATGTGAGCAACAAGCCCATCTGAACCCGAGAGCCGCATCTCAGGAGGAGGGACTCACTCCCGCCTATCTGGACAATGGTGGTCTCCCGCAGACATAAAGTCTCCCGAATAACCACCGCCACCCCACCACCCCTACCCTGAGCCCGTGGCCGGTGTAGCACACGGAAACCTGGGGGGCATTATCCTGACATTGATGACAAAATTCAGATTGTAGTAACTCTGTTGAACAACTTGTACTTTGGGGAGTGGAGTAATGTTTTTCCAATGCTATTAAGTTTAATTTTCACAAGTGCAGTTATGATAATCTGAGGAATTGCAGATACAGTGATACGAGAGCTTCAGAACCAGAAGTAGATAATCAGAAGCCCTCTGAAATTCGTAGACTACGATTTTTACAGTCCTTTTCTTCTAACATTCCCGCCCCCCCCCATTTCTCAAGAGGAACAAGAGCATTTGCCCTTAGAAGTTAATTACCCCACAGTTGTAGTATGTGTTGTGCGTATTTCACATTATTGTGAAAACCAACTGAACATAAATCAGAACTTCCCTCCCCACATTATATGTATGAGGATTTGCCCACAATGTACATGTAGGACTTCAGTCCAGGACGCCATGCTAGGTCATGCTTGTAATTTACTTTACTTGCAGCTTTCTGAATCAGCGGGTGATGCCTCTGTTAGGTTATTCGTGATCAAAGGATGTTGAATTTAGACTCTGGGAAAGTTTGGTAGACTTCTATGCAGGCCAGCTAATCCTGGGGATCTTTCAGTTCCAGGTATATGCCATGCTGTGGAAGTCTGGTGATCCGAGACCCTCATACTATCAGCAGTCTTGATTGGGATCTCAGTGGTCAGCACAGCCGGACATTTATCAGCTTTACAGGACCTTTCACCAACAAACGGAAGGAATATTCAGAGAGAAGGATCATTGGGTGAGCTGACATGGCTTGCATGAGGGTGTTTTCATGATGGAGGGAAAATGTACACACTGTCTCGAATATCATTTTGTATGACCCACACGAGCATTTACTTTGGTAACAATAAACAATATAGAACTCTAGGTTTTTAAGACTAGAAATTTCATAGTCCAAAGCAACTGAAGAGGACCTATTTCTAATGTAAGGGATAAAAACACAAGGCAAGACCCATGGTATCCAAGTTATGGTCTGCCTAATTCAGTGTCCTCTTTCCCACAGTGACCAATCAAGTTTTATAGGAAGCTAAAGCAATACAGGTAATCAGTTTAGTGACTGTTCAAAGTTACAACAGCCCTTGAAAAAGTGACTTATGACCATTTTTCACACTTATGACCATTGCAGCACCCCCATGGTCATGTGATTTACATTCGGATGCTTGACAACTGGTTCATATTTATGACGGTTGCAGTGTCCCCAGGTCATGTGATCATCTTTTGCGACCACCTGACAAGCAAAATCGATGGGGAAGCCAGAAGGATTTTCTCTGGTGGAATTTTGCTTTATTAAATTTATATATTGCCCATTTGGTGGAGCAGTGGGCTAATGCCTCCTTAAGTAACACCAGCTGCCTGCAATTAGTGCAGGTTCGCATCCCACCAGGCTCAAGGTTGACTCAGCCTTCCATCCTTCCGAGGTAGGTAAAATGAGGACCCAGATTGTTGGGGGCAATTAAGCTGACTTTGTAATAATGCCGCTTGGGGGGGCAAAAGCCCTAATAAGCAGGCATATACATAGAATGAAGGCTATTGTAAGCCGCCCTGAGTCTTTTGAGGGCGGGATATAAATGGGATAAAAAAATAAAAAAATTGATAAGTGGTTTGGAAACATGGATTTTATTTATTTCTTTATTTGTAGCAGGCTGCAATCATATCCAAGATTGTGAGTTTGTTTGTTATCATCTGCAGTTTCATAAGCAGGGAAAGTGTTTGGGAGAATTTGCTGATAAAAAGAGAGTCCCAATGACTTTCTCTCCTTCTGTTACCCTGCTCCTGCTCTGTCTCCTTCTCTCTGCCAGTTCTGTATCAAAGATCTTATTTCTCTGATATTTTTTAATTTTTTACCACATTATTAGAAAGTTAAGAATAGAGTACAAAGAAAAAAAAGAGTAAAAACATTCTAGAAACATATTTTTGTCATACTTTCTCCCCTTCCTTTCTATTTATTTCCCAACAGCTAACTTAAATATTTCTATTTTTCTCATTGTTGTACTGTGGTTACTTCTTTGAAGCTTTGTGTCGATTTTATCATAGTTTTTTTATTTGTTCCATTTCTGTGTCATATTTCAATAACCATTTACAGTTATAATAGTCCCAATAGATGACCTTGGGCTTGTATAAGTATTGCAACTTCTGTATTTTTATCAAGGTTCTTCCTCCTTTCTTGAAATCCCTTTTTATCCTTCAAGCAATTTGTAAATACACCAATCATAGTAAATTTGTGCCTTTGCCGAGCAATTTTCACTGTGTCTTTAATCTCTATTCTGAATCTAGATATACTGTGCCAAATATGCATAAGTAATTAAACCTTTCTCACTGCACAGTAATTGTCCTTGAAATAGACATTTGACAATAAAGTTAATGGTGAGATTTGCAGGCTTTGCTTTTAAGAGATTCCATTTTTTTTTCAAAATTTATGTTATGTTATTTTAAATTTCTTTTTTAAATATAGATATCTATACGATTGAGATTTACATGGAGTTTTGCAAGACTTGGAAAGAGGCAGATATTATATTAAATAATTTACTGCCTGTCTTGAATAACAGAATGCCTAAAATCTCCAAACAGCAGAATATATCAATCATAGAAGGAACCAGGCTCTATTTCTTGTACATTAGTTCTCTTTGATGCAATGGAATCTCAGGGAATAAGTAAATGAAACATCCATCCTATTTCTTCCATTCTCTTGGATTTGAGAAGTGGAGAAGAAATGTTCACAGCATAATAGATATTCCAGCATCCTGTGGTATGCATGTACCTATGTCACTGTAGACATGTGCATCATTATGGACGTAACATAAGGAGTAACTCTCTCTTTATTTGCAGTTACTCCATGCAGGAAATGTATGGTGTGGTGGCCAATGTGAATGAATATAAGGAATTTGTTCCATGGTGTAAGAAATCAACGGTGGTCTCTAAGCGAGCAGGACATGTGAGGGCCCAGCTGGAAGTTGGATTCCCTCCTGTTGTGGAACGTTATACCTCTATTGTGACACTGGTGCAACCCCATTTGGTGAAGGTGAGTTGTGTATCAGTGGGTTAACCAGGCTGATGATACTTCAGTGTTACAATGACAATAACAAGCATTGCATAATTAATAATTTGTCCTGGTGCCTCATAATTTGGAGGGAAGTTTGATGAATGTGGTGGCACTGGCATTGAGAGAACACTTAATAGAAATTAAAAATATTGAAAGTGCTCAACACTTTCCATAAACACGACATATGAAGCAAGATACTCATGAGGCAGACTTGAGATACCTGTTTCAAATACAGGTTGATGGATAAATCTTTATCCAGAGCTGCTGCTGTTAGAGTGGGGATGGGAACTCTTGCATTCTATTGGCCTTCCCCATTTCTGCTGTCCTCCATGTTGAGGACAATTCTGGGAGTTGTTGTCCAGCATATCTGGAGGGCGTCAGTTTGGCTAATTCACACTGTGGGTTTTGCTGCCAACATGAATCTTTGCTATTATTTTCTCCAGGCAGTCTGCACTGATGGGAAGCTTTTCAATCATCTGGAGACAAGCTGGCGTTTCAGTCCTGGCATTCCAGGCTATCCTCGCACCTGTACCCTGGACTTCTCAGTAAGCACACAAAGGCTAATGGGATTCCTCATTAGCTCTTGCATAAATGAGGACTGATTTGGGGGCCCTGCATCCATCGGCTTTTAAAAAAGGTGGACTTTCCATTACTACTGAGAAAAATCTGTAAGATCCTAGTTGTGAAGGAACTAGAACTGTATTCTGGTGGCAGAGATGTTTCTGGTACTGGTACCACAAGCCTTCATTTCCTAGAGCTGTTGAATGAATTCCTTGAAGCAGATTAGGGAACTCCAAGGTCATTCTGGTATGTTACTTCTCTGGCCTCCAAACTCTGCTTGCCAAAGGCAGTCCACCTAGTAGATTCCCCTGTGGCACCTACTATAGTGGAAGCTATAGTGTGTAAAAGCAAGAAACCATTCCAATACCTGGATAAGTATGCAAATCCTTTACCACACATTCCATTAGGTTACGACCTTAGCTGTAAAGATCTCCCTTGCCAAATTCAGTTCCACTAAAATCTAGATTTTATAGATGAAACATAAGGAGCATAGGTAAGTCACGAACAAGTCAGCCAAGTGCTGTCTTTATGGCAGTTGCTGACTTAGTTCTCTGTCAGTCCTGAGATAGTTAGAGAAAGTGGCATTTCTAATAGTCAAAGTTTAGCTAGATGTGCAACATAAACAGGAACTCTTTGGGGTTCTGTGTCATCCCGCTGGGCACTATTGCTCTGTACTTAGAGCCACTCTTGATGCCCAACTGAGACTAGATTGTGGTCCTCCTTTCCTTCTGCCTCTGCCCCAACTAGAGATGGATCGGCACAAAGTAGATGTCAGATGGGCCATCCCAATTTATTATCACAGTAATACACCCCTGGGCAATTTCTGTAGGAAAAAATTGGAGCCTCGTCAGTTTTCAGCAAGTAGTTGTACATAGTTTTTATAAGTGTATTTGTAATCCCTGCTGTACCTAAGAGTGCTCTGTGTAGTCTCTCCTGATTTGGAATTTCAAAATTATTCTTCCACAGCAAATCTTTTCTAGACCCTTCTCTGGAGCAAGGGGAAGGGGCTTTCTCAATGTAAAATGACCTAGCTTCACTGTGGAAAAATGATCTTCACGGTAGTCCAATGTGCTGTTCTCTTTCCTCAGATCTCTTTTGAATTTCGTTCCCTTCTGCACTCGCAGTTGGCTGCCGTTTTTTTCGATGAGGTAGTAAAGCAGATGGTGGCAGCCTTTGAGCGTCGAGCAGCAAAGAATTACGGCCCCGAGACCCGCATTCCTCAAGAACTCATGTTCCACAAAATCCATCAGACGTGAAGGGTGCCTGCGGCTTTGGTCACTTTGCGGACACTTGAAGTTGGGTGTTTGCTTGCAGCATCCCCAGCTGTTTGTTTTTATCTATTTATTTGGTTTCTCCTGATATCCTCTTTAATTTATCCACTGGGCCTGGTGTGATGACCAAGACTTATTCCTAAGGAAACGGCCAGAGTGCCATGTTACCCCTGGAACAGCGTCTCAGTCTTCACTTTTATTTTACCTGACAGGACTTTTATGCTGGGTCTTTTCTTTTTAGCATACTTTATTTGAAGCTTCTTTCTATGAAACATACCACTGTGGCTGCCTTAGACTGTAGTTTGTTCTGTTCCTTGACTTCTTCAGAAAGAGTTAACAAAAACTCATTTAAGTTCTCTCAGTGGGCCTAAGGACGACCAGTTGAAAATTGTGCTTCTTAAAACATGTTTTAAAGGAAAATACCCCAACAGTCCACTTCTTGATAAAAAGAGAATGGCCTTCTACAGGTTGTTGCCCTGGGGGTGGCATTGGCATTCTTTGGTGCTTCGGATTCTTCCACCTTTCCTATTCATCATTGGGTTAGGTCAGAAAGAAATGGCGGCCACTTAGCTGCTCAGTGAGTGCCTTTTTGCGGGAATGATGGGGGTCAAGGAAAGGCTTTCTTTTGGAGTTGGGATTATTTTAGAAAATAGATGTTGCTCTTAATGAAAGTATTTTGAGATAGGAAGGAATGTGAGGGAAAAGAGAGTGGTCCTATTGCAGGACCACTGAAGCTTTCTTTAATGTCCAGCTTGTACGGCCTTCCAAGATGATTTTATACCACTTTCAAAATTCAAATGTGACCCTACCAGCGGACATTTTGATTGCAAGCACTTCAGAAGTTCAGCAGCCGGGATATTTTGGGAGTAATTAAATCAGCAAAGCCACTCTATGACCTAACTGGCTGTTTCAGTTTACTCAGCTCCACCTCTGCTGCTCTGCATGAAGAGACTGGAAAATGGCATTAGCAGGCTGACGGCTTCCACTTTGAAGAAATAGTTCTCGTCTCTTCAAAACTATGGTTTGTCTTCCATCGCCTATTTTTCTACCACGAGTGGCTGTATCCGTTGTGGTTCAGTGAAGATGAAGCTTCCAGGGTGAATGTGGGAGAGGAGCAATTAAGCGTCACATCGCCAAACAGTTTGTGGGAAGAAATTTAGCTGGAATCTTCAGCAAACCGGCTCCAAGATGAAAGAACTCAATTCCTGGCTGCTGTACTGGCTATATCCCCATTGTGGGTATCCCAAACCCTCCCTTTCCCCACTCCATTAACACTAATTTTGTATTGTCCAGTTTGGTGTAAACCCTGTCCCCTTTCTAGTTACCAAGGAAATTTTATTTTTGTTAAAAGCACTATTTGCACAAACCATGCGTGTGCAGGATTGCCAAGGCTAGGAAGAGTGCACCACTTTGGCTGTGTTTCTGTGGAGAGAGTGAACAAGCTCCTGCACAAGTGTCTCTCCCATGTAGGCTTGGGTCATCCTGAGCGTGATGCTAAAGATTGTGGGGTGTGTGAATGTGCAGTTTGATGAAGATGCAACTTTGGGGGAGTGCGAGAGAAATTCTAGTGCTTCAATATGTATATTTTTATGGAAAGGGCTGGGTATCACTGTAACTCATAAAAATGAATAAATGTTTTTGGGGGGGTTGTCTAAAATAATATGCCTAAAAGTTAGGCCCTGCTTCAATGTGCCAAAGGCATTTTGAGAAGCCTTTGCCTGGGAAGTGTTTACAGGGTAGGAGGAAGGAACTATTTTTGTGTTGAAGGAATAGCTCAACAGGAATATGTGACTACAATGATTTTTCTCAGAACTTTCTCCTTAGGACCAGAATCTCCAGACTTAATTTGTCACAGATAAAAAGTCCATCAAGTTTGAACAGTGAGGAGTGAGTAATGCACAGATCCAGGGGTGAGATAGAGCATGTACTGGGGGTGCCTGTCATGAAGCAGATTCCTTTAATGAAGTGGGGGGGGGGGAAATCTGCCTGGGCTACTTCTGTCTGTGGATTGTAATAGTTGCCAAACTCTGGGAAGGAATTGCTTGATGCAAAGCAGTTTGGCTTTGAGGCAATTCCCATGTATCAGTCAGCTGCAACTTCTCTTCCTGGGGTTTGAGTGTTGGCTCCACTGTCATAACAGAGTTATGTGGATCTGGCCCTATAATGGCTACCTTTTTCTCAGCAAATTCCCAGCTATCGTTCGTATTTAAATATGCTCCTATTCCTTCCGCCCTCTTAAACTCATCAACTGCTTAATTCCTGTGAAATGCTTTGAGATTGTGGACTTGCTCTTTATCTTAAGTTTGTTGTTGTGTGCTATGCATGACTAGCTTCCACACACAGGGCACAGCCTGCACTAGTCTTTACGTCTCAGACAAGATTGTGTTTGTGTTTTTAAATTAGGCTGCCTGGAATGCTTGCCCTGAACAAGTATCTTCTCTCCCCCTCCTTTTAAAGAGTAGTGAAGTCGCTCCTAGGAAACTTCAAATATCTTAACGGTCTAATAATATCTTAAGTTATGATAGCATTCTGTCTTCCTCAGCAGATTGCATCTTGGGTTATGATTTTAAAAAGAAAGAAGGAAAAAGACTGCAACTTTAGAGATCTCCCTGACTAGCTGCCCTTGTTATACAAGGAGGATGAGCAGTTGGGCTAATAAAAAATAGTAAGTTTCACTGACAACAGAGCCTTTGAATTTAAATGCAATAATGCATGGCAGATTTTCATGCAGTATGTATAAACTGTAAGCAACACACCGTAAGTCCTGAATATAGTATATATTTTAATGAAGCTCAATTATCTGGAAGTATGGGGCATGTTCAAATGCCACTCTGCTGTAGTGGGTTTTTTCAGCTGCGTAACTGTACTATGAGGAACAAGCATTTCAAAACATTTAATATACTGGTATTAATAATAATGGAACTTAAAAGAACAAACATTTCCCCAAGGATTTTGAAATATATTCTTGGGTCACCTTAAATTGACCAAAGCTGCAAACCTGTTCATGCTTCCTTGAGATTGAATCCTGCTAAACTTGGTTAGATTTCTGCATTGTAATATTAAGAACTGCCCAGGTTTAGAACAACTGGATAGCTGTGCAACAGTCCAAGAGAACGATTAAGGGCAGTTTTGACAGCACTGGGATGATTAAGTGTGGCTATTGCTGCTCTCCAGGAGTAAAAATCAAACCAAAAGCTTAATGTATGTAGAAATTGGTGTCCAAAGAAACCTAGTTTTCTCTTTTTAAAAAGTTTCTAATTGCTAGGAACAACAGTGTTTAAGAGTCTCAGAAAGCAAGCAGCCACCTAGGGATCTTGTAGCTGCCTCCTGTATTTTCAAGATTATAAAACACAGAATTATGCAATATTCATACTGTTCATAGCGTTCCTAGAATACTAGTTTAGAATAACACTTGTCCTGGCATCAGTTTTACTTCTGAATAACAATACAGGAAGGCCTTTATTTGCTTTTCATGCTGAGATCAGCTACAAAGCTGGTTCATGAATGTAAGATATACCTCACACAATAGGTTTGTAATAGCCACTATGAATGCTGATTTCAGAGGCCCTTTTAACACAGGTGGATGCCTCTAAAACTAAAAAAAGAGGCAATTTTGCATCCATTATTTTGCTAAGAGGGGACCAAATCCAGCTGTTAACAAAGGTATGGTGGTTATTTTTAGTCACTGATAGGCAAATTAATCTTGAAACGTATTAGAACTTTTTCTCAAGGAGCACAATGCAGATTTGTAGCTGTTTAAATTATTTTAAATGAAATCCTTGAATCATTACAGTATTTTTTTTCTTTATCACCTCCACTGAAGTAGCTTTTATGCAGAACCAGTTATTTAAACTGGAGTCCCATTGAAATCAGATGGATGTTAAATTAGGACAACCAAAATCAGGCATTGTGGCATAGTTAACCAATTTATAAAGTGAGATAAGCAGGCTGTCCCGCCCAGGTGCTTTTTAAAAAACATTTTGTTCCTTAAATTTCATACCAGTTGTAGCATAGCTATAGTGAGGGGTTTTTTTGCTGGCATCTAATGAACCTGAAGAATATGTTTTCTCAAGTCCTTCTGTATTAAATGCCTAATGTTGCTGCTGTCCTTTGTCAAAACAATGTCTTAAATTTGTGCCTTCTGTTTCTCCCTCTGCACATATTTTTATTGAATTAGCTGTCTTATGTTCCTTAGCCTGGTACGTGCTACCTCACATTGTAAGGGAATGTTTATAGACAAAAAAAAAGTAGAATCATGCACAGTAAATGAAATTATTTTCCCCTATCCTTTTTCCTTATTTGATTATTGCAAAACTGAACAATCCCAACTGCATTTTTATAGACTAATAAAATGTTTGTGAAAAGATGCAGTGATTTTCCGTCAGACATTGTGCCTTATATGAGGGCAGTCAGCAGAACATCTTAAGGGTCACGGGACATTAGAAGGCAGTTGCTAAATAAGCACAGCAAAATTCCCCTTCTAGTGTAGGGAAGTATTTGCCCTACTTCAACCCCTGCTATGCTCTGGAAGTAGGGGAGGCCTGTCTGGGTGCTTGTATTCTCTCGTGCCTTCAATTCTATGAGAAATGATGAGCACCGAACTGCTTTACAACCTTGATAAACCCCACACTGCAGTGCAAGAGAGGCTAATTAGCACTGAACATTAAGCACTGATTTTGCGTAGAAGAAACCCAGCAAACGCTGTAGAATAGGCAACTATATTCAAGCGAAGACATAACAGAGATGTAACACAGCCTGTGCATCCCTAGAAGTATGAGCTGTTTCAGATTGAGATTTCTGGCTCTCCCGTAAGGGGGGGTTTCTCAACCTAAAGCCATGCTCGTAACTTGTAGAGAAAGTATTTGTTAATGTTGCCACTGGCCACTTCAACTGGGGTGTGTGTGAAAGCCCTAATAAGCAGGCATATACATAGAATGAAGGCTACTGCTAAGCTTGTAAGCCGCCCTGAGTCTTCGGAGAAGGGCGGGATATAAATGGAATTAAAATAATAAATAAAATAAATATTTCATTTTGGCTCCACTCCTGGCTACTGATTTGCATCGAACCTCCAACAAATTAGAGTCTTCGGAGAAGGGTGGGATATAAATGGAATTAAAATAAAAAAAATAAAAATAAAAAAACTGCTTCAATTTATTCAGGGGGGAAGCAAGTGGCAATCCTGCTACCTTTTCTTCAGTAGCTGAAAAACCTGGGTAACATATACTGAAGGTGAACTCCCTTTTCCTCAGAAGGTGCCTTGCTGATTCATTAAGAATTCAAGTTCGTTATGCATACTCAAAGAATTAGAAAGGTGTTGAAAAAAAATTACTTGAGCTGAATGAAATTGGTCAGCCATTCGAAGAATATTACATTTGACTCCCAGTAACACGCACGCACACAAATAAGCATCTCGATAGGTTAAATTGTAGTTTATAAAAACCTATGCAACATTTAGCTCCAGCAATATTTTCAGTTGGGTCTTTTCTTACTTGGCTTTCTGCCAGTAGAGCGCACTCCAACAGGATTAAAGACATAGTCGCTCAATAGTAAAATTTTATTTTTATTTATTTTTTATTTTAATTGCATTTATATCCCGCCCTTCTCCGAAGACTCAGGGCGGCTTACAAGCTTAGCAGTAGCCTTCATTCTATGTATATGCCTGCTTATTAGGGCTTTCACACACACACTCCCAAGCGGCATTATTACAAAGTCAGCTTATTGCCCCCAACAATCTGGGTCCTCATTTTACCTACCTCGGAAGGATGGAAGGCTGAGTCTACCTTGAGCCTGGTGGGATGCCAACCTGCACTAATTGCAGGCAGCTGGTGTTACTTAAGGAGGCATTAGCCCACTGCTCCACCAAATGGGCAATATATAAATTTAATAAAGCAAAATTCCACCAGAGAAAATCCTTCTACTCTTGTTTGGATCCTTGGAATTGAATTTGTATGGACCTATTCATGCGGGACCCACAGCCCAGCTTCCGCCCTTAACTCTTTCAGTGTCTGAGAGCCATTACCTATGGTCTCATATGTGGTAGGTCTATAATTTTCAGTCATATATTTTTGATTATTGAAATACCACTACTTTAGTCAGCTCACTTTCTGGTCACATAGAAAATTCTTGCTGTACATTTCACCCTAAAGATGAGTGTCATAAAAAGCAGCTTCAACTATCGTTAAGTGTCCATTTCCCAAAGAAAACTTTTAAAACAAGCTGAACAGATGATTAAGTGTGCATTTAAAAGATGCTTCTCATCTTAAGTCCTGTCCGGTTAGTCAACCTAATCTCAGAATGGAATACACATCTTTATCTTTGAGCATATTAAATCAAAGCTGAAAGTGCAGGTTTATAATTCAGCAATAGATTTCTTTAAAGCAAAAACATTTCAAAATATGTACAGTAATGCAAAATGGCGCTATTCAGAGGAAACCTGTATCAAATGCTTTTTTTATTAATATGTTTTAGACATTGATGCTGCCGGATCAAACAAAAACTATAGTGATTTGAATTTTCAAACGTAGCCTCTGCTTTCCGTGGGTCCATAAGAGACCTGGGTTATTTATAGAATGTTTCTGGGAAGTTCATTCCAGCTGAATTTCATTCCCCTCTATGGCGCACACCCAACCAATCCACAGCAGATGTTGACTTCCTGCCAGTGTGCACTAAGCACTTCAAGGACAAAAAAAAAAAAGTTTGTTCCCAAGTTGAACTGAGGTTGTACATCTACAAGCTTGCAGCCAAGTCTACAACTACGGTTTTTTTCTGAGTTTGCAAGAAACAATGAATCATTTTACTGTAGATTGTGCATCAACATGTTGGTTTGTTTGAATACCGCACATGAACGCAGAATATTGAATAAAGCAAAGTGGTGCTATATAGCATAGAAAATGATTGTATGTACAATTTGTCACACAAAACAATGCATGATCTCTTATCCAAAACTACTTTGATGTACTTTCTTAATATCAACATGGGAGGATTTGCTTCTAGAACATAGATCGTTTATCTGTGTGCCCCTCAAACATTATAGCAAACGACCAAATTTTGGCAATGCAATCTTTCAAAACCAGATAGGATGGCGTTTAATTTAGGTGTGGGGAACCCTTGCTCCCATTCACATTTTTAACTCTTTCCTACCAGCCCAGAATGGCAAGTCAATACTGCCATCTCAAAAGGAATTGAGATGACACTTTGCATTACCTTTCTACTTTGGTGACAAGCAACTGTGCAAATCTTCTGTACAGGGAAATAGCAAGAGGATCAATCCAGACATAATTTTATGAGGATCAAGCAAGCACGTAAATGTATACTTATGATTGGCAAAAAGGAACCCAATGATAAAAAACAAACAAAAGGGAAGCCATTTGTGATTTAGCATTATGTGATACGTAGGATCCCTGACGAGCAAAAAGTCAGAACTGGACAGTAGGGTTCCCTACTGTTTTCTGATCCAGGCTTCTTCGGAGTGCGGAAAGTCAGATTTCAGGATGGAAGTACTGAAGAAATCAACAAGGGAAGCAAGATCAGGTAGCATAGTATTGCACACTTTCAGGATCCCAAACACTGCTGCATCCAAAGCAGATAGATGTGAAACAATGAAAGGAAAAACCACTACACAGGCCAGCTCTTCTCCCTAACCCAGGGGTCGGCAACCTCGGCTCTTTTATGACTCGTGGACTTCAACTCCCAGAATTCCTGAGCCAGCTATGCTGGCTCAGGAATTCTGGGAGTTGAAGTCCACGAGTCATAAAAGAGCCGAGGTTGCCGACCCCTGCCCTAACCAGTCATTCTCGGAGCTGCCCCATCTATCCACACAGCAGCTTTTGTTATTCCGTTTACTGCATCACTGCAGTATTCTGAAGAAATCAAATATTCTGGTCAAAATGGGAGGCATGTGTGAGACCAATGGTAAAAAGCTCCAGGCAAAAAAGCTACATCAGCATGTTCTGCGTGGGGGGGGGGGGGGGGAGAAAAAAGGACAATGTGACTGTAACTTGTTAATAAAAACATTTATTTTTCAGTTTATACAGAACCATCCAAAGTTTGCAACGGAAGCTGATGTTTACACAGGCACCCTGTGTCTTCAGCTTAAGTGGAGGTTTCTTTCTTGAGGTTATAGGACGAAGGATTTCCCACAAACACAGAAAAACAAACATTGGTAGGAGTGTATGAAGTCCTTTCAAGAGAGGAAAGGAGGCGGATTCTATTTGTCTCAAAATGGTGGCAACTGATTTAATGCCACCTTGCAGCATGTTCACAACTGCACTTATAAAAGCATTACCAATATTTTTAGGCAATCTCCACTCCGTGTTTCCAATTTTACCACTCTTGAGGCAGACGTTAATTGGTGCAGGGGAGAGAAAATGCGAGAAAGGGGCTTGCAATGTAAGGTGCCGCTTTGTTCCCGGCTATAGCTGTCACTATGTATCTGATTTGAGAAACAAAGCACCATCCCACAAAAATCAGAATATTGAGGAGGAAATGTCCGCTTGGGAGAAGAGTGTGTGCCCGAAGGGAATCAAGGAAATCAAGTACTGTGGGAGTTTGAGGAGGAAAAAAAGCAAATTGTCCCTCTTTGTTAGACAAAGAGGTAAGCCATACTTGTTCAGCGCGCTACTACGGTGGCTCAAGCCTCAGCTTTGCCAGCATCTTTACTGTTTTTTAAGAACATAAATCCACAGCTTCACACTATAACAGAATAAAAATAGCCCAGAATGGGAAGAAGTCTGGACATCTTGGAAGTAGAGGACCATCCCTCCCTCTCACCCACTGATAAAACAGCAACACTGCAAGGTGACTTAAAAAAGGAGCACATTGTTCCAAATGCAGAACACCCCATCTATACGGAGATGAAAGGTGCGGGTTCAACACAGCATGTGGTAATGACATGATTGTATAGAAAGGGTCAGTGTCCTCTACTCCTGGTGGTAAAGCCCGGGGGGCAACAAAAATGAATCTGAACTGGAAAGGAGCACTTACTTTAGCTTTGGGCATCAGCAGCTCAGGTTGGGAAGAGCTGCCTGTGGAGAAAGGGACATGGGAGGGAGGCCTTGCCCTTCTGAATCTAACTTTTGGTGACAATTAAGGTAATGTGTGGAGGGGATAATAGGAATCTAGCTTTATCTGCATTTATTTCATAAATAACCTGGAAAAAGTGATGGCCAGCGCCTCTAAGAAAGGATCTTTTCAAGGCCCTTTGAACAAACGAAAAAAAAAAGTTGCATTTTTTTCTCTTATCATTCCCTCAATAGTTCTAAAACCCTTGCCAATTCCCTCGCTTTTAACCGGACTTTGCACCCACAAGCACCATCAACCCATCTGTGCTCATGGATTTTGGTCTCTCCAGTGGGAAGCCCAATGCCCGACTCCAGATGAGCTGTGACAAAACGCCAAGGGCTCGAGACACACCAAACAGCACGGTGTAGTAGTTCATCTCCTTCATGCCATAGTACTGCAGAGAGGGTGGGAAAACAGTAAGGGTTAGAAGGCAAACCAGCAATATTTCCACATGCAAGCTGAGCAGGACAGAAGGCGTATTCGGTATGCTTTTCCTCCTAATTAACTTAAAGCTGGCTGGGATCTTGGTTCTGTTGCGCGTCTTTTCAGAGTCTCCTCATTCTTTTCATACCTAATGCCTGCTCGGGGTAACGTTAGTGCCCACCAGCAAAATGCCTAATTCAAGTGAGCCTGTCTTTCTAAAGAATATAACATGAAAAATGGAAACGCATCCCCCTCCAGAGTGGATTTTGGCAGGTGGGCAGAAAAGGATTTGTCTTTTTTATTTTATTATAGCCTGATTTTATTGGACAAGCTAGCACATCAATCTAAAGTACTAAGAAGAAAATGACTTGCACATTTTCATGCTGCAAGAAACCCATCCGTGAATTATTTCTGTATATTTGGTGCAGTGGTTAAGACACCAGGCAGGACATCACAAGGCCATGGAGCTTCAAACTATTTATCTTTAAATATTTGGAAAGTAGCCATTAAGAAGAAAAAGAGCAGCAAGCTAAGTAGAGCAGCGCTTCCCAAACTTTTCTATGCCCTGCACCCCTAGAACGCTTCTGATGTATTCTTGCACCCCTTACAAAAGTTCAAAATAACGGCAACGAATTATGCATTATACACTCTCATTTTGAAAACCCAATTTTCCCACACACCCCTGGAATACTGTCTCGCAGCCCCATTTGGGAGCCCCATTTGGGAGCCCCTGAAGTAGAATAAGCTAAATGCTGAGACAGTCTGACTAGCATACACGAATTTCCCTCAGCTATGGGTAAGTTCACACTGGCTGAGGTTTACCTGATCAAATTTTCTTTGACTAATCCGTTAGTGCCTGAGAGGCCCTCCAAGCTATTAGCATACAAGAGTACGATGGCACCTTCTGCCGTACATTCTCTGAATATCATCCTTCGTGACCACAATTTCATTCAGCACAACCATTCATTTTAGTTTGCATCTGAATGCAGAGTACAGGTCTTCCACCCCATCCTGCAAGGAAGGAAGGATATTAGAGCTAGCAACTCACCTGTAGTAGGACACCACTGTGTGCGTCCACATTGGGCCAAGGATTCTTGGCTTTTCCCTGCTCCAGAAGCACATTAGGGACAATCTTGTATAACTGGGCCACTAACTTGAAGAGAGGATCTTTGGGAAGATGCTTGAGAGCAAATTCTCTCTGGCAGGTGTAGCGGGGATCTGTCTTCCGCAGTACAGCATGTCCATAGCCAGGAACCACCTACAACATGAACACTGCTTAGAGTACAGAACAATGCGAGAGACCATGAACAAAAACAGGTTCTTGTGCTTCCTTTTCAATGACTGATCACCAACAATCACAGCTCTCCAGAAGATAAAAAGTACTGCTAGCACAACTCTTTTCTTCGTTTTAGAAAGGATAAACCCACCTTACTGTGGAATCATACTTCAACTTTACCTTACAATGGTTCACATGACTGAGTGTGGATATACTGCTGCAATCAACGTCCTGCAGTGCTGTCTCACACTGCCTGCTCGCTGTTCGCCGCCTGTATTATATGGTTTCAATGGCAGCAGCTCCAAAGGCCAGCGGTAGGAAGCGGTGGCAAGCGGGGTAGGGGAAATCTTTCTCTATATACACATATGACTCTCCTGTGCCTGTGTGGGCAGAGCTGCAAAGGGGATCAGGGGGCCGAAACCACCAGCCCAGGGACAATGCAAAGAGTGGGTGCTGCTGCCGCGAGGCAGGTAAAACGGCAGCTGATGGCGGCAGCACTGCTTCTGCTGCTCCCAATTTTCCAAAGGGGCATCTCTGCAGGGGATCTCCCTCCCTCTCTCCCACAGTAACCCCCCCCCCCCCCTGAAGTCATGCTTGGAAGCAGTTGCCCTGTTTTGGTTCTTGAGCAGCAGCAGTGCCCGGCGTTCCCAAAACCCCCCCTCCCCGAGTTTTCATGCCAGGCTTTGGGTCATGATTACAGCCCCGTGCTTTCTGCCATAAGAAGTAGTCAGTGCGGAGGAGGAGGAGCAGGAGGAGGAGGCGCCCCAGAGCTCGGCAATGGCGGAAGCGGCAATGGAGTTGAGCTACTTTGGCAAAGCAGACTTACTGGGAACCTTACTGGTGGTGGCGGCGGCGGCAAAGCTTTCCTCCACACCATTCCCCCTTCAGACCCTTTGCGCCAAGCCAGGCATCTACCCATCACAGTCTTGAAAATGCTCTTGGCACAGACTGGACACCCTGAATAAGAGGGGGGGTGTTTCTTTGGGGGGGGTTTCAATCCTTTGTAGGGCGCTTGCTTCAGTTCAACAACTCTCTCTCTTTCCCCACCCTACCCCACCTCGACTCCTGACCCTGTCTAGCCTTTGGACAAATGCAATTGCCGGGCAGTGCAGTGCTGGGGGCAGGTTGGCTAAGCAACGAAAGCTCTCGGGGCACCGCCAGGACTGTCTTCCCACCGGCTCTAAACCTTGGTGGATGAAAGAGGCTTTCCATTTTGCAAACCTTCCTCTGCTTTGCACCCGCACTCTCCATGCTAAAGAGGGCGCTCAGTTGCTCCAGTGGAATTTGCACTTTTAATTGGCAGGGCTCTTTCCTGCCCCCTCCGCCCCCAAACGAGCTAAACAGAGCCGATGTTGGGGTGGCGGGATTGCAACGAGGGCGGTGGGCAGGTGAATGCTGAACGAGAGGACCGCAAGGCAAGGAGTCACAAGGGAGAGGATCGGGGTGGCAGGGCTCCAGGGCTCCACTTGTCTTGCAGGGAGGGATAAAGAGCGAGAGGATACTGCAAAGGCAGCACAGTGGGCGAAGGTGGCGGTTGGCATCGAGGGTGGCAGCAGCTCCGCCCAGGGTGGCTCAGGGTGCCTCCCTGCCCACACTCAGGCTTCCCTCTCTCTACTGTCCCTTCCTCCTCCCCAGCCTTCTGCAGCTGGACCCCAAGAAGAACCCACTGGTTCTCCTCACGCAAACCCTGTTCCCAGATTGGCAAGGTGGAATCCTCACCTTCCTCCAAGCTCTCCATCGTCACGTCTAGTGACGTCGTCAAGGAGACATCAAAGGCGGGGCTTAATTGGGGCTTATTTTGGGGGTAGGGCTTAGATTAGGAGTACCCTTAAAAATCAGGCTAGGGTGTATTTTCTGGTTGGGTCTTATTTTGGGGGAAACACGGTAGATACAGACTGGTTAAATCATAGAGTTTACTTGGTGTAAACATAGCCATTATAGATTTTCCCACAAACTATTATAACAAGCCATGATTTAGTGCAATGTCTAAATCCAGCTATTCCTTAAAACTAAGGGCACTGATACTTCCACAATTTTGATTTCTTGCCCTAACATCATATTTTAAAACATACCATAAAATACAATTTGTTAGAACATATGTATATCGTAATCAAGGCTACCATATCTATCTTTTCTATTTTATTCTATTTCAGCTCTCATTTTCTAATTGGTGTCCAAGAAAAGGATCTCATAAGATAAGCTGACCATACAACACATGTATTTTCCCCCACTGTTATCATCCCAAGCTTTCTCAACTGTCTAGATAGGAAGCATAATAAATGGGGAACACACTGCCTTAAATTACAAAGGTGAATTATGCAAAAATTAATGTTTCTAATGTCCTCCTGTTTTAGCTTGGGAAATGGATGTTTTTCAGTTATGGCCTCTTTAATTTGCCAACTTAACCGCTACCTTTTTTGTGGTGTCCCTACTGATTTTGCCCGAACAATTTAGCCAAATAAAGAACTATCTTGCAGAGTAGAAGTTCAAATTATTTGTCTATATTTACCACCTGCCTAGGAATTCAGGGAGTTAAGAATCCACATCCGGACAGCTAGAGGCACTAGTTTAGGAGTGACCAACTCTGCCCGAGCTTGTATACTCTGACTGGCAGCAACTCTCCAATGTCTCAAAGCAGAGAATTTTTCCCACTAGCAGCTATTTAACTACTGCAATAATTCTTTCACTAAATGATGACCTCCAACATCTAAATCAACCTCCCGGCAATTACTGTCTCAGACACTGGAATAAACATAAATTTCCTTTGCAGCTGCCACTGATGCAGAGATATCAGCACTCACCCTGCCAGAGTTCAAAGTATTCCATATGAAGTCCCTCAGTTTTTCATCGGATACTTCCTCACCAAGTTCCTTCTGTAGGTTTGTCAACCACACCAGCACTTCCTGTAACAAAGTAGTGAGATCTGATGACCTTGTAAGGAAAAAAAAGGGGGGAAAAAAGCAGCAGCTCCTCAAAAGCTCTGCCCGGCTTTTGGACCACTTACCTGATTCGCGAGACCGTGCAGAGGCCCAGCCAGACCATTCATAGCTGCAGCAAAAGCTAGGTAAGGGTCAGAGAGAGCACTGCCCACAAGATGACTAGTGTGAGCACTGACATTGCCTCCCTCGTGGTCACTGCAAAAAGAGAAGGGGGAGAAGAAGAATATTTGAGGTGGAGAACTGAAGCCTGCGATTAGTCATCGATCAGTTCTTGGGGCAAAATTGCTTTTTTCAATTAACTCAATTTTGGCAGCGCCCAACTCCAGGCTGACTCTGTTAGCCTGGGCTGCGCAAATCAAAAAAATAAGTGAGGCCAATATAAAAAAACCCACTCTCAATTTAATTAAATTTAAAGAACAAATACTACATGGACACGCCGTAAAACAGGAAAAATTAGAGGGGAAACATTCCCCTCAGGTTTTTTTTTTTCTTAAATTGATTTTTTTGGGGGTGGGGGGGAGGAATAATTAAAAGAAAACTCTAATATTTTCCTTTAAAATAGTGAATGCAGAAAGGCAAGATTTCTATATACTTCTATTCTTTATTCCATTCTTTTTCTATCACAGCTAGTCCTAGTGGTCCCTATTGAGCCACCCTCCGTAGCGTCTGCCAGCCCACCTGCCTACAACCCCTGCTCGCCCACCCCTGCCTCTTAGTATCTCCAGCATTAACCCATCTGCTGCTGGCCTGCTTACCCAGGACTTCAGCCACAGGAGGTCCTCTCTTAATGGCCCACCCAGCTTCTGCATTACAAAGCCAACAAAGACTAAAGGGATGCTATGCTTTACCACTACATTGCTTGGTGACAGAAATTCCAGCTCTAATTGCCATCGTATCCCAAGGTCTGCCTGTATTTCGTATCTTTTACTGAGAATACAGTATAAGGACCTGACAGTACTTAAGAGAACTAGCAATGCAGGATAATTTTTTTCAAGGCAACAGCCAAATACTATCCTGTGTCCTGGAGGTGGGCCATACCATTTTCGGCCCTAAAAAAAAAGTAAGTGTTTGATTTGCTTGAGGGCTTATCCAGTGCTAAATTTTGATCTGGAAGTCAATGGATCTGCTTTTGATGAGGCTTCTAAGAACAAAAGAAGCCTTAAAAAGTGCCAAAAGAAAACATTTAAAACACTTTAAAGTAAATTCAATCGGTAAGTGAAACTATCAGGCTAAATTAGAATTTTGCAAATACTAAATATACCCAATATGGTAAATGTATAAATAAGCCAAAGTATACATGTTATAAAATAGTAAAGCAGATTAGTAAAGTGGATTTAGTTCAATAAAATATGGTATAAAATTAAAAATGCATATTTTTGCTACCTTTTCTAATTCCCTCCTTCCACCCACCCCCAAAAACGGAGTGGGAGGCTGTGTCCCCATGGCTGTGGACTTTCTATGTTTCCCTCTTTCATGTGCCATGTGGTCAGTAGGATCTGAGCTCAACCTCAAGAGTTTTTTATTCTAAATCACACTAACAATTGTTATTTGTGATAACTTTTGGAGGAATTCTGAATTTGCATTCAAGGTCTAGCATAAAGGCTCTAAACTGTCTACCTTTATTCTAAATTATTTGAAGGCCTTTATAATATTAATTCTGTTCAGTATTTGACACTTCTTTGCAATCCTGGACTATTGCAGACGTTAGTTTTTAAAGACAAGTATGACACAACCTTTCCTTACTGGCTGTCTGACAAAATTAACTAAGAATTATAGGAAAAAATATAGTGGCATCTCACCTTCCCAAGACCCATGTATGCAGAGAAGTCCCATAAAAGCTGCTTAAAAATTAGGTGTATCATGATGCAAAACCAGATGACCTATACACACGTCTGATGTCAGGACTAGACTGCAAAGTTAGGGTTTGTGCCATGACATACTTCAAGCTTTTTTCATCATGGTTGTTTGTACCAGACATCTATGAATGTATAACAATATTCAAACATTTGCATTGGGCAATTTTCTGCTGAAAAAAAATGTTTTTTGCCACTAGGTGGAGTTATTCATGAACATCAGCAGCTTTAGCAAGTTTATTTAGATCAATATTGTTGGCACTCTAACCAACTGCAGCTTCCAGAAGTCCTTGCTAGCCCAGGAGCTTTTAAAAAGTGACACTATGCAGTGAATTAAACCCAGGAGCTTATGCTACAGCTGAAATTAGACAGTTAAATGTTATGCCTTGACTAACAATGCCCTCAAAGACACTGAAACACAGACCAGCTTCAAACATCATCCAAAATCATAATGTGAATTATTTGATTTTGGCTTCCTCTGTTATATTAATTCAGCCAATGTGGGTTATAAACCAAAATCTATGGCTAACTGCAATGACTGAACCCAATCAACTATGGCTTACTTGACAAGCCATACTTAAGTAAAGGTAAAGGTTCCCCCGCACTCGGTGCTCATCTCCGTTTCAAAGCCGAAGAGACAGCGCTTGTCCGAGGATGTCTCCGTGGTCATGCGGCCGGCATGACTAGACGCCAAAGGCACACGGAACGCTGTTCCCACCGTAGTGGTCCCTATTTTTCTACTTGCATTTTTATGTGCTTTCAAACTGCTAGGTTGGCAGAAGCTGGGATGAGTAACAGGCGCTCACTCTGCTACGCGGTACTCGGGATTCAGCCCGCCAAACTGCCGACCTTCTTTTTTTTTTTTATTAAAAAGTTTTAACATACATTTTATCTTTAACAGGGGAAGGGGGACTGTTAAACTGCCGACCTTCTGATCGACAAGCTCAGCGTCCTAACCCACTGAGCCAGCGCGTTACTTAAGTAACCATAAAATGAATATGTGAATCCAGCCATAATTCGTCCTCACTTACTGACAATTGGGACTAGCAACTCCATTACTAAATGATGCGGTTGTTAAGTGAAACGTAATTTGACTTATGACAGTTTCATCATGGTCATTAAGAATATCACTGGAGGTCATTAAGTCAGATATCACATGACTGCAATTTGTGACTTCCTGCAGGCTTGCCCATTGATTTTACTTGGCGAAAACCAACTTGTGAAGGTCACAAATGGCAATCGGGACTGTGGGATGTTGTAAATGTAAGCTGGTTGTGAATCATCTGAATTGGGATCAGGTGACCGCTGGGATACTGCAAGAGCCATAAGTCTGAAGACAGGTTGTATATCTACCTTTTCAGTGCCATCATAACTTTGGTCGCTGAACAAGGCAGTCAGTGAGGATTACCTGTATTATTATTCACAGCTTAAATCTGCTGAGATACCTCTGCACCTACAAATTTAGCCACACTGGAAATAGCCACTGAAGAATTTGGATTACTCCTGTAACAGCTCATGCATTACCTAGAGCTGCAACTGTAGCCTCTCTGTGTAATTTTGGGTGTGATTTCACCCACTTCCCTGCAATTTTTTTTGACAATTATCAACCAGCTGTCACCCAAACTCTATCTCCACTGCTCAATTCAGCCTATAGCTGTAAAGGTACAGTAGTGGCCAAAACTGTGGAAACCTTTTGGAAACAGTTTGTTTTTGGGGTTTGATGGCTAATAACACCACTTTTTTTGGGGGGGAATAGTACCATAAAATTATACATCAATGGAAAGATAATTTAATCAAGAATGTAATGCAACAAGAGAAACCTATATGCGGGTCAAGAAGCAACAGTGAGAACTGGACACGGAACCACTGATTGGTTCAAAATTGGGAAAGGATTCCAGCAAGGCTGTATACTGTCACCCTGTCTATTTAACTTATATGCAGAACACATCATGAGAAAGGCAGGGCTTGAGGGCTTCCGGGTGGCAAGGCTCCGCCGCCGGCAGCCATTTAGGCTGTCAGCCCCGTCGCTCCGTAGAACCGCCGAAAACAGCGCCGATCAGCTGTTTTGGTGGCTCGGAAGCCCGCTCCTCGGGAGAAGAGGAGGGGGTGAGCGCCCAGGCAGGGGTAGAGCTCTCCCAGACCGCCAGAGTTGAAACTCTGGTGGTTGAAGGATTGAGCCCCCCCGAAGCCTGAGTTTGCTCCGGACCTCGGGACGCCTCTGCTCCAGGGCTTTGGAGCAGAGCAGGGCGCAGCAACCATCCCTGCCAGCGAGAGTGAACTTTGGATTACTTGGATGCAGGCAGAGCTGTACAGGAGAATCATGTCAGAGCAAGTATATGATCTTTAACTCAGTGGACTTTGTGGAGATTTTTAAAAAGTGAAAGTGCGCAATAGAATTGAGTGGGTGAAAATGGCTGCCAAATCATCTAAAGTTCCCAGAAGTGCGGGGGCTTCCCTGGTGCAGCAATCTTCGTTACAGGCTTTAATGCCCCCTCCCCCTGCACCTGCACCAGCTTTGACAGTAAAAGATTTGCAGGATGTTTTGCAAGAGGCTATGAAAAAGCAATCTCAACAATTAGTTGAACTTATGGATGAGAAGCTAACAGTAATGAGGGCAGACATCTTACTAGCATTTCAAGGCATGGCCGTTTGCATTGAGCGCTTGGACGAGACAGTAGAAGAACTTAGTCAAAATAACATCAGATTAGATGCTAAAATGACGGATGCTGAAACTGTGATGGATAAGATTGACGACAATTTAACCATGGTCCAGTACCATGAGATGGAGTTTGCTGTGAGAATTAGGGGCTTAAAAGAGGATTCTAAGGAAAATTTGAAAAAAGTAGTTTCAGAAGCCCTGGAAGGCGTTTTGGGGCGTTCAGCAGAAGATATCATGGTGGATATAGACAAAATATTTCGTGTTAATTCATGGATTGCAAGACAAAGGAAATTACCTAGAGATGTGGTGGTTTATTTTACAAAGAGAGCAATTAGAAATGAGGTCATTCAAGCTTTTTATAATAGTAAATTTGCAATTGCAGAGCAAGAAGTTTTGATTTTAAAAGAGATCCCTCCAAAGATTTTAAGAAGAAGAAAGGAGTTTGCTTTTTTGGCAGAAGAATTAAGAAGACGGGATATTCAGTTCAGATGGGAGATACTAGTGGGTATGGTGGTGATGTATGCAGGCACGAGACATCGTCTTCTTACAGTGTTACAGGCACGTGATTTCTATGCCAATGTTTTAAAGGCAGTCCCTATACCACTTTTGGAATCCAAAAAGAAGAATGGTGAGGGAGAGTGTCAATCACAAAGTAAGAATGCACAAGGTGCTGAAGGAGTTATGCAGCTGGAAGATGGAGAATTTCAGAAAGTTACAGGAGTGGATCAAATTTCAGTATCATCGGAGGAGGTGAGACCAAAGAATGATACGTGCTGCTCTTAGACGAATGAGACAAGAGCAAGAGCAAGAACAGCAGAGAGTTATGACGGCACCTCAAAAACTTACTTATAGTGAAGCAGTGGGAGGAGCGCGACCAAAGAGAGTGCAGGTGATTTTGGAAGAGGCGCTCCAAAAGCTTCAGGTCGCGAAAGATGCTGACAAAGCTTCTAACCTGGAATGTTAATGGTCTAAATTCACCACAGAAGAGAAAGAAAGTATTTCAATATTTAAAGCAATTTAAGAATGATGTTATTTGTCTACAAGAAACACATATTAGAGCCACGGATCAAAAGTATTTGTTAAACTCGAGGTTGGGTACGCAGTTTATTGCTTCTGCAACTGATAAGAAAAATGGAGTGGTCATTTACGTTAAGAACACTTTGACAGCGGCTTTAATTGAAGCAGATAAACAAGGAAGATATGTTATAATTGAACTGTTAATAGAAGGCAAGAAAACGCTTTTGGTTGGACTATATGCTCCTAATCAACAACAAGGAGATTTTTACAGTTTACTACACAGCAAGATTATTCAGTGGGATTATAAATCTTGTATCTTGATGGGAGACTGGAATGGCGTTCTGGATGTACAAATGGACAAGGGTTTTTTTTTAAAAGCACCCCAAGTCATGCTAAACTGCCTAAATCTTTTTTTTGAAATGAAGGATGACTTGGAATTGAGAGACGTTTGGAGAGAAAGGAATTTGCAAGAAAGAGACTTTACTTTTTTCTCCGACAGGCATCAATCTTTTTCTAGGATTGATTTTGTATTAATTACTAATGATTTTTTTCTAGGAATAAGAAGATCAAGATTTGCCCAAGAACTATATCTGATCATAGTCCAGTATGGTTAGAGATAGAAAAAGATAATAGGGATAGACGGTCCTGGCGCTTAAATGAAAATTTGTTTAGATACCAGGAAAATGTGGAAGAGTGTAAAAAACAGATGAAGGAATTTTTTAAAATTAATATGCATAAAGGTACTTCTATTGAGATGGTTTGGGATGCAAGTAAAGCTTATATGAGAGGTGTATTAATATATTTGAACAACAAATATAGACGTAAATTGGAATTTAGGAGGAAAGAATTAGAGGATGAAATTAAGGAAAAAGAAAAGGCTTTAATTTTGAATCCATCTGATGGGAAGATTAAAGAAGTAATTACTTTATTAAGGGGTCAGTTTGATAAGTTAATGGCAGATCAAGTGGCAACTAACTTACGGTATGCTTGACATAATACTTTTTGTAATGCTAATAAACCAGGTAGATGGTTAGCTTACTTGTTAAGGAAGAAGCAAAGGGCTTCTAATATAGATAGAATAGAACATAAGGGTAAAGTAGTGTACCAGCAGAGTCTTATTAAAAAGACTTTTGTTGATTTTTATTCTAAGTTGTATGCTAGAGATAAGATTAGAGATGTAGATATAGATAATTATTTGGCAAGAGCTAATATTCCTGTTCTTACGCAAGAACAAAAGGAAGGGATGAATCAATTGATAACTGATGAAGAATTTTTTTTAGCAATTAAACAATTGAAAGTGGGTAAAGCGCCGGTTACTGACGGATTGACTGCTGTGTATTATAAAAATTTACAGTTAGAAATGGTGAAGCCTTTAAGAGAATTGTTTCAGACAATTCAAATGGGAGGAGGGGTACCTCCATCTTGGAAGACTGCTTTTATTTCTTTGATCCTGAAGGAAGACGAGGATGTCACCCAAGCCAAAAATTATAGGCCAATATCACTTTTGAATATGGACTATAAGATATTTGCAAAAGTTTTAGCTAACAGATTAATGAGGGTAATACAACAAGTAATTCATGGTGATCAAACTGGATTTATAAGTGGTAGACAAATGAAGAATAATGTGAGACATATTGTAGATTTATTGGAATTTTTGGAAAGAAATAATCAGATCCCCGCAGCGCTGATCTTTTTGGATGCTGAAAAAGCCTTTGATCAATTGGATTGGCAATTTTTGATGAAAGTATTAGAGAAAATGGAATTTGGGGATAAATTTTTACAACCAATTAGGGCAATATATCAAAAGCAAACAGCCCGTATAATAGTTAACAATAGCCTGACTGAATTATGTAATGGGTTGGGGAGAGGGGAGGGGGAGGGGGTGGTTGTATTTAAAAATGTATTGTTAAACTTTTCAATTAAAAAAAAAGAGAAAGGCAGGGCTAGATGAATCAAAAGTTGGAATTAAGATTGCCGGGAGAAATATCAACAACCTAAGATATGCAGATGATACCACTCTAATGGCAGAAAGTGAAGAGGAACTAAAGAGCCTCTTGTTGCGGGTGAAGAAGGAGAGTGCAAAAGTTGGGTTGAAACTTAACATTAAGAAAACCAAGATCATGGCATCTGGCCCTCTCAATTCCTGGCAAATAGATGTGGAAGAAATGGAGGTAGTGACAAATTTTATTTTCCTGGGTTCCAATATCACCGCTGATGGGGACTGCAGCCAAGAAATTAAAAGATGCTTGCTCCTGGGGAGGAAAGCCATGGCAAATCTAGACAGCACACTAAAAAGCAGAGACATCACCCTGTCAACAAAAGTGCATATAGTCAAGACTATGGTCTTCCCAGTTGCAATGTATGGCTGTGAAAGTTGGACCATAAGAAAGGCTGAGTGCCAAAGAATTGAGGCCTTTGAACTATGGTGCTGGAGAAGACTCCTGCGAGTCCCTTGGACTGCAAGGCGATCAAACCGGTCAGTCCTAGAGGAGATCAACCCTGACTGCTCTTTAGAAGGCCAGATCCTGAAGTTGAAACTCCCTCCGAGGTAGGTAAAATGAGGACCCAGATTGTTGGGGGCAATTAAGCTGACTTTGTAATAATGCCGCTTGGTGTGTGTGTGTGAAAGCCCTAATAAGCAGGCATATACATAGAATGAAGGCTACTGCTAAGCTTGTAAGCCGCCCTGAGTCTTCGGAGAAGGGCGGGATATAAATGGAAATAAAATAAAATAAAATAAAATAAAATAAATAAATAAATAAATACTTTGGCCACCTAATGAGAAGGAAGAACTCACTGGAGAAGAGCCTAACGCTGGGAAAGGTTGAGGGCAAGAGAAGAAAGGAACGACAGAGATTGAGGTGGCTGGATGGAGTCACTGAAGCAGTAGGGGTGAGCTTAAATGGACTCCAGAAGATGGTAGAGGACAGGAAGGCCTGGAGGAACGTTGTCCATGGGGTCACGATGGGTCGGCCACGACTTCGCAACTAACAACAAAAACAAAAATGCAACAAAATTTGTTCAATTATCTGTATTGTACTCTATGAAAAGTTATAGCCAAATAACCCAAAAAAGGAAGCACAACTTTGCTTTGGTTGGTATCAGGTAGGTTTCCTTCATCTGACTGTAGCCAATGAGCATGAGTGTTTAGAGAGCCAATCAGATGTCATCTTGTTTTGACAATGAGCCAATCAGATCACAGTAGGATTCAGTTATTGATGTCATGTATTGAAGCTGAGAGGAGGACATTTGTCAGCGTGTTATGTGATCGCTATCAAGTTGGTTGGGGTTTTTTGTGTCCTTTCATTCAGTGAGCTTGTAAAACGTAATAAAATTAAAGTAATGGTGCAAAGAGTTGACTGGTTGCCCAGAAAGCGATGTAAAATAGTATTATTAAGTGAACAAGGCTACAGTTATAAAGAAATTAGAAGAAAAATTGGTGGAAACTTAACCAAAGGTGGCACTTCTACTGTACACTTTTCCCAAAAGGTTTCCACAATTTTGGCCACTACTGTAGATGCACCTAGAGCAGGGGGTCTTCAAACCTGGCCCTTTTACGACTTGTGGACTTCAACTCCCGGAATTCCTCAGCCAGACACGCTGAGGAATTTGAAGACCCCTGACCTAGAGGATCTAGGTCTAGGACTTTCATATAGGCGTGGCTTACCTGTGAATCGTGAGGTAGAGCCGCATAAGTTCAATAAATTGGGGGTCATTGTAGCCCAGCATGTTGGTGAAGTTGTATGACCAGTCTAAGGCAGGATCAATGGCGCCGATGCTGCTACCCTCACGGTAGAGATTGCGATAGATCTTTGCAGCAATACAAGGCAACTTGGCAATCAAGTCCATGGAGTCTTCATAGATAAACTACAAGGCAAAACAAGAGAAGAGGATTGGAAGGACTTGCTGACAAGGCTATTCTCCCAGCGGCACGTGATCTGCTGGCAGACTCCCGCTACGGTAGTTTCAATTAAGGCAAGCATATATGCAGATTTCAAGATGTTCTTCGTATAAGAACATATGCCTTTTTTAAGGCTTTAAAGACCGGTTTTCCCCCCGAAGCCTTGGGAAAAAAGATTAGATGACCTGATTTCCCCCCACCCCCACCCCCCGAAGCTTTGGAAAAAGATTAGATGATGGCACATTAGCAAGTTTGGCTCAGGGTTTTTATTGTTTTTCATGTTTTAACTGACTGTGTTTTATAGTTTTTCACATGATTTTGTATGTTTTTTTAATCTTTGATTGGGAGTGGCCCAGAGTTGGCTGAAAGGTGGACAGCTATATAAATGTTTTAAACAAATAAATAAGCAGGTCTTCCTGCTGGAATTGTTAAGACCATTATAAGATTATCCTTAAGGGGCTGGATCTTGTCTCTTACTTGCTTAAGCGCCGGGGTTTGCTAATAAATATCACTGCCAAGAGCCTTTGTAAAGTCTAAAGAATAAGCACCCATAGTAAACGGGACGGGTCGTCGTGATTTGTTTTACATTCCCCATTTTGGTCCTTATTCCCACCCAGCATTAATGAGTAGTCTGGTGGGATAAATGTGCCAATCATCCTGGTCTTCTGCTGGTTGGCACATTCCATTGGTCCACCGCAAATGGAGAACACAACCATAATTGAAAAACCATTTCCCATATTATCTGAACAAGTCTCTCTCTTCAAAGCAGGGGTTCACATCTCAACTCCTATGTTTTGCAACTGTGGCATCACACAAGTGCCAGGTTACTTCTTACAGCAGCTGCCCTGATAAAAGTTCACAATGCTGGTGCAGCCAGGTCAAGCAGGACAGAGAAATCTGTTCAAAATCTGATCATATGGGAAGGACATATGGGAAAGACATTATGGTAACCACAAAGCCAAAGCATAATTAGATTGGGAAGAAAAATTAATGCCGCCATTCCTGTACTTTTGGGAGCTGTAGCACTGGAAAAGGAAGGATAACTAAGGGGCCTGGCATGAGGAAGATAAAAAATAATAATTTAAGGCAAGGAAAGACAGAAAACAGCAGACACATGCGCTCACAGTGCGCTCACACAGGGAGGGTCTTCTCAGGGTGCCGCCGGTAAAAGATTGCCGGCGGACAACACCCAGGGGGAGGGCCTTCTCTGTGGGTGCGCCTGCCCTTTGGAACCAGCTGCCCATGGAGCTCAGGACTGCCCCTGACCTGCGTTCATTCCGCCGGGACCTGAAGACTTGGCTCTTTGAGCTCTCCGGCCCAGGCTGAGAATTTTTAACTGGGGTTTTTATTTTCAGGGATAATTTAATCTTTTTAATTGTTTTTTAACTTTTGTATTTTGTATTGGTGTGATTTTAAAATGCCCTGTAAACCGCCCTGAGTCCTTCGGGAAAGGGCGGTATATAAATCTAATAAAATAAAATAAATAAATAAATATTAAACATGGGGATTCTGATGTAAAAGGAAGCAGCAGAAAGAACAGTCAAGGCAACCTCATAGGTTGGATGGGAAATTAGAGGACAAGTGGGCAGGAGGGCGTTATTTCAGAAATCAAAGAAAAGAGAAACAAGGATCAGATTCCAGCTACTTTTGCTTTTCCAAGATTGTTCTGACAGAGATTTAGATAGAGAGCACTTTTGAAAGAGGGACTCATCGCCACATCTATCATAATGCAGCCCACAACGAATATTCGGTGTAAATATTTTGCAGGGCTCAATATTGACAGGAGTTGAAGACATGGCAAAAAGGAATGCCAGCAGAAGCATTTATACTACCAATCAAATGGTCAGAACTGGTTGCCTAAAAATGGCTCTGTCAAAAATATGGAGAATTCTGTAAGCAAACTGAAAATGGTGTAGTCAGATGATACTGTCAAATGAATAATATGTATATTACCATGTATCATAAAGGGTTTGCCAATATGAAAATCGGACAGGGGGAAGAAACAGTACTGGCTGTTTAGAATGAAAAGTGTCATGTTTTCTTAGTAACACAACGATCACTAAGTTTGTGCAATTCTTTGGATTCAAAGCAAAAAGATGCTGTGAGTGCATACATGGTACCTGTCACCATCTCTAAAGATAAATCTGTCTTTCTGAGGATCATGCTTTATCTGCAGAAGGCCCCTGGGCAATTCCAGGGAAAAAGCTGCTATAGAAATAACCACATGTATTTTGAGTATCTTTTTGCCTTCAAATTGGAAGGGTTGGCACAGCTCCAACAATCAATTTCTATTCCAGCTGCAGGAACAGGAAGTCATTTCAGGGCATGTCTCAAAATACAGTTGGGGAACCTCCAATCAATGGACCTAATCCAGCATCCTTCATTGGCCCGTTCATCCAGTGAGAATTTTAGAAACAGCCCTACCCAAACTTGCCCACATCTCTGACTTACTTGGTATCTTTCTCCGCATTATTATTTTCTTCACATTTCCGTAAGGTGTAAAGTAGCCAAGTAATTTGGAGCCATGATGAGAAATAGCTAAAACACGAGTCTACTTGTTCTCTCTTAGTCTATCTCAGACATGTCAAACACAAGGCCCGGGGGCCGGATCTGGCCCGCGAAGTGGTTTCATGCGGCCCATGAAGCCATCCTGGAAACAGTGAGGGAACGGCCCCCACTGCCTTGGCCCTGGCCCAGAGACCCTCCTTCTGCCAGAGACCCTCAGATCTGTCCCACTCCTGCCCAGGCCCCCCCATAGGCACCCTTGATGCGAACGATGTAGAGCTGGCCACGCCCACCCAGTAGGCCATACGCACTCTAGCCACGCCCACCCAGTAGGCCACGCCCACCCTGGCCATACCCACCCGGCCCCCTGAGGGCAACCGCAATGCTGATGCGGCCCTCAATGAAATTGAGTTTGACACCCCTGGTCTATCTCTATTGAGGAAGACTTGGAGAGCTCAGCTTCTAGTTCGCATTTCTGCAAGGATGGTGGTGTTATCAGTTGTCCCTCATAGGATGAGGTTAGGAGTACAGGTAGTCCTCAACGTACAACCACAATTGAGCCCAAAATTTATGTCGTTACGTGAGACATTTGCTAAGAACATTTTCCTCCGTTTTATGACCTTTCTTGCCTCAGTTGTTAAGTGAATCACTGCAGCTGTTAAATTAGTAACATGGCTGTTAAAAGAATCTGGCTTTCCCATTGGCTTTGCTTGTAAAAAGATCGCAAAAGGAGATCACAAGATCCCAGGGGCAGTGCAACTATCATAAATAAGAGTCAGCTGCCAAGCATCCGAATGATGATCAAATGTAAGTGTCAAAAACAGTCATCAGTCGCTTGTTTTCAAGCGCTGCTGTTAACTTCAAACAGTCACTAAATGAAGTGTTGTTAAGTCGAGGACTACCTGTACCGATTCCGCACTCATTCTGCAGCAAATGCTTTTGTTTTTTGCAGAGGAAATGCTGGGGGGGGGGAAAGGAAGTTCTTCACTGTCCTGCATGCAGCTGTTCTGTATGAGCAGGAGGTGTAGGAACGTTTGGCTCTTTCTCTATGGAAAACTGAAGAATGAGGAGGCGGAGAAGGGAAACTGATGCAGCCTGAGAGTCCACAGGATCTCATTCTTCACCCCATTTCAAGACCAGATGTCATCAATGGCAAGGATAGAACCAAAGCTATCACTCTTCACTGGAGAGAAACTAATCTCTTCTGACAGACTCCCCAGTTTCAAACTGTATGCTGAAAAGATTACAGCTAAAGTAAAATTAGCGCCGTCTCCCCACCCCCTGTCATTTGCAAATCAGACAGCAACACCTCATGGCAGATAAAGATCTATACAGCCAGGCCAAAGTCTCCTTGCTTCAGTCCAGAGGGCGTGCACAGAGGCCAGAGCACATGTCATTACGCTCAAGGTCTCATATTACCAGGACAGCCACAGTCGGGAGTCCAGAGATTCAGAACCAAGGTCATATGCTAAGCTGACTCTTGTCGTTTACCATGTGCTAACCCAACAATCCTAAAGAAAATTATGTCTACTTGGCCACAAAGGACCTGAAATGATTGAGCAGTAACAGGATTATCAGGAAAGAAAAGTTAATGACTGGGTTCACTGAATGGTTAGAATTTAGAATTCACTAAATTCAGAATTTAGTAAAGTTAACTTGCTAGATTTCTTTCCTTTGCAATTGCTGGTTCAGAGGTAAGCTTACATCCCTATCAAAATCCTGACAGGTTAAGCAGCACACTCCTTAACATTAGCAAATCAGTCCCAGAATCAAATTTATATTTAGCAGCATTTTACCTATATTGTACACGAAGTTTTCAATTGGCAGGTGCAATAAAAAAAGATTCTGCCGAAACAATCTCCAAATTTTGCTGTGACCTTAGTTTTGCTTTGAATTATGCAGAGCACAATCAAACTTTGACCAACAAAAACTACCAAAAGGTTTACTCCAGTTTATAAACAAGTATAGTCTTTTATTTTCAGCCTTAAAAAAGAAGCTCAGAGAAAAACAAGTACAGGACAGGGACTGCACCATGAACTATAATTGTTCTATGGCACAGCCAAGACCATTCGTGTATACATTTTCTATTTATACATACCGTATTTTCTGGCGTATAAGACAACTGGGCGTATAAGACGACCCCCCAACTTTTGAGATGATTTTCAAGATTTTTCGTCTTATACGCCGGAAAATCAGCAAGCCCACGCGTGCGCAGGAGTGCCCTGCCGGCTCCCGCCAGACGCCAGCCTGCCCTGCTTCCTCCACAGTGAGAGGGGAGGGCGTGCCTTCCCGGGCTCGCTGATTTTCTGGCGTATAAGACGACTGGGCGTATAAAACAACCCCCCAACTTTTGAGATGATTTTCATGGGTTAAAAAGTCATCTTATACGCTGGAAAATACGGTACATACGTGCATACATACATACATACATACAAACATTTTCCAAAATATAATTCTGGATTTTAATTCTATATAGCTCAGTCAGACGGTGAAGAAAATCCTGCCATGGTACAGGTACACACATTCATAACCACGCCAGGCTTGAAGTCACTTCTACAACCTCTTCTACCAATGCTTGTGGAAAGCTTGCTGATTGTGGCTTACCTCCCAGTACTTGGTCCGGTTAATTCCTTCAGAGTAGGCGCGGGCAAAAGTGCTCTCGCTGTTGAGAGCTGTGACAGCAGCACTGAGTTGTGACATGGGATGAAGATTGGTGGGGAAGTTGTCAAGCATAGTCACTACATGGGAAGGCAGGGCTGCTCTCTTAGCCCACTCTCGAGACACCCAAGTCACCTAGGTAAAGAAAACCACGTTACACATCTATACGTAGGGGGAAAAGTGTTCTATCCAACACCAGGTTTCCACGGTCTTGGCTGTTCTCCTCATTACAATAGAGCTCTTACTGTTTTCTCCAGCAGTTCTCTAGAGCAGGGCTTTTCAATCTTTTCACCCATTGTACCACTTTTAGGACATGGCAACATCCGAGTACCACCAGTCACCTAGCAAGGTGTCAAGAACTTGACCAAAAAAAAAAAGAGGAAAAAATTGATGAAGTACAGGTAGTCCTTGACTTACAACAGTTCGCTTAGTGACTGTTCGAAGTTACAAAGGCACTGAAAAAAGTGCCCCCCACAAGCCACAGCCGAGCAAGACACCTGCCTGCCCACCCGGTGGTGCTCTTCCTCCTGTCTGAGGTTTTCACAGTTGTGAGCATTTCTGTTGAGGATTGGTAGTGGGGGTGGGGTGGGGGGTTGCTTGGTTTTTATTCCCCCCGTCAGCTGGGTGGTTGCAGCAAGTTTTGGTCACTTCACATGACCCTGGGACACTGTGACCGTCATAAATATGAATCAGTTGCCAAGCATCTGAATGTAAATCACAAGACCCTGGAGATGCTGCAACATTCCAGCTGATCGGCACTTCTTCTGGGCTCAGAAGCGGCAGGATCAGTGCTGAGCTCCAGCTGGAGCCTGGCGCTGATCCTGGTGCTTCCGCTGAGCCCTGACAGCCCTGCAGCTCCAGACGTCTCTTGCTCAGGCTTGTGCGGTGCTGCCACCGGTTCAGCTCATTCCCCTCCCCCGCTACCACTTTTCTAGGATGGCCGCATACCAACTGCCAGGTGCCAATGTACCACAGGTGGTACCCGTACCACTGGTTGAAAAGCCCTGGTCTAGACACTAAAGAGATCACGCAATCACTCTGCAGGGTCACTTAAGCGGGATGAACATGACAGCCTCCCAGCAATCTTTGCCGCGTCTTATTACCTGTTCTTGGGAGGGAATCTCTCCTGTCACCAGTAACCAAAAGAGACCTTCAGGAAGGGGCTCTGCACCTCCAGGGGCTTTGGGTAGCAGCTTCTGGCACTCGGGAATGCTGTAGCCACGGAAACGAATGCCCTAAAAAACCAACCCCGGAAGCAGGGTAAGAAAACCACATTTCAACCGAGAGGCTAAGACCTGAACTGCCAAAGTAATGGCACCCCTCCTGCCCTCCTTACCTCATCAGGATCCAAGACAGAGGTCTCGTATATCAGCCCTTTCATACTCCTCATGCCACCGTAGAGCTAGAGAACAAAGAGAGTTACTTAACACAAGGAAAGATTTGCCTTCACTGTAATCCTCTAGTTAACCCAAGGTAGAAGGCAGGAAAATTCCTGCCTCGTTTGATTTTGTCTGTCCCCACAAATATCTGACTGGAGAGTATTTGACAGAAATTGGGTCTGAGTCTTCAGGCTTCTTAGTTTCTCCAAGTTCCCCTTCTCCATTCAGTCTGAGATGATTTAAGTCATATTTGCAGTTAGCTTGTGGATACACTTTTGCATATATTTCACATTTTATATATCGTAGAAAAATTGGTGCAGAATTGTTCCCAGGTTTTAGTAATTTTCCATCACTTTTAGCACTCAGAAACACAACAGTGGTAAGTTGTAACAGTGTTTCTTGCTCCCCGTTTGCCTTAATTCTTCCCCTTTCTATCCCCCTTTTTTTAATCTAGAACAGCAGCTTCAATCAGGTCAAATAGAACAGCACTTTTTAACAAACATCAAGGCTAGCTTTCCAGCTGGCACCCAGAAAACCTGCTATAGTATTTCACATCAACTTAAAAGCAACTAATGAGATGAATTCTAATTCAGAAACAAAACGAGGCTCGGCACAGCTTAGGAAGTTAATAGAAATCAAGAAAACTGCTTTGGCAGCTCCACGCTTGAGAAAGAACTGGGTTACGAATAAAACCAATGATATTGCTGCATTGCTTAATCATGACTAGGCTTTTCCTGACAAGTTAAACTTTTACATCAATTACTGAGCAATGCCAGAAATGAAATTTCCTACACTCGTCCCAAAGATTTATATCAATATCTTTCTCAAGATGGTACTCTCTGTATGTTTTAAATTACAACTTTCTTTAAGCCAAACTGTCATGGTCAATTGGATGTGCCTGGAGTGAATAATAGGAGATGTAATTCTCCTCGTTAGCATGGACTGGCTTGAGGAAAGCTGGATGAGAAAAACTAGACCTTGAGGCAGTAATGTCAAAATTTATGTCTTTTATCTGTCAGTATTTCTGAACTTCCCTAATCACCAAGGACTCTTGAGTAATGAGTAAATTAAAACAACAAACATTAGGAAAATATGAAGACATCTTGGCATCCCCCATTCAGCTTAAGCTAAAGAAGAGGTACAATTTGCTTTGGAACAGCAAAGAATGTAGGGGCTACATGAATTTATGGAGGGAGGGAATACAAAAGCTTGCAATTCACAAAATGAGGGCTACTATCGAGATGGTATCTTGTTCATATCTAATGCATCTTGTAGGGACTTTTAGCAGACCTTCTTTACATGGCTGTTCCACATGGACAAACTCTATTCTACAACGTGCCATTTAGGTTTTTAAAGGTATAACCTGTATTGTTTAATGAGCCTGGGAGCCTACTGATAACCAGTGTGTCAACTTTATTGAGGTGTTACTCTAGACTTATGGGATTCTCCCATCGGCATTCTTGCGCTGTGGTTTGTAACAGCTGCACTTCTGGGTCATTTCCAAAGGTAGCCCCTCATAGAGTGTATTAAGAGTATTCCAACTGAGTAGCAATCAAAGTGTGAGTTAGCCTCACCAGGGCATCCTGATCTAAGTAGGATTGTTAAATGGTGCATAAATTGGGTGAAAGCTCCCCTAGCCACTGCTTCCACCTGCTGCTTAATCAGAAAGCAGTAATAAATAAATAAATAAATAAATAAATAAATAAATAAATAAATAAATAAATAAACAAACCAACCAACCAACCAACCAACCAACCAACCAACCAACCTTTATTGTCAAAGTACAACATGTGTACATTGAGATTAGCTGAGCCTCCCCCCCGTGCTCTCTCCCCCCAACACACAGCTTCGGGGGGGGGGGGGGACAAAGCAGACCCGACCCTCACTGTTTGTAACCGATCCCTAAGAAAGTCTTGAATCCAATCGCAGATGGCGGGGGAGAATTTCAAGTCAGTCAGCTTCTCGATGAGAATGCTCGGCAAAATGGTGTTGAAAGCCGAGCTGTAGTCAACAAAAAGCATCCTAACATAACTTCCAGGTCTCTCGAGATGACTTGCTACAGAGTGTAAAGCAGTAGCTATGGCATCGTCTGTCGACCTATTTCCCCTGTAGGCAAATTGATGTTGGCTTCCCAAGTCAGACCACAAGCATGACGCCCACCAGAGCAATCCTGAGCTCAATCTTGGTATTGTGCTCCAATGTTTATTGGCAAACAGCAACTCCATCTTGGAGGGGCATAATTCAAGCTTCCATTCAGTTCCTCACAGACTCCAGTCATTGAGTCAGAACGTCTTATGACATCTCTGGCACAATCTCAGGTGGTGATGTATGGCTGGATATTTTCAGCATACTAATGGCATCACACGCACCAACTTCCAGATATCCTCTTCCAACAATTTTATGTAGATGTTGAATTGCACAGAGTAAAGGACTGAGCCTTGTGGGATATCACACTGGAGGACCCAAAGGCTTGAACATTTCTCCCCTACCACCACTGACTAGAATTGTCTATTCAGAGAGGAGGGGAATCATCAAAATCGTGTCCACAACTCTTAAATATGGTCCAAACAAGATGTGTTTGATGGTGGTACTGAATACTGTCAAAAGATCTAATGGGATTAGGTGAGAGGCACTCCACTCATCAAAGTCACAGCAAAGATCATGTAGCAGAATGGCCAATACAATTTCTGTCCTCTGTCTGTGCCTGAATCCTGACTGAAAAGAATTCAGATACTGTAATACATTTCTTGTAGAGCCCTCTCTAGTTCGTTCCCCACATTTTCACTTTTCTATACCTCTCCTTCCCATGGCATCTTTGGGAGAAGATGCAGAATGCCGCAATATCTTATTATTCCTCCTTGGCTTGGGATTTAAGTTTTTGGAAGTTTAAAAGCATGCCACGGAGGCTCTCAAAAAATAGCTGCAGAGGAAGATAAGCATGCTAATTTAGAAAAATTTCTAAAAGTTAGACAACTGTAGAGGAGAAGACTCCAAGCCATTTTCTTAAACATGTGTTTGGTTTTTTTTACTTCAAGACTTAATTTACTGATTCATTTACTGAATCAGAGGAAAAATAGGCTGGTCAAGACAGAACTAGGAGATAAGAGGGCAAGACAAGAAACAATGGATGGAAATTAATCAAGGAGAGAAGCAACCTGGAATTAAGGAGAAACTTCCTAACAATGAGAACAATTAACCAGTGCAACAGCTTGCCCTCAGAAGTTGTAAGTGCTTCATCACCGGAGGTTTTTAAAAAGAGACTGGACAGCCACCAGTCTGAAATGGTAAAAGGTCTCCTGCTTGAGCAGGGGGTTGGACTAGAAGACCTCCAAGGTCCCTTTCAGCTCTATTCTGATTGATTAACCTGAGCTCCAAATATCAAATCTCACCCTTCTCTCCATAAAACATACAAAACACCTATATATTTTTTTTAAAAAAACCCCAAATGCTCAAAAGACATACACAAGAAAATCAATAATCAGTCTTATATAAGCAATTTCCAAGAAACAAAAATGCATGGAAGAAAGAAAAAATGCAAAACTATAAAACATTACCCTGTTGGTTTTTTTTACCATGGCTTCCTGTCTCCAGATCATTCTTCCTATCTACCAGTATAATCCCACCAACCAAATTATCTTTTCTTTTCTTTCTTCTTTTTTTTATAGGAGGCACTCATCAGTTTTATCTTGGTGCTCCCATAAATGCAGAAACACACTCAGAAATAAAATGCATACTGAAGGTTGCTGCCCCGTCTCAACCTTAAGTGATTCTTGTAAAGAGACAAAATGAGGAAAAAGCATACCAGGCAGATGGGGAAGAGTGAAGTAGGTGCCTGCTAGCAAAGAGTATCACACCGAAGACATGTTCCCCCTTGAAAGCAATGAGTTTCAGAAGTTCCGCAAACAGTTCCCAACGGGCTCCAATTTGGTTGTTCCAGGCTTTGGTCAAAACAAAATCTGGAGGTGTCTTAGCAGATGAGTAGAGAACGGCTTCTGGACCTCATTTCTTACGTTCCTCCTACACCTGGCCTGTGTGTTGGCCTGCTTGCTAATATTCTCAGTGCCTTCATTTCCCTATTCACTTAGTTCAGACATGTCAAACTCGCAACGTCACGTATCAGAGCTTTTTCGCCATTGTCAGCAATGGGGTGGCAGTTTGACACCCCTGACTTAGTTAATACCGATGTCCTAAGTTTTTTCCTGATCCTCTGAGCTGCCTCTTCCTGGAACAAATACATGTGCTTTGGTCCAGTCATACGATAATTAAACTAGCTACTTTGTGCACAGAACAATCTATACATCTAAGGATTGCAACATAATTTGAAGGCCCAGGCCTAGTGGATAAACACGCCTAGGATATGCAACCAAAATGAATGCACAAGAATGTATCCAACAAGAGTTTCTTACGGAACTCATGGGCTAGGGAAGCAATATCTGGTGTAAATGTCAAATCAAATGTTGCTTCCCTAGCCCATGAGCCTAAGATTCAACCAGTAATAGCTGATACTTCTTCACTTCTAAATAAGTGAAGAAATATCAGCTGTTACTGGCTGAATCTTAAACTAAGACAGGAAATTAGACCAAAGCTGAAACAGTGACCAAAACCAGCATTGTGATATAAGATGGTATTCAGCTTCTAATTTATTATTAGTATGACATAGCTGTGAGCATGCAGACATTTAGAGCTGTAGATATGTGGTGGAAAGTATCGGTACCATGTGATTAGAAACTTTAAAAGATAGAGAGGTGATTAAGATTTCCAGGGGTTGAAGGTTGGGTAGTGGTAGTTACCTCTCTGATAAGCAAAAGCAGTATTATACAAAGTAGTACCGTATTTTCCGGCGTATAAGACGACTTTTTAACGCATGAAAATCTTCTCAAAAGTTGGGGGTCGTCTTATACGCCCAGTCGCCTTATACGCCGGAAAATAGTAAATCCTCGGGAGCAGAGACATTAGTGGAAACGGACAAATCCAGCGCTCGAGAATGGCGAAAGACGGCCTCCTCATAAATAAACCGCCCACCCCACCCATACACGCCTACACCCGCCCACTCCCTTTTTCCACCCCACCCCACCCTTCCCTGACAATGCCTCCTGCCTCACACCTGCCTCCCGGCGTCTTCCGCTCGCCAGGTAAACTTCCATTGTACCCCGGGACCACCTCCTCGCGGCCCGCCATTCCTCCCACCACGCCCATCACCCACCCATGCATGGCCCCCTCCCAGCTCCAGTCCATGGATCCCTCTTCAGCCTTCACGGGCTCTGACGACGACGCATTCCCAGCCAGGCTAGTAGGTGTAACGGACGCAGCCTCTATCACCGCATTCTGAAGCCGGCAGAGGCGTCCTGCGCATGCACGCGCTGGCCAGCTGCCGGGCGATCTCTAAGGTGGCGTCGGACGGTCGGGAGATGCAGCCGACGCGCGGGAGAAGGCTGGCTCACGACAAGTCGAGGTGGGCCTGCGTCAGTGGCGTGCGGGGATGGCGGGGGTGTCTCCCGTAGCGAAGGCGCGTCCGTGGGGAGACGGGCGAGGCCCGTGCGCCATGCTGCGAAGAGGGGCCCCGCTGAATGTCGCGCCCGTGGGCCGCGACACCTTCACCTAATTGAGAAGCAGCCCTGACTTCCTACTTACCTGTATTTTCCGGCGTATAAGACTTTAACCCATGAAAATTATCTCAAAAGTAGGGGGTCGTCTTATACGCCGGAAAATATGGTACATGTTTCAGAATAAAGGAAGAGATTTTATGCAAAGGCTTTAATTTGTCAGATGTATGCAGGTTGCAGATTCTGAACTGTTTGGTATAATTTTCTGTTCAGAATCAAATCTATTGTTTTTCGCTCTGAAAAAAGAGGTGGACACATCCTTAATTAAGATCAATTCACTACCAGCAGTAGGTTCCAAGTCAAGAACCTCTTTCAATTTTAGCAGACCAAGCACAAAAGTTGAAGCCATTCAAATATGAAGAAAATAGTTTCCACATAATGCAGATCATTGAGAAACAAATACTAAGCCGTTCTCCAAGATCCCAGAGAGGTTAATTCTAGTCCTGATTCCTGCCAGCTTTTCACTTGAGACGTTCAATTTGAATCTTATGTAATCTACAGTTGGACCTGAATCTTATTCCGTTTTTTTCATATACTCAAAACATTTTCCGATTTATTTATTTATTTTTCCCTAAACCTCATACTAATGTCTGGAATGCAGAGTAGGTGTCTAGCAACGTACCATCTTCTCCCTAAAGGCATTTCACCAGATGAAAGCATCTCTAAAGAGAACAACAGCAAAGGAGCTCCTTTACAATTTTGTCTGAAGATAACAATTTCATTTCCTGCTGGGTACACAAGCCAGACTAATTGCACACTGATGTATTCTCCCCTCTCTCACGCGTAGCAATACAACTTACCATATCTACAGTGATTTGTCCAATGACAGTACTGCCATATTGTTGTCTGAAGCTTTTAAGTCTTGCTTGTTCTTTGGGTATCATATTCGCAAGAACATCTTTCAGATTCTGAAAATAAAATAATGTCTAATGTTATATGCAACATATCAACTATTGTCAATGGTAGAAAACCAACGTAGAAAAGTGGTACATGAGAGAAAAAAAGTAGATATATGAAATAAAATATTGCTCGTATTTGTTTAACAACTATTTTACAGTAATCCTGGATGCAATCTACACCAAGAAAAGTTTTGTCTTAATACCATGACATCTGGTTCACTCGGTAGATTCCACAACCCCTTTTTGTTATTTCTATACTTTTTTCCCCTTCAGGTCACATTTTCAAATTTTTCACATTTACAATTTTGTTGTGTTAGCGAATTGCCTATGCTTTAATCTAGTGGTTTCATAACTTGCTGATGAAAATGACTTCAAAAATCTTGATTTAATTTTTTAAAGATTACCGTAAGTAATTTTGTACCATTTTTGCTCATCATCTTATTTTACCTGAGCACAAAAGAATGAGATGAGATTGGAGGCTATTTTCTCTTCAGACAGTTATAAGTAATGTGAACTTTTTTTCTTTTTCTATTAGTTTCCTTGCATACAAATTAAAAAGGCATGGACTATCAATGGTATCATGCGTTAAAACCATTTGTATTTCAATAGAAATGTAAAACTTTAAACAAAACTACATGTTTGCCTAGCTATGGGAGTGCTTCTGAAAATCAACATGGAAAACTATCACTTCTTCCTTCTCCAGTAACTACAACACTGTAGTTATGGTTCTACTACTGAATTCTCATCATAAGCATAAATGGTCAAACAATTGCAAACTACTCCTCTATCTCCGGAGACGGGGCCTAGAGAGCTGTTGGAGGTCCAGCCGATCCGAATCCGACCGGTTGCGACTAAGAACCCATATTAGGTCTTATCTCGCAGCGATGAGGGTGGCGAGGTGTAATTACTTCTCTGCTCTCATCGCGTCCGCAGATAATCGCCCGGCCGCCCTGTTCAGGGTGACCCGCTCCCTCCTTAATCAGGAGGTGAGGGAGGAACCCTTGCAGGGTCGTGCCGAGGAGTTTGGTCAACATCTGTTGGATAAAATCGCTCGGATTCGGACCGGTCTGGACTCCAACTGGGCAGAGTCTGACGATCAGGACACGGGCGGTCTTGTCAATGTTATCTGGGAGGAGTTTGATTCTGTGACCCCTGAGGAAGTGGACAGGATTATGGGGAGGCTGAGCTCCACCACATGTTTATTGGACCCGTGCCCTTCTTGGCTGGCTTATGCAGCTAGGGAGAGGACACGAGGCTGGTTCCATGCAGTTATATCTGCTTCTTTGAGTGAGGGTAATTTCCCCACCGTCTTGAAGGAGGTGGTGGTAAGACCTCTCCTCAAGAAGCCTGTCTTGGACCCAGCTGTGTTAAACAACTTTCGTCCGGTCTCCAACCTTCGCTTTCTTGCGAAGGTTGTTGAGAGTGTGGTGGCGCATCAGCTCCCTCTGGTTCTGGATGAAGCGGATTATCTAGACCCGTCCCAATCGGGCTTCAGGCCCGGGTACAGCACGGAGACGGCATTGGTCGCTCTGGTGAATGATCTCTGGAGGGCTCGGGACAGAGGACATTCCTCTGTCCTAGTCCTATTAGACCTCTCGGCGGCTTTCGATACCATCGACCATGGTATCCTGCTGCGGCGTCTCAGGGGATTGGGAGTGGGAGGCACGGTTCTTCAGTGGTTCTCCTCCTATCTCCTGGGACGCTCGCAGTCGGTGTTGGCAGGGGGGCAGAGGTCGACCCCTAGGGCTCTCGTTTGTGGAGTTCCTCAGGGATCGGTCCTCTCGCCTCTCCTGTTTAACATCTACATGAAACCGCTGGGTGAGATCATTCGTGGTTTTGGAGTTGGGTATCATCAATACGCTGATGATACCCAACTTTTCATTTCGACCCCAAACCACCCCAGTGATGCCCTCGATGTGATGTCCCGTTGCCTGGAGGCGGTTCGGGTCTGGATGGGGAGGAACAGACTTCAGCTCAACCCTAACAAGACCGAGTGGCTGTACATTCCGGCATCCCGGGACATTCAAAATGTTCCATCTCTTTCTATGGGGGGGTGAGTTTTTACCCCCCGTGGATAGGGCTCGCAACTTGGGAGTCCTCCTAGATTCACGGCTTACTCTAGAAGATCACATAGTAGCCGTGACTAGGGGGGCTTTCGCTCAGGTTCGCCTGGTGCATCAGTTGCGGCCCTATCTAGACCAGGATGCCCTGTGTACGGTCACTCATGCGCTCGTGACCTCTCGTCTGGACTACTGCAATGCTCTTTACATGGGGCTTCCCTTGAAGACCACTCGGAGGCTCCAACTGGTACAGAATGCGGCCGCGAGAGTTGTCTTGGGAGTTTCCCGGTACTCCCATGTTACACCTTTGCTCCGCGAGCTGCATTGGTTACCAGTTGTCTTCCGGGTGCGGTTCAAGGTCTTGGTGATGGTTTTTAAGTCCTTACATGGCATGGGTCCGGAATACCTTGGGGACCACCTGCTGCCGGCGTCGACTCCCCTCCGCCCTGTGCGTTCCCACAGAGAGGGCCTCCTCAGGGTGCCACCGGTCAGAGAATGTCGACTGGCGGCCCCCAGGGGGAGGGCCTTCTCTGTGGGCGCCCCGGCCTTATGGAACCAACTGCCGGTTGAGCTCCGGATGGCACCGGATCTTCGCTCCTTCCGGCGTGGGTTAAAGACCCATTTATTCGAACAAGCTGGCCTGGCCTGATGGGGGAACCTTAGAGTTTTAATGGGTTTTACATTTTGATTGTTTTAATTGGGCAATTATTTAATCTTTTTTAACTTTTGTATTTCTATTTATATGCCCTGTTCACCGCCCTGAGTCCTTCGGGAGAAGGGCGGTATAAAAATTCAATAAATAAATAAATAAATAAATAAATCTCCTGAAATTTATTGACAATGGGAAGGAACTACTGAATTTGAAAAGAATATATACTGACACCAAGCACACCAATAATGCAGTCACCAACCTAGACTGGTCTTCGGTATAGTCAAGACTCAAATTGTCAACCAACAGATTTTGTACATCCTACAAGAAATGGAAAAAAAAACAACTTACTGTAGAAGCACTTGCATGTCTCGCAGCAAAAATGATACATGATGAATTCTGTAAAGAGAAAGAAGTAGCATTTTAAACATTACTTCTACACTAAGAATCCTCCATGCTCTATAATGCACTTTTAGCACACTTTGTCTCACTTAACTCCAGCACAGTCCCCCTCCTTGACAAATATTTGAAAATACTGGATTTCTGAACCATCACAATCAAGGAACTCTCAGCAACATACAACAATAATATTGAAATATATAAGCATCACCATATAACAAAGTCACAAACAATTAAAACCAGTAACTGTTTACTTGCTACATGAAGAAATGCATAGCACTGACTTTAATAATTTAATATGGGCCAGTGGTAACCACACTCAAGCACTCAGATTCAGTTCAGTTTGGAACCCCTTGAGTATCTTTCCTGGCTGAGCAATGATTTAAATTCTTACCACTCTTCTTTTTTATAATACACCCTATTATATTAGCATTCCCGTTAGTTGTTAATCCCAAATATGCATTTGGTTTACTACTGGGTTCTCTTAAAATGTTTAGTCTGGAAATCCAGAGAAAGGAAGAATGAGATCAGCAGCTGGCCACCCCATTAAGCAGCAACAGCAGCATTAACATAATCCCCAGTGTCAGGTAAGCTGACTGTACTGTAACAATTTTCACACCATGGCTTAGCCCCAGTAAATACCTGACGTACTTCCAGAAAATCAATAAACTTAGGGCTGATCTAGGGGAGGCTCAACATTTATTAATAGTCTCCTGTCAATTTTTTTTCTCTCTCTCTCTTAACTTGTTCCTAGAAATAACACACAATGCTGCATCTCTACTTAGCAGATGCAATCCAAACTCATCTTCATATTCAGCTTAATGCCACATCTGGGGCATGAACAAGTTTCCTACAATCCTAATTACAAAACAGGGTAAAACTAAGAGGTATAAAGCTAGAAAAAGCTTAATTTTTAAATACTGCCCGACATTAATTAATAGGTACTATCTTATCATTAGCCTATTTTCTCTGCCATACTTTGCACCGACCTACACATATATTTCTCTATCATATGGTGCCTTTTATATGTTTTGGAATACTACTCCCACAAATCTCATTTGGTATAAATAGGTAAAGGTAAAGGTCCCCCCGCACATGCGTGCTAGTCGTTTCCGACTCTAGGGGCCGGTGCTCATCTCCGTTTCAAAGCCGAAGAGCCAGCGTTTGTCCGAGGACGTCTCCCTGGTCATGTGGCTGGTATGACTAGATGCCAAAGGCGCACGGAACGCTGTTACCTTCCCACCGTAGTGGTCCCTGTTTTTCTACTTGCATTTTTATGTGCTTTCCAAATGCTAGGTTGGCAGAAGCTGGGAGGAGTAACAGGCGCTCACTCTGTTACGCGGCACTCGGGATTCGACCCGCCAAACTGCCGATCTTCTGATCGACAAGCTCAGCGTCCTAACCCACTGAGCCACTGCATCCCTTTTGGTATAAATAGAGGAGAATATATGTAGCTCAGGCTGAACTGTAGAGTCCCCGATTCCGTCTGAGCTTGGTAGAGAGCGATTCCCACTTCTTTCTAGCACGGAAGGCATCACCGTGTTAGGTAATGAAATGTCTGCAAGCAAACAATCACACTCAGAGAGGCCCAAGGACTCCATATCTCATCTACTATGGCCAATGGCCAGACTTCCTATGAATTGTAATCAAAATATCTCGAGAATAGAAATATTTGGACAAATGTTTTTTATAATATTTAGCTATCTGGAGCTGTTAGGGGGCGGGTAGCAAATATGTTTGATGAAATACGGAGTGCTCTACGAATCAGAGTGCCTGGTTCATACCACACCCCGAGTCAAACCAAACAATCTCCATAACGCTTTAATGCAATGAACCAACCATCTGTTTAAAAATACAGAATAAAACCATATATGGAGTTACTGAACACCATTTGCCTGCAGGAAAATACAGTTTGGTAGGACCATCTGTAAGAAACTAAGCTTAGGCCATCAAATTGGAGACTTGCTAAAACTGATTACTTCTTAAGTAGATCTGATTTTATCTAATCCTAGCATAGAAATAAGCCACGGTGACAGTGGAAGTCTTTTCCAAGAGGGCTCTTCTGCTGATATAATTAAAGACTTTGAACATATGAAGCCGCTGCCAACCACAAACAACCCCACACATTTTCTAGTCTGCCTTGCCTGTCAGCATCTCTCAAGGTTTCAAGACTACAGCATCTGACAGCCTTTCCTACAGGGGCCAGGGACTGAACTTTCTGCATGGAAAATATGTGCTCCAGAACTGAGCTGCGACCCTTAATAACAAGAGGATGCTGCATATAATTTCTTCAGATTGATACTCTCGTCTAGATCTGAGGCGCCAATGCATTGAACTAAAACCTCTGCAAAACCTTTTGACAAAATCAGTTGCTCTCCCCCATTAAGTAGAAATAGTAAGTGCTTCCTAGAACTCAGCCGAATTATAAAATGCTTGTCCCTTAAAAAGGAAATTCACAAACCCTGCTGACAATTCCTTGCCTACTTCCAGCTGACTTCCAGCTTCCTTGCAGAGACTTCTCGGCATCCTTGAACTCATGTTTGTTCTTCTCCTTTTTTATCTGCTTACCTCTTCGACAGCCTTCCTTCTGATGCCTTCTGAAGAGCACATACGTGGAGGCTTTTGTTCTTGGGCAGCCCACGTAGAAAGTGAGCAATCTGGCTTCACACGTACACCTCTCTGACTGGCAAAAAATATCCCACTACAAATACTGCTAACAGCTAGGCCCATTAAAAATATTGGGGCATCATCAAACTCTTTCTGAAAATGTTATTGCTGTTTCCACAAAATCATTCCACTAAGTAAAAAGCAGAGAAAGCCAGCTGTAACCAAAAATAGCAACTTTCAGTTTTAAGACTATTAAATAACCAATTATACTGCCAAAACTGAAAGTTCAACATTAAAAAGGCAGCAGTGTAGCTTAGCTTTATCATGCATCAGAAAGCTGTTTTATTCCTACAGCAGATCAGAGGGGGGGAAATCTTAGTCATCACTTAAAGCAAATGGAAGAGGCTTAAGGACAAGTGGTGTGGTTCCTAGAGCTGTATCTAAGCAACTTTTATTTCTTCTTCACTCTGGACTGAAGAGAAATATCTTGGGACAACTCCCAAAGGAAAGTTGTAGAAAAACAATATTAATTGGATGATACACAAAATATGGTCATTTCAAATTATTTTTATGAGCAAGGGCTTGAATTTCCTTTTCAAACAAATATCCTACTGATGCACTGGATTATCTTCATACAGACAGTCCTCGAGTTATGACCACAATCGGGACAGAATTTACCCAAGTGTTGAAGTCATAAAGTGCAATTTCACCTAACCATAACACTTAGCAATGGCAATCCCACCACTCGGTGAGCTGCACTGATTGCCGGTTTGCTTTCGGGTACAACTCAAGGTGCTGGTTATCACCTTTAAAGCTCTACATGGCATCGGTCCACTTTACTTGAGGGACAGTCTCACCTGGTTGGGACTGGCCCGCCCTACCCATGTGGTTCTAGGGCTGCTTCTCCAGCCCAGCAGTGCAGTGCAAAGCTACAGGTGACCCTGGAAACCCCAGCCCAGTCCCAGCTGCAGTTACCCTTGTCATCCCACAGCCCGAGGCCCCTGCTGCCCTGTGCTCTGCCCCCCACCCGCTGACATTCATCATCTTCTTGCTTACGCTCTATGTGAAGCCATCTTCCCCAGCTCTCACAAGGAAACCATCATGCAGAGCCTAGGAAAGAAAAGTCTCAAGGGCCAGGTCAGGCATGCTTGGTCAGTAGCGGAGCAAGAAGACAACGGTCAGTGCTAGGGCAGCAGGGGTTCTATACCGGAAGGGGTCAAATGAGCATAAATGGGTGGAGAAAGGGAGGGCATGAAGAGTAGAAGCGTCCCTGTGGTCTTAAGTGCAGGCGGGTTGCCAAGTGCCCAAATTTTGATCACATGACCCTGGGGGTGCTGTAACAGCCATAACTTCAGGGTCTCTTCATTCAGTGTTGCCATAATTTCTAATGGTCGCTGAATGATCGTAACCTGAGGACTACCTGTATTCCTAACTAGCACTGGCTGTTCTAAATACATTATTGGGAAGAGCAGGAACAGTACAGCTGCAATTATCCCGTCATAGTATTTAACTGTTTAGTATGGAATATAAAAATAATTTATATCTGCCTCCAGGGCTATATTTTGTCATTCTAAGTCTACACTAGCATTTTGCAGATTTTGAGTTTGCATATTCAGTGTTTCAAATTAATATTTACAAAATCCTAAAGGCTTTGGAATGTAGTCAGATCTAGGGAAAATTCTATTTGTTTTTATTATTTTGAGAGGTGAGTTATTTCTGCAGATATCTGGACAGGTGAGCTAGTAAAGATTTAACAGCAACTTAGAGATGCTTTTTTTGTTTTTTCAAGACTCAATGAAGGTATTAAGAAGCAACATGGAGCTCATAACCTGATGAACCTCACTGTCTCCTTGATGAACCAAAAGTCTTGTTTACCAAAAATCTAGATGTGCAATTATTCTCTGTAAATCTATATTTCTTTGGATTGAATGTAACCTACTTACGTTCAAGACAAAAGAAAGCTATGAACCAGTTAAAAAGCTATAATTTTGGCACATTAAAAACATATTTCTAACTACTTCAATATTTGTACTGCTCTTCTTTCTAACATCCCCTTTTTTTTCTTTCCACTTATTGCCTCGCTCATATTTTGTAGTAGTAGAATACAATTTCTGCAGCTGGTTGCAGCAGTTAAAAAACAAATCAAAATTAAAAGAAATCTTCTGTCTGTACTTTCTGTTAAGGAAAAAAAATACATTCCTTGTTACAAAATTTATCAGAATAAAGCTCATAAGGTTCAAAACATGTTGTCGGTGTTATCTGCTGGCTTCCAGCTCACAAATATGGTAAACAAACTAAATATGAATGCAGTACTACACAGTACACCTTTGGCTAAGTCAATTATTAATCATTATTCTCAAGTTTAATACAAGTATAAACTTACAGTTTGTATACAGTAGCAACAACTGATAACATATACACCCATATTAAATGTCCTGCTAAACTCTGCTATGAAGTCTCACACACTTATGTCACTAGCAAAGTTGAAGTTCAACGGAAAATCCCGCAAGCTATCAAGTTTGCTTCACTTTAACTTGTTGAAGAAGCCACAATGTCTGCATTCATATATTTCACTAGGATTAACTAAAAATGATGACTTACAAGTTGCCAAGGTTGGGGACCCCTGTTTTAAGACCTGCGGACTTCAACTCCCGGAATTCCCCAGCTACCATGGCTGGCTGGGGAATTCTGGGAGTTGAAGTACACAGGTCTTAAAGTTGCCAAGGTTGGGGACCCCTGACTTAAAAGACTCAACGGTTAAGACCACATAATGTTCTATATAGGTAGTCCTCGACCGTTCAAAGTTATGATGAACTTATAAAAAGCTTCTTAGAATTCATCCTCGAAGTTATGACTTGTCACCCTCCCACATTTATGAATGTATTTTGGGTGCTTGGCAACAGCTGCAGCATTCCATGGTCATATGGTTGCAATTTGTGAAATTTTTGCCAGTTTCCAGCAAAAGTGCCCATTCAGGAGAAGAAATTTGCTTAACCATCATGTGAATTGTTTAATGACCACAGCCACTCATTTATAACGATCATAAAAATGGTCATAAAATCAAATCCGACCATGTGATACCTCCACTTATGACTGCAATTCTGGGCTCCTTTGTGGTTGTAACTTGAAGACTATTTGTATTTTGATTGATTCTGTTTGGTTTTAGCTTAGCATGCTCTGTGGAATGTCTAGGTTTCTCAGATCTACAATGCCTCTCATTACTTTATCTGATCCAGGGCAGAAGAAAGTCAGAAAAGCATTTGGGATGGCAACATAAATAAGCTTCTAAGATTCAGGGAAGCATGGGAATGACAATCCCTAACTATGTTATGCTGACACATATGTTGGTTGTTCCAGTGAAAGGGAATATGTATGGCTTATGCTCAAACTGTGCGGTTCTTGGTGCTCTGTGAGTTTGGTTGTTTGCTTTCATTACCCTACTAGGAACTGATGACATTACCTACAGTAGTTGAGTAATAATAAAATATCTGTGAGCAAATGACCAAACTCAGAGAACACAAGAGACAACAGAGTCTTAAAAAAAAGGGGGGGGAGGGACTCAAAAATCTCAAAAGAGACAGTGAAAAAGCTAAGCTAAAGAAGAAACGAAAAAATCAGAATATATCTCCTTCAGCAACCAAAAAGCAGATTAACACCAAACAATCAAGCAGGAAGTATCTTAATCAAGGAACTACCATGGAGGAAATCACACCCCCACCAACACTGGCGGGACAAGCTACTGTATAAAAAAGGGACAAGCCCCACACTCAGTAGCACTGATATTACCTAAGTTGGGTAATGAAAAAAACTGCAAGCAAATACGTAACCGTGCTCAGGGAGCACCAAGGACTCCACAGTTCAATTCCGAGCTACGTATGTTACACTGAAATTGTATTTAATAGACTAACAAGCAATCTAAATGATATAATTTGCTAACAGAAACAAAAGCAATGGAAGTGTGGAGGGTTGGTGGTTTTCTGGCAAGCTTTTCTTGCCAGGAACCTCCAAAACTCTAGAAAGCCTACATGCACTCCCACCATTATTATTTTTTTTCAAATGTCCTTCATGAACCAATCACGTTAGCAACACAAAATGCTTTGCTTTTATACAGAATTCACAGATTCTATTATCCCTGCTTCCCAGGATTCAAGCTTCCTTCCACCTTCATTACTCTATTTCATATGCCTCTCAAAACAGCACACAATGTTGCATACTGAAAACCACTGCAGAAAGTATCAAGCATTTGAAGTAGGAAAAAATTCCTAGGACCCAGTCAGTGATTTTTTTAACAAAAAAAATGCTTCAGACAATGGACCCACCCACTACTTAAAGGGGCTCTTCTAATTAACTTTCTCATGTTTCTCATACAGTTCAGAAGCACCCTGCCCCAAAGCCACTGATGCGAATTCTAGAACGACTTGTTCTCATTTGTTCAATTAAACTTTCCTGTTACTGAGGAACATCTATGAAATCAAAGTTCTGTGTGATGTAAATGTTCACCACAATAATTATTATAGGATTTTGTGTAATCCGTAGCAGTAGGCTTACCTAGTAAGGAAGTCAGGAATTTGAACTGACTGTATTAGCTTTCCTGCAAACTAGCAACTTGCGTGGCAGCTGGGAATTTTAGGAGTTGCAGCCCCAATTATCATGAATTTATAAGGTTGAGGATAAGTAGACTAGATTACATGATCTCTATTTCCGTGTTGACCAGATTTGATGTTTAATATCAAACCAACTTTTACTTCATGGGCAAAAAGTACAGAAACAATATGGTTTCAGTAAGCATCCTTGTAGGGATGCGGTGGCTCAGTGGGTTAGGACGCTGAGCTTGTCGATCAGAAGGTCGGCAGTTTGGCGGGTCGAATCCCGAGTGCCGCGTAGCAGAGTGAGCACCTGTTACTCGTCCCAGCTTCTGCCAACCTAGCAGTTCTAAAGCACGTAAAAACGCAAGTAGAAAAATAGGGACCACTACGGTGGGAAGGTAACAGCGTTCCGTGCGCCTTTGGCGTCTAGTCATGCCGGCCACATGACCACAGAGACGTCCTCGGACAAGCGCTGGCTCTTCGGCTTTGAAACGGAGATGAGCACCGGCCCCTAGAGTCTGAAACGACTAGCACGTATGTGCGGGGGAATCTTTACCTTTACCTTAAGCATCCTTGTATAACGTGTCCTATATTACAGTAGGGTTGCCAAGATTAAATTGCTAAGATGCTTGCTAACCTCTGTCGCTACTCGACTTGCCATAGAAATAGGGAGGAAGGGAAGCTTGGGAGAAATGGGATTTTTAAAAAGCCCTCTATGGACCATGAGAACCAAGGTCACAAAAGCAGGTGTCTGACGGGGAAGTGGACCACAACAAAGCAAAGAAATGTGATTAGGCCATGTGAACACTTGGGAGGGTGGGGGGTTATGGAATGCTACTGTTAACTAACTAGATTTTCGCGTGGGAAAGTTAAGAGTTGATTTTGCTTTCTCAGTACCGAGATGTGTATTCAATAAAGTTTATCTTTTATGGCACCTCAAAGCCGTAGTTTCCTAAATGTTGAATTTGCTAGTTGGACGGTCCTTTTAAAATCCAAAGCCTTTTTTCATGCTCTGCAGGCCTTCATGTATGCAGAATGCACAAAAGGAAAATGGAAAAAAAAGTCTAAACACACTTCAATGGTGAGCCCATGTCACTAAACATTTGTTTATTAATTATTTTGCCACCTATATCAATACAGCTTTAAGTTATCTTTTGTTTACTTCTTTGAGAAGGTAAGTTTAATGGATAAATCTGTTGTCAGACCAGCTAGGGCTCAACTGGCTTATTTCAATAACTGCACTATTAAACCTGCATTTGAACACAGCAAACTAGTACTTAAGCACTGACAATCAATGGTTGCACCTCCCGTGTTTCCATGAAAATAAGACTGGGTCTTTTTTTTTTTAGACCAAAAGACCCATTAGATCTTATTTTCAGGGAATATCTTACTTTATTTTGGGGTAAACACAGTAGTAGGTCTTACCTACATTTAGCTCAGTATAACCAAGCTTGTTTATTATTAGGGTGAGAGACCACCAGGGACTTTTAGGACTGCAAGCTACAGTGGGAAGTGTAAAACAAGCATCCTGAAAGATAACATCCAGAAATCACTTTTGTCTTGTTGGCAAAGAAAACCGCAAGCTTATGCCCACATAGTCGAGCTTAATTCAAGGAACTTTTAAATAAAAATCAAAGAAACTAAAGAAAAAGCTTAACAGAAAAGAGAGAGAGAGAGAGAAAACACATTCTATGTCCATGCTAGAAACTAAGTAGGTTGTCAAAACTTGGAACTCTCTTCGTACCTATCACAGAAATGTTCTTTATTAAACAACCATTAACATGTTCAGAGATCCCCTGGTAAACAAGCAATGATAAAGTTTACTGTACTGCAACCTTCCTTTGCTTTTCAGACCTGTGAAGGTCGTAAATGCAAGATCTAATCATAAAGTTACCTTTTCATCACTGCTGTAACTGCAAATGGTCATTATGCAAGGCAATCTCTAACCAAGGAATAATAACATCTTTCATTTATACAGGTAATTACTATATCCTGAACACAATCTGCCCTAATTTCCACAAAGCACAGATTAGCTGAGCTACTTGCAATGATAGACCTATCAGAAGAAATCTGGGTTTCATTCCCTCCACTGTTGTTTCACAAAATGGTTACAAAAGGTAGCAGCATTTAGTTGACCTCATTCTCTTTGGCATACGTCAAGCAGGACTGGACCTGGTTAGTGCTTAGATGTGAAACAACTAGAAAATCCCAGGGCAACAGGTTAGGCTGAGAAGTAAACAAACAAACCAGAAGCCTGGTTTGGTCTGTAGGTTTCAGCCAACACTTGCCACATGCTCATATGTACTTCTCAGAGCTTCAGAGAGACCAAGAAACTAACCTGTGTTCAGATTCTGCATTTCATGGTATCAGCGCATACTTACCCATGTGCACATATATAAGCCTAAAACTTACTCTATACTTCAGTCATTATACATCAACAAACACCAACACATATGTGTAAAAAAAGCATTTCCAAATTCCAAACCAATCCTTCCCATGGATTTAGCTTTTTAATAGGCTATGCAGAGGAGAAAGGCATTCATTGGTTAAAGTAGCCTTACAGGTTCCATTTTCTAGGTCTGGAAGGGAAGATAAGCTAACAGACCACATATACTCTGTATCAGGTGTGTCAAACTGGCGGCCCACGGGCCAGATGCATCACGCACGGGCCACGCCCACCCCGGCTCCACAAAGGCAAAAAATGTCACAATAAATCACAATTCATCGTGTGTCATGATCGAGTTTGACACCCGTACTCTATATTAACATATACATTACCCTGCACATGTAAAAAAAGATAGAAAATCAAGTCATCACATTTTCTGTCCTTTTAAATAGGGTTACGGATAATAGGTAAAGAGCCCCATCCAGGCCAGTATTTTCTTTCTGCAGAAGACAACTTTTTATTTGTCAAGTGTTTATGGAATCCTTACCTAAATCTATTCAGGTAGCAGAAGAGAGGATAGGCTGAGACCCTCAAACGGAGACAAGCAACCGCAGTTTTATTTCTCCCAAATCTAGCTAATTAAAGACCATCAGGCTTGATCTGCTTGGCTTCCTAAGGTTGACACTGAAGGTACATCTATAGAAAAATAGAATACTATTCCCATTTTCAGATCCTCTCATTATTTAGAGGTCACTGTCATAATAAATGCCAATAACCATACAACCTTCAATATTTAGCACCATGAGCAAACAAACTATACATCATTCAATCATGAGTGCAATTAAGGTGAGACAAGGCCAGCCAAGTGCCTGCGTGTCGTTTTAACCTGGTTATCAGCACCTGCATGATGCAATCTTACCAATGTATCTGAGCATGGCTTTTAATTCACTGAGGGGAGAAACCTCCCCAGCTGGTTAAGCAAGAACCTCTGGCTCTTCTCGTTCTTTTCACTGAGAGGATACCAATTCAAACCAAGGTACGGCAATGCCAATTGTTCGTCCTTTTCTCTTCACAGCTTTCAACTGTATCCAAGAAGAGGAGTAAAAGTGGCCCCAATGACAGTATGGATCAAGACTAATATGACAACACAAAGTGAAGCTGTTGAAACAACCTGCCCAGTGCAGCAAAGCTATTGTCTAAACAGCTGGGACAGTCTCTTACACAAGATATAATCAAGCACCTTTCCTTATTTAAAGTTGACACAATAGGATTGTCAAATATGTTTACTACATTTATTTATAAGAAAACATACGTGTAGTGTTATTTGCTTTTAGTGGGTTTTTTTTTGGGGGGGGGGGTTATTTTAAATGCAACAAAAACTAAACTTGGGAAATCAGAATTTCGTTAATTCAAGAATCAACAAGTATTAAAATTTACTTCTTAGGACTATCAATATATGTTCCTAACTTCAAATAAATGTTATAAAGAAAGTAAAGCTGAATTTGTTTTATTCATCCATTCCAACAAGTGGATGTTTTGTCAGCATAAGCATATACTGTATGTGCAGGTATAAACTGAGATCAAAAAGTCCTTTTTACATTTTGGGAATTAAAGCAAGCGATATATATTAACTGGCTAAACATATAACAAACCTCAAATGACTAGTGAGTGAAAAATTTGTAATTTTTACTTTTATTTTTGGATACGTATTAATTCATTCTTCGATCACATGTCTTTTTCAAAGTTTAGGTAATACCGAACAAACTATACATTTTAATGCTTCTATAATGCTTTTTAATGTTGTTTAAGTCATTCCAGCCAAACAGCAAATAAATGTTTCTGGATTGGGCCTACTTGTATAACAAGCATATTTACCTCCCTCCCTCCCTCCCTCTCCCCTCTATCATTGTTCTATATAAAGCTCTTGGAAAAGGGGTCCATTCAAAATGGCCTAGGCCTAATTAATAGTTTTTACTTCACTGACATTTAGGACTTCCTTCCTCCTTTTACCTTTAGTTACCTACCCCTCTTTTCCTCATTTAATACACAATTATATCTATAACTGCAGAAACAGAATACAATCTCACATCTTTGTTTTCAGAACACAATGTCTGACTGTGATGTTAAAAAATATCCAACATGCTTTTAACAGAAATTTAGGGCAAAGCTAAGTTTCTAATCAAAGTAACTTCTCTGTGCATACAAAGTGGGCAGACAGCTGCTCCCCTGATTATAGTAGGATAGGCAAGTAAATCATGTTTGCATCTAATTGCACAACAATAGCCCACACATAATTACAGCTCTCCCCAAACTCTTAAGCATCAGGGATTCATACTTCCAACCTTAAAGCTTCACACTTTACATAGAATATATCAGACTTAAAATCATGAACCCAGTCACTGGGTTCACCATTTTCCTGAACATATAACTATAACATATAACTATAACATATAACTATTGGGTCCGGACTACCTACGGGAGCACCTTCTGCCAATGTCAACACCCCACCGCCCTGTGCGCTCCCACAGAGAGGGCCTCCTCAGGGTGCCACCGCTCAAGGAATGTCGGCTGGTGGCCCCCAGGGGGAGGGCATTCTCAGTGGGTGCGCCAGCCCTCTGGAACTGCTTACCAACTGAAATCCGGATGGCCCCCGACCTCCGCACCTTCCGGCGCGACTTAAAGACTTACCTATTCCAGCAGTCCGGCCTGGCCTGATAGCTCTGATAGCTCTAATTGGGGTCCCAGTTTGGTTTTGTTTTGATTATCGTTTTTCAATACTGTTTCATTATGTTGCCTATCTTACTCTGTACACCGCCCCGAGTCCCTCGGGAGAAGGGCGGTTTATAAAAACAAATAAATAAATAAATAAATAAATAAATAAATAAACTATTCCCAATACATGTGTTTCCCTAACAATGAAACTAACGCATTAACACACACACACACACCGCTGTCATTCCAGTTACATCCCACCCACAGAGATATTTATCATTTACAAGCACTTCTAAATAACTAGCAAGACAATATCTGTGGGCATATAAATATAGGAGCCATTAGGCTACACTCTAGTAGTGCAAGTCTATCCTTCCTTTTCTTGTCAACCTCCCATTTGCTCTTAAGCATATTCCATATCCCAACATACACACAGAAAACGAGGGAACCTGTAGGACAAAGGGAATACATTCCCTAAAGCATATTGCCCCCACAGGATACATGTTGCAGGGTGGAAGAACATTTCCAAAGAAAGCATTTATCAAAGTATCATAGGTTCTGGAAAAATGTGTATGATAAATCCTGCTTAGTTTAAACTTCAAACTATTAATAACGCTTCTTGCTCCTGGAACTGGAATACCTGCTGCCACTTACAAAAACTAACATAGGAGAGAGAATCATGTGTTCATAGAAATCCCTAATCCCAAGAACATGTTACATATCCTATTCCTAGAAAATACTACTTCCAACTTCCATCTAATAAACTGAAAAGTAGTGGAAATGCAATTACTCAGAAGATAATAGAATACACAAATATAAAAACAACTAAAACAGAAAAAACAGCAGTCAAAAGTAAAAAGGGATTAAGAACATAAAAATCAGCAGTTTATGCAGGCCATTACAATTGCAGTTTATCTGGCTTTCATCCTAGTGTTCACTATCCAAGTTTCTTGTGCATTGAAAGTACCACATTAGTGTTCTACCCAGAATTGGCTCAGATTAAACTTTTGGGGGAAAAATGCTGAATACAGCAACAGGGCGGGGGAAACCAGGAATGGTAAATAAATCTAAAAATAAGTGCCCTGGGATCAGCATTTGAATCTATTTGCTAGGGAACTTAGTAGGTCTGGAGGCCAGATTTAAAAAAAGAGAATCTGTTTGCCTTACAAACAGATCATGGGCAGACTCCCTGGCATGACAAGAGCAAACAGGCCATTGAACTTTCTGTAAAAGTCAGATAATGGGATTGTAAGCCAAGAGAGAACATTATAAAAAAATGTTCAAAAAGGGAAATTGCCATCTTCATGAACATGTTCCCATAAACATTATCTAATATACTATGTTAAGATATAATTGAGTATTCCAATATATTCAATAGCTTTAAAATTGCAAGTTTGCACCAAAAATTGTTAATTACTTGGCCCCTTCAATGTATTTCATTACCACTGCCACATTAGAAAATCAACAATAAATAATCAGACATTAAGAGGTTGACTTTAAGAGACTAGTACTCCAAACTATATAAATGAAAAAGCACAGGCCTAACCCTCTTCAGATGTAATAGTAATAGTTGTACAAGGAACAGCTAGTTTCAAATGGTTTATGTACAAAATAAGCATGTTTCAGGTGTTTTTTTTTCCAGATCATACACTTTCAGCTCCTATAATTGTGTGGTTTTCTTTGCTGCTATTTAATGGTCATCCAGATTTTGATAGTCCCAAATGCTTAATCTGAATCCTACTGCTTTCCACAGACAGAACTTCAGGAAGTGTTTCAGGTGTTTATTCTATTGAAACAAAGAACAGTAAAAACATTTCAGCTTTTGTTTCTACCAAACTACACTCAGTCCAAAACAGGCCAAAATAATTTGGGGGATGAAATCCTTTGTTTTATGGTTCAAGCATTTTTTTGGGGGGGGGTGTTTGTGGCCCTCCCTAGCAAACTGACAAAGAAAAAGCTCACTTTAACAGTGGACTTCACTGCCTTTTAAGCAATCTGCCAATGGACAGTTTCTGCAAATTATCAGATTATTTAATATAGATTAGATCCGAAAGGGGGGGGGGGGAGGGGAAATAAGACATATTTTTCCAAGCTGTCTTTCCACCAGCTCGGTCTAGCTAGCCGTATCAGTTTCATGCCTTCCAAAGGAACCGAATGCCCAGCATGCACCTTTCCCCTAAATACCAATTTAAAATTGTATTCGAGTATATTATACGCAGATTGAACGTGACAAGAAATCCAAGAGCTTCCCCTTCAGAGGTCACGTGAACGGGGGAAAAAAGCGTGAGCCATCCCGCCAAGGCCTAAACCAGGGGTCTTCAAACTTGGCCCTTTTATGACTCATGGACTTCAATTTCCAGAATTCCTCAGCCAGACACGCTGGCTGAGGAATTCTGGGAGTTGAAGTCCACGAGTCATAAAAGGGCCAAGTTTGAAGACTCCTGGCCTAAAAGAATACCATAAAGGCCAAGGTGGTCAAACTTCGCGGTATTGGAAGGAAGCGGGGCTGGGGTGGGGGGGGAGAGAAAGGGGCTACCTTACGACGTTTGCTTGCTTTGTTCGCGTTTTGTTTTCTTTAGCGAGCCCAGATCTCCCAACTACCAACCCCCCTCCCGTTTCCTAAGCCACCCCACCCTGACAACCGCATAATCATCTCTTTGCGACAGCGGGACAAGAAAGGAGACTCAAGACGCAGGGGTCTTCAAACTTGGCCCTTTTATGACTTGTGGACTTCAACTCCCAGAATTCCTCAGCCAGCAAAGCTGGCTGAGGAATCCTGGGAGTTGAAGTCCACAAGTCATAAAAGGGCCAAGTTTGAAGACCCCTGCTCAAGAGCGAGAGCGAAGCTCGCAGCTGCCGGAGAGCGCGCGGAGATGGGGAAGACACCCCCCCATCTCAACCCGAGGAACTCTCCGCGCCAAGCCTCCGCACGACCAAAAAGGGGGTGCGGGGGGGGGGGTTTGCGTGCGAAGGGAAACACCCTGCCCAAACCGCACTTCGGCTGCTCTGCAAGCTGACGTGGGAAGGGAATCGCCGAGAACTTCCCAGGCGGACACGAGAGAGAGAGACCGCCCTGCGGTGACAAGACTCGCAGCCCCTTTTTTCTCCTCTTTCCCCCTTCCCGAGCCGAGCCCAAGTCACGGCAATAAGCGGTCATGGCGCTCGCAAGAATAGACACCCCCCCCCACCCACCCACCCACCCCCGAAAAAGGGAAGGAGCCGAACGGAGGGAGGAGGGGGAGGGGGAAAAAAAACCACCTTCACCTTGGCTCCCAAGAGGCGCGCGGCCGCCCTGCTACCGGCAGTCAACAAGGTCATGGCGAGCAGCGACCAAACTGGCGTGGCGGCGAAAGGGAAAGCAGAAGCCGCCGCCCTCGCGAGGGGAAGAGTCTTGGGAGGCGGGCAGAAAAAGCAGGCAGCGAAGAGCCGGGGGAGGGAGGAGGAGGAGGAGGAGTGGGGGGGCAAGGGAGAAGACGAGCTGGTCGAGCCGGGCTGGGTTCTGGCAACGTCAGGGCGGAGCGAGGCTGGGAGAAGGCCCAAAGCGGCATTAACCAGAGTCGCGCCTCTTTTGCGGCGGCGGCGGGGAGGGGGAGGGAGCACTACGGTTGGTTGCGAGGCTGTGATGGGCAGGCCTTGCTGCGCGCGGAGGGGGCGGGAAGGGCGGGCTCGAACGTTGAGCGAGGCGTCCCGTCTAGGCATCGGAGAAGGCGCCCTAACGCGCCGAGCGTGTTTCCGCTTGTCGGCCTTGCTTTACCGAGCCTCGGCTTCCCGTTTTGCGAGGGTGGGAAGCAGTTCTGCTCTCAATAAAAGTTTATATATATATATATATATATACATATATATACATACATATACATACATATACACATATACACACACACACACATACATACACACACACACACACACACACACATATATATATTATATATATATTATATATAAGGTAAAGGTAAAGGTTCCCCCGCACATGCGTGCTAGTCGTTTCCGACTCTAGGGGCCGGTGCTCATCTCCGTTTCAAAGCCGAAGAGCCAGCGCTTGTCCGAGGACGTCTCCGTGGTCATGTGGCCGGCATGACTGGACGCCAAAGGCGCACGGAACGCTGTTACCTTCCCACCGTAGTGGTCCCTATTTTTCTACTTGCATTTTTACGTGCTTTCAAACTGCTAGGTTGGCAGAAGCTGGGACGAGTAACAGGCGCTCACTCTGCTACGCGGCACTCGGGATTCGACCCGCCAAACTGCCGACCTTCTGATCGACAAGCTCAGTGTCTTAACCCACTGAGCCACCGCGTCCCCCATATTATATATATATATATATATATATATATATATATATATATATATATATATATATATATATATATATATATATATATATATATATATATATATATATATGTCTCAGGATTGAACTGTGGCGTCCTTGTGGTTTCTGAGGGTGCTGGTTTGCTTGCAAAGGTGTCATTGTCCGACTAGGTAACGCCACCATTGGTCGCTAGTGTGAGGTTTGCGCCCTCTTTTATGTACCGTATCAGCTCTGTTTAGCCAGGGGTAATAGGTATGCAGTCTCCAGAGAATTACCAAGTCATAATGTTAAAATTACTCAGCAAAAAAGGCCATTTTCCCCCTGTGATTAAAACAGGAATAAAAATATTCGTGACCTTGGTCCCATGCTCAAGCACATCTACCAGGTGACAATGCACACGTTTATTTTATTTTATTTTAATCCCATTTATATCCCGCCCTTCTCCGAAGACTCAGGGCAGCTTACAATCTAAGCACAAATCAAATGTGCTTAGCAATATCTTGTGCTCCTCAGAAGTCAACATAACTTTTTAATAATTTGCTCATTACTGGTTTTGTACAATTGTTAATCCAGCCAGACTGATACATAGCTTAATGCAATGTATAAATTGGGATAGTTTTTAAGGATATACTTACTTTACAAAGCAAATGGAAAGCAATTGCAAGGTGGAAGAATTATGTGCCACAGGACAGTTTCACCTCGAGCAAACATGCTCAAATTTTCCAGTCACAAGTACAATTAAATCAATTCATTTAGTTACAATTCATTTAGTTTGACTCAAGCAAAAGTACAGGAAAAGCCCAACTCTCCTTGAAGCAATTTACAAATGCCATGCCTTCAGCTTTGTACAAAGGCCTCAATCGGCAGTATGCCTCCTTTCAATGCAGTACTGTAGTTGAACATCACTCAGCACTGTGCTAGTATTGACATATTGCAGATCGGAAGAGTGTGGGAAGAGTGATAAGGCAAGAGATATTGCAGGACAAAGGCCTTTCCTTAACTGGTGGGTTGGTTTATGCCTCTTGCTCCATTTGGCTGAGTGCCTTACCTATTGCATACCATCCTGAAATCTGCAAAGTTCCAAATACACATTCTGCCCTTAGCCTGTATTCTTTCACAGCAGATAGATGACAGCGCAGAGTCCTCAAATTGAACTGTCATTGTTAGCTGCAAAGTCGTGTCCGACCCATAGCAACCCCATGGACAATGTTCCTCCAGGCCTTCCTGTCCTCTACCATCTTCTGGAGTCCATTTAAGCTCACGTCTACTGCTTCAGTGACTCCATCCAGCCACCTCATTCTCTGTCGTTCCTTTCTTCTCTTGCCCTCAATCTTTCCCAGCATTAAGCTCTTCTCCAGTGAGTCCTTCCTTCTCATTAGGTGGCCAAAGTATTTGAGTTTCAACTTCAGGATCTGGCTTTCTAAAGAGCAGTCAGGGTTGATCTCCTCTAGGACTGATTGGTTTGATCGCCTTGCAGTCCAAGGGACTCGCAGGAGTCTTCTCCAGCACCATAGTTCAAAGGCCTGAATTCTTTGGCGCTCAGCCTTTCTTATGGTCCAACTTTTACAGCCATACATTGCAACTGGGAAGACCACAGCCTTGACTATACGCACTTTTGTTGGCAGGGTGATGTCTCTGCTTTTTAGTGTGCTGTCTAGATTTGCCATGGTTTTCCTCCCCAGGAGCAAGCGTCTTTTAATTTCTTGGCTGCAATCCCCATCTGTGGTGATCTTGGAGCCCAGGAAAACAAAATCTGTCACTACTTCCATTTCTTCCCCATCTATTTGCCAGGAATTGAGAGGGCCAGATGCCATGATCTTGGTTTTCTTAATGTTAAGTTTATTGGAGGCCTTCCGACCTGAGGGGCTCATCTTCCAGCATCATGTTTTTGCCTTTTGGTAGTATCCATGGGGTTTTCATGGCAAAGATACTGGTGTGGGTTGCCATTTCCTTCTCCAGTGGATCACATTTTGTCAGTACTCTCTGCTATGACCTGTCCGTCTTGGGTGGCCCTGCACGGCATAGCTCATAGCTTCACTGAATTACACAAGCCCCTTCGCCATGACAAGGCAGTAATCCATGAAGGGGAAATGTCATTTAGCATTCCTAAATTCAAGAGATTTTTTTCTCCCTGGGTAATTCAAGATATAGACATCCCTCTTCTATATAGAAATATATGTAAATTTCTATGCACTGCAAGTGGAAAAGGGAAAACAGCATCTTAGCAAGACAACCATTTTGGGATGTAAATGTTTAACATTTTTTTTACATGAAGGTACAATGCACACAAATTTGACCCTGAGAATGAAGGTTGTTCCTTATAGAAACATACTCTCAGTATTTCCAAGATCACTTGGTGCTTTTTTTTCAGATTGTCACAAATTAACAGAGCTTCGTACCTGTTTTAGAAAGGTCCACAGAAGCCATGACAACTATAGAAGTAGAGATAACTCAGTGGTAATTTCTCTTTCAGGAGACTAGCCTTTGAAAAATGCTTGGCAATTTTTGTTAATTTAGAATGGAGCAACCTATACTACAGTCCAGCGATATGCATTCTGCTTTGAGAATCCCAGTGTCATTTTATCTACACTTAGTTGCCAGTCTGCTTCTGAGCACAATTCAATGTGCTGGTCTTAACTTTGAGCACACCCTGACGTCTCATTGCTTTTCTTGCCTTTGGTAAATAATTGAAAATGCAAATTACCTGATCATTTTCTGCCTAATGAAAAAAATGTTTAAATAAAGGCAGAAAATACAACCAGTTGCTGCTTTTGACAAGTTTCACTGCTTTCCAATGGAAATTGAAAATATAAGGAAGACATCAATCTGGTTCATATTGTACTGAACCATAGTTTAACAATTATTTACTAAATAAACTACAGCTGGCCATGTTTGCACAATATAATAAATCATTTTAAGGCTAAGCTCTGTATATGAGCTCTACAAAATCATTTTATGGTAACTGTATTATGTGAATTTTTAAAAATCTGTATAACAATGGTTATTTAGCTCCCATGTAAGAGGATAAATTATGGCGTTCTTTATCTTAGTTTAGTAATCTTTTTCACCATCCCAGACCAGTAGTATTTCATATTAGATACAGTAGGTAGTTACAAGTTGAAGGACACAATGGAAGCAAATCAAAGGCTTATAATATGATTTGTGTGGTTTTGACTTAATATGACATGTGAATCCAGCATGGTTCTGGACATTATCTGAATACATTTGGGAGGCTACATGTTTGAAGTTTGATCATGCAAGTGACTGAACTCCCCATTGGAAGGTGAAAAAAAAAATCTACCGTAATATTGTTATTATAGCAGTAAAGTCAATATGGTCTATAATGCTCTAATATTCTTTCCAATTAAAAATGGAGGAAAAAAACCAGTAGCCAATTCGAGTAGGTCCCAATTCCAATTTATTATCTTGCCATCACTGGAATGTATTTTGTCCTCTCATGAAAACATAGGTTAAAACAAAACTCTTATAAAACGTGTAAAAAGCCTGTAGAAGAGTACAACTTCTTCCCCATTCTCCAACTGTCTGATGCCCCAAATCAGCAGATTCCTGAATCTCACTCACATCTCACAGCAAGGTAGCAGCCATTTTATATAATAATTTAAAAGACAATAAAAAACTGTTTGTGTGCTTATCACTCCACAAACAGACAATATAGACTGGCTTGCTGTCTGACCTGAATGTTTTGTGTAGAATCTCTGTAATATGGCCAATCATTCCTAGAGGCCACATTTTGAGGTCAGGTGGCTCTTCACACAACAAAATTAATGTAATAACCAACTGGGTATGTTCCACAAATACTCCATCTATAGTACGGAGCAATCCCTGTACAGTAACAATGTTATGTGGCCTCCATACGGCCCTCACAACCATAGTTCACAGTTGTGTTGAAGACTGGGGAGGTGCTATACAATGGTCCCCTCTTTGGCTTTATAATGAGGGCATCTCTATACTGTAGGTTCTATTTATCTTGCCCATTCAGAGAATGGTTTTACAAATGACTGTCCTGCCCCAGATCTTTAAGAAGACAGGTTCAAGAGTGAGAGTAACATTCACAAGATTCTTCTGTTCAAATTCTATTTTGGAAGTGAATGTTGCTTGAGATAATCTGCAGAGCCACAAAGCATTTTTTTACTTTAAAAACTAAAACGCATCAACAGTGTCAATGCTACTGCAAAGTGGACTTTGATAATGATAGAAATCTCTTTCCTTTTACAAAACAATCTAATTAGTGTGTGCTTAAAAAAGTCAAATGTTGGATCTATCATCTTCTGTTTGCTTCAGAAAATTCTGCAAAGAAACTTGTCCTTGGGATTTCCCCCCCCCCTCTCCTCTGATACACAGTCTTCATTTTCTAGGATGTTCTGCACTTTCCCCCAAATTGAAAGAGAACTCCTGGGACAATAATTACAAGGGCTTGTAAAAAGGGATGTAGTCTACAAAGAATTAGGCAAAGTCTTCTACCAGGTCAGTCAACCTTTACACTTCACAGTTCATCATGTGGGAGATGTAAGGCATGGTCACAGAGATCTATAAAAAAGCATAGGTTTTCATTATCACAAGAACTAGAACTTCCAGCTAGCCAGCATGACTAGTTTACACTTATCCAATATAATATCAGTAGCTGTTCCCAAGAATATAATCATAGTAAACATACCTCTACAATCAGCAATTTTTGAATTTGAATTACTTCCCTAGCTGGGCTAATGCCAGGAAATTCTGGAAATTCAAAGCTATCCATCTTTAAGTTATCAAGATCTAGAAACACTGTTCTAAATCTAATGTAGCTTGTTTCACTTTGCTAAGCCTGTTTACAAACAAAATCATTATGCTTTGTAAAATATGTAGTATTTACCATTTGCCAATAAAGCCATATGGGGTTTATTCAATCTCAGTTTTAAAAACCACATTTTGCAATCAATTATTTATAGAATCCTGTCAATTATTTTGAATAATTATATATGCATATTTAGATTTTACTTTGATTAATCATGTAAGGGCACTCCAAAAAGACAGCTCTTAAGGTGAAATTATTCTTTGTGCCTTTTCTTAGGACTAATGTTGTTTATCCCTGCCTGCCTTTTTCCCACCTTAGATTCTGTAATTATAAATCAGCCTGTTTTAAACCTTATCTCCAAATTCTAATAGTGACTCAAATTATTATTTTTGGACGGGAGGAAGGCTCATCAAAAAGATGTAATATTTTCATTTTAATTAATCTCTGGTTCCGTAAACCTACAAAATTTATGACCCAGAAATCTTGCCTGCACACCTGCCAGCCCTATTATTTTTTTTCCTGAAAGCCTAGTCTAGTTTAAGAGGCCTACTAACAATTTTTGTATGGAGTTCCATGTACATTTCCTCTTTCGCATTGAAAGCTAGATCACTGATGACTCAGTGACTAGCAGAGGATCAGAGTTTACTGTACTTATTATCTTCCTAATCAGTAGGAATATTTATGACTCTAGCCATGCCACGCAATTCCAAGGGTTCTGGCAAACTGATTATATGGACAGATCATCAGGTGACTATGCAATTGATTTCACTCCACGTCAGTTATTAAGGACACTCCTTCAAGCTGCACTTAAAAGCATTATATGACTCTTAAGAATGTAATTTTCCATAGACTTTTTCCTTTGGCAGGCTTTAGCATAGAAATAAAGGTTTGTATTTTAATTTCTTAGCCAGATGGTACAAAAGACTTATGAAATTGAAATCACAGCCAACAGGAGTTACTACACCATGCTTTAATGGTCAGAAAAAAGCTGCTGCTCTTTGGCTGTAGCACCATGGCAAGTTTCCACTTCTCAAACACAAAAGGGCAAAGGTCAGGTGGAAACAAGCACAGGCAGATACGCAATCCAAAAATAAGTCAATGTTACAGAAAAAGTCAGTTTTCTAAATAGCTTCTTGGCAACTGGATGTTTGTCATCTCCTAGCCAGGAAAATGCACAGAAGGGAAGAAGAGAAAATAATTTATTCTACAAGTTTAAGTTATATAGCATACAGTTATAAAAGACAATAAGCAGTTTTCAATATCCTCCCAATCCAGAGAAAGGTCACATGAGTTTTTAGGGCACTGGGTAAAAATGGAGAGTGGAAACTCTGGTGTACTCTTATACCATTCTCTTGATGTTCCAGGGTTCTTCTCCATAGTCATAAAGACTGGAGTTGCTGGAAAGGTTCCCCAACCCTTTTTAAAAATATATATTTTATTGATTTTTTAATATGAATATCTTGATATTTGGTAAACAGCGTGTTGTCTGGGTTTATATTTACAAAGTAATCACTATCTGTTAATTTCTATATTCCAAAATCCACATTTTATGCTTGATTTTCTCTTCTTCCAATAATATTCTCTTTGCAACCTAAATTAATACAATTCTTATTAATTTGGTAGGTATCAATTAAATATAAAGATTTTTCTAAAATTTCTACCAATAATAATCTCACCAATATCATGCTTCTTTTCTATTTGGTCATCTTGGTTGCCTCGTCACAATCCTGTTTACAAATTCTTATTTAAATTCATTTTCCCTACCATGTTCAAAACATTTCTACTGGTTAAAATTTTCCCAGAATTAATTACCTTAAAGTATTTAAATCTATTTTCATATCTTTAAAAATAAGTAAGAAAAAGACACAAAAGAAAGACACAGAAAAAGATGTGAGAGAGAAAAAGAAAAGAGAAAAAAAGAGAAAAAATACTAGTTAAAATATGTATCCCTCTTGAATTAGTATACACTTATTTCCAAATCCTTTCTGTTCTTTTTACCCATAATTAAACCTAAGTTTAATTTTTAAATGTTCCATTTAATAAATCCAATCATCTAATCTTTTAACTCTATTCAAAACATTTTCCCATTTTAGTTATCCATTGGAATTTTCTTAAAATCAATTACATTTAAATATCTAAAACATTTCCTTTATATTAATTATCCACACATTTTTATTTATTTATTTATTTATTTATTTATTAGTTTTTATAAACCGCCCTTCTCCCGAGGGACTCGGGGCGGTGTACAGAGGAAGGAAGGTATACAGATTGAGCAATAAAGATAATAAGAAACACTAATGAACACAAACTGGGACCCCAATTAACGCTATCATGCCAGGCCAGCCTGCTGAAACAGGAAAGTTTTTAAGTCGCGACGGAAGGTACGGAGGTCAGGGGCCATCCGGATTTCTGTTGGTAAGGTGTTCCAGAGGGCTGGCGCACCCACTGAGAATGCCCTCCCCCTGGGGGCCACCAGCCGACATTCCTTGAGCGGTGGCACCCTGAGGAGGCCCTCTCTGTGGGAGCGCACAGGACGGTGGGGTGCTGACATCGGCAGAAGGTGCTCCCGAAGGTAGTCCGGACCCATGCCATGTAGGGCTTTGTAAGTCATCGTTAGCACCTTGAACTTCACACGGAAGGCAGCCGGAAGCCAGTGCAGCGCACGGAGGAGAGGTGTGATATGGGAGTATCGGGAGGCTCCCAAGAGTGTCCGTGCCGCCGCACTTTGCACCAGTTGAAGCTTCCGAGTGGATCTCAAGGGCAGCCCCATGTAGAGAGCGTTACAATAGTCTAGGCGAGATGTCACAAGGGCATGGGTGACTGTACGTAAGGAATCCAGGTCCAGATAAGGCCGTAGTTGGCGAATTAGTCGAACCCGGGAGAAGGCCCCCTTGGTCACAGCTCCAATGTGGTCTTCCAGGGAGAGCTGCGAGTCTAGGAGGACACCCAGGTTGCGGGCCCTATCAACAGGGGGAAGTAACTTGTCCCCAATGTTAAGCAGTGGGACGTTCTGGATCTCCTGGCTTCCCGGTACGTACAGCCATTCAGTCTTGTCCGGGTTCAGTTGAAGCCTGTTTCTCCCCATCCATTCCCGGACCGCTTTCAGGCAGCGGGACATCACGTCTAGGGCATCACTGATATTGTTTGGAGTTGAGATAAAAAGCTGGGTGTCATCAGCATACTGATGGTACCCTACTCCAAAACTGCGAATGATCTCACCCAGCGGTTTCATGTAGATGTTGAACAGGAGAGGCGAGAGGACCGACCCCTGAGGGACTCCGCAAGCGAGAGGCCTCGGGGTCGACCTCTGTCCCCCTGTCAGCACCGACTGCGAGCGACCCTGGAGAAAGGAGGAGAACCAACGCAGAACCGTGCCTCCCACTCCCAGTCCCCTGAGGCGTCGCAGCAAGATACCATGGTCGATGGTATCGAAAGCCGCCGAGAGGTCTAATAAGACTAGGACAGAGGAATGGCCCCTGTCCCGGGCTCTCCAGAGATCATTCATCAGAGCGACCAATGCCGTCTCCGTGCTGTAGCCCGGCCTGAAACCCGATTGGTACGGGTCTAGATAAACCGCTTCATCCAGGATCTGAGGAAGTTGGTGCGCCACCACGCTCTCAACAACCTTCGCAAGGAAGCGAAGATTGGAGACTGGACGAAAGTTATTCAAAGAGGATGGGTCCAAGGTGGGCTTCTTGAGGAGAGGTCTCACCACCGCCTCCTTCAAGGCGGTGGGGAAGTGACCCTCACTCAGAGAAGCAGAGATGACTGCTAGGAACCAGCCTCGTGTCGCCTCTCGAGCTGCATAGGCCAGCCAGGAAGGGCACGGGTCCAGTAAGCATGTGGAGGAGCTTAACCTTCTCATAATCCTGTCCACTTCCTTAGGAGTTACAGGATCAAATTCTTCCCAGATGACGTCGACAAGACTGTCCATGTCTTGTTCTTCCATCTCAGCCCAGTTGGAGTCCAGACCAGTTCGAATCCGAGCGATTTTATCCAGCAGATATTGACCAAATTCCTCGGCTCGACCCTGCAAGGGTTCCTCCCTCACCTCTTGGTTTAATAGGGAGCGAGTCACCCTGAACAAGGCAGCTGGGCGATTATCTGCGGACGCGATGAGGGTGGAAAAGTAGTTGGATTTTGCCACCCTTATCGCAGCGAGATAAGACCTGGTGAGGATTCTTAGTCGCAATCGGTCGGATTCGGATCGACTGGACCTCCAACGGCTCTCTAGGCCCCGTCTCCGACGCTTCATCTCCCGGAGCTCCTCGGTGAACCATGGGGCTCGCTGGGATCTGCGCCGGGTCAGAGGCCGCAAGGGCACAACTCGGTCCAGAGCCTCCGTGGCTGCCTTTTCCCAGGCTTCCACTAAGGCTTCCGCCGAGCTGTGAGCAGGGGGTGCATGCGAGTCCCTAAGCGCTGCCTGGAACTTATCAGGGTCCATTAGGCGCCTAGGGCGGTACCATCTGACTGGCACCGTGCACCCACGGTGGGGGGTGGCAAGGGGGAAGTCTAGCCGCAGGAGGTGGTGATCGGTCCATGACAGGGGCGTAACAGTTGTGGCACCCCCACCGACATCATCACGCCACCGTCCAGACAAGAACACCAAGTCTGGGTTGTGGCCTCTCTCATGAGTCGGCCCAGAAATTATTTGCAACAGGTCCATGGCCGTCATGGAAGCCATGAACTCCCGAGCCAGTTCGGACGATCCTCCCAGGGACGGTAGATTAAAGTCGCCCAAGACCATGAGTCTTGGGAATTCAACCACCAACCCTGAGAGGACATCGAGTAGCTCGGGTAGGGCCGCCGCTGCACGATTAGGTGGTAGGTACGCCAGCAGCAGACCCAGCTGCGCCCCTGGGCCGAATCTCAGTAGGAGAGACTCACACCCGACCATCTGAGGGACGGTGGTCTCTCGCGGGCTAAGGGATTCCCTGATGATAACTGCCACTCCCCCGCCCCTCCCATGAGCCCGGGGCTGGTGCAGTACCTGGAAACCTGGCGGGCAGAGGTCAACCAGAGGAACACCCCCCTCTGGGCCCAGCCAGGTTTCCGTGATGCAGGCCAGGTCCGCATGCTCACTCTCCAATAGGTCACGAATGAGGTGAGCTTTGTTGGCTGCGGACCTTGCATTCAGGTAGACCAGCCTCAGCATGGGAGGGTGCGCACCTTTGCTCCCGGGTCCTCCGGGGGAGAACAGAGGGTCGGAGCGTCTCACCGCCTTTACAGAGCGGAGATGACACTCCCGGTGACAATACGGCCCTCTGTCTGTGCACCTTCTGCCATTCCCCACCATCCTAGGGATGGGACGTTCGTCAGTACGCCACTGGGTGTTATCGGCGACTGGCCCTCGTTGTACGCCGTCGCGAACGGCCGTGGGCCTGGCATGCGTTATGGTGGCTGGAAGGTGCGCCTTTCCCGCGCAACCATAGTCTCCTCCCTCCCCCCTCCCTAACCCCACAAAAAACTTAGCTAAGAACTTAATCAGGGGCCTCTTGATGGGAATGTGCTGGAGGCCCCTGACCCTGCCCGGCCATCTCTCAGAGGCCCAGTGGTTGGGCCCGTCATCAAGATTGGATGTGATGCAGGCGGGTCGCACCCAGGAGAGTGGGGAACCCCTGAGGGCGTGCAGTGCTATGCTAGAGTATTGAACGGGCATAGTCACAGGTGGTTCCGGGAAGGCTGTCCCCTGGATGGTGAATTTGCAGGAGGGTCGAGCCGGGTAGGTGCGTATCTGGATCGTCGCCCTGCCACTGCCACTTGGCCGGGCGAACCCCCAGAAGCAGGCCACTCCTCATCCTCTCACGATGGGTTGTGTCTCTGCTTCCGGAGGTGGTCCAGAACGTACTCTGGGTGAGGCATACCCCATAGAGCTCTCACCACTATGGGGTAGCAGGTGTATGGCCCAGCCACTCTGCCACCGTGGCTAGCACCCAGGCCCGTTATGTCCTGTGGGGAAAGAATGGGCAAAGATGGGTGAGAATGGGCAGAAGGCAGGATGGAGGGATCCATTAATTGGCGTCAGCTCCGGTGGTTCAGCCGCCCCAAACAGTTCCCTCCCTGATCCTCTGGGCGTTGTTCCCGGCCGCAGTTCCATGGCCCCTATTGGTTGGGGACCGTCCAGAGCGTGGCATCTCAGAGGTACGGGAGTCCCTGGTGTCATGCCCCTGGTGTTGCCGTCTCCGATCAAGATGTTTCGAGGAGGTGGGTCGGGCCGTCGCCTCCATTGTCCAGCGTCTCCTTTGGTGTGCATCTTTCGGAGGCACCGCCGTCCAGGGGCAGCCCACGGTGGTCGAGACGCCGCACCGCTGCTCTTACCGCCGAAGATGCCGCCGCCATCCGGGAGCCGGTCAGGGGCAGAGCAGAGCCTTCGGCCCCTCCTGTATGGCTGCGAGGGCTGCCGTGGTCCAGGGTTGTTGTGGTCCAGGGGCGGGTCTCTCCCCTCCGGCGCCGCCGATGCCTCCGCCTCCGCCACCCAGCTGGTCCAGCTGGTCCGCGGCGTCTCCGCTGATAATCTGGAGACGCCGCCGTCGCCCGGGAGCCGGTGGGGGGGGGGGCCGGGGCAGAGCAGAGCCTCCGGCCCCTCCTGGACGGCTGCGACGGCTGCCGTGGTCCAGGGGCGGGTCTCTCACCTCCGGCGCCGCCGATGCCTTCGCCTCCGCCACCCAGCTGGTCCAGCTGGTCCGCGGCGTCTCCGCTGATAACCTGGAGACGCCGCCGTCGCCCGGGAGCCGGTGGGGGGGGGCCGGGGCAGAGCAGAGCCTCCGGCCCCTCCTGGATGGCTGCGACGGCTGCCGTGGTCCAGGGGCGGGTCTCTCACCTCCGGCGCCGCCGATGCCTTCGCCTCCGCCACCCAGCTGGTCCAGCTGGTCCGCGGCGTCTCCGCTGATAACCTGGAGACGCCGCCGTCGCCCGGGAGCCGGTGGGGGGGGGGCCGGGGCAGAGCAGAGCCTCCGGCCCCTCCTGGATGGCTGCGACGGCTGCCGTGGTCCAGGGGCGGGTCTCTCACCTCCAGCGCCGCCGATGCCTTCGCCTCCGCCACCCAGCTGGTCCAGCTGGTCCGCGGCGTCTCCGCTGATAACCTGGAGACGCCGCCGTCGCCCGGGAGCCTGTGGGGGGGCCGGGGCAGAGCAGAGCCTCCGTCCCCTCCTCGATGGCCGGGGGGGGGGGGCCTGGAGGCGCCCCGCCGCCACCGCCATCGCCGTTGCCAGCCTCCCTGGATCCACGACCAGCCTGGGGGCTTGAAAAAAATCGTTGTCGCAGCCGCTGCCATCCTTCCCGCCGGGGCCTCCGCCGCACAGCTGATCGGCGGAGGCGCCGCCCTTGCTCAGCAGTTGACAGCGGCAGAGGCAGGGCGGAGGGTGCTGGCTCCGTTATAACGGTCGCCAGCGGCCCAGGCGGCGGGGCAGGGGTGTCCTGGCACCCCTGCAGTTGTTCCGGGAGGCAGCGGGCGGCATAGATTACCCAGCTGTTTTGCCCGAAATTCTTGCCCCACCCCAGGGGTCCATTGACGTCCCTGGGGGGCTCCTGGGGGGACGCCTTACTGTTGGGGGCTACGGAGCTCTCCCCAGCGCGTCCGCCATCTTCGGAGCCGGGGAAAAAAAAAAAAAAAAAACATCATGTCTTTGTAAACATCATGTCTTTGTAAAAAGATTTTGCCCCTTCATATTCATTGAAGATTTCTCTCATCATCCCTTGTCTCCCCATTGCAACGGCTTGCAATCCATTTTCTCAAATCTTTTTCCTTATCCTCAAATTTACTTTGTGATCTTAAGAGTTATCTTTTCAATGTTCAATGATTCTTGTAAGTCCTTCTCCACTTGAGTCTCCACTAGCTTATGTTCAGTTATCTGCTTTACATGATCCCTCTCATTTTTTTGTTTTCTGATCATTTGATTGTTGTGATGTTAAATTGAGAATGCATTCATTTAAATTTTCAAATTCATTTTTAATTTCCTCACGGTTTGAAGTTAATATCATTTGCATTTGTTGTAACAGAACAAATATTTCCTCCTGGTAAGTATTTATTTTTTCTTGGTATGTTCTTTCTGCAGATCTCTGATGCTCCATAATGACCAAAAGTCCTTTCTCTGCCAATCACTTTAAAGTCGCAATTTAAAAAATATTTATAATCCAGGAAGGTCAATTTTTTTCTAAGTTTTGTAGTAATCACTTTGTAGATAGTCCAGCTGCTTTTTGTTTAATCAACACCTTGAAGGTTGCAACAAAAGGCTTCTCTTTCTGGGCTGTATATTTAGGGCAGTATTTTCATCCACCACTAAATGTCAGCACCAGTCCATCTTTCAATTTTCCCCCCTAACCTTAATTCACCGTTTCTGTTTAGAGGAGGGTGGAACAAAGACACTCCTCCCTCACTTTCGGAGGATTTTTACTTCTGGGATTTTTTCTTTTTTTCTCAGGAAATCAGTCAGGTAGAAGAGAGAATATCAATATTCTTACCCAGTTCACTCACGCTGTTTACAATCACGCTTAGTTTAGTGCTTTTTGGCTTCGGCTGCATGTAGCTTGGGCTAGATTCATGAATGATGCTAGCCTTGCTTCTATCGGTTTTTAGAGAGCTTTTCCCAGACATCCGGATCGACCACCGTCTCCTCAGGATCGGCGGGGCTTCCCTCCTTCCTTGCCACCTCTCCGGGGTGGCTTTGGAACCATTTAGGGTCCCCAAACAGAGAGAAATCAGCTGTAGGGATCGGATCGTCTCGATCCCTTGGCTGATGCACTAGCTGCGCAGAACTGGAAGCCAGGCTCCCCAACCCTTATTGTGCATAACTGATTTTATGAGACTCCTCATAAAATTTTACAGTTCGATTGGTCAGGCTAAAATTTGAAATCAGCCAATTAGAAGTAGAAATGCCAAAGAGAAAAACAGCAAAAGATTTTAAAAGTATATTCATTTCTTGCTTTGTTTTTTTCTAATTATAATTTTATTAAAGATTATAATCGCAACAGAAAAAATTAATACAAGCTGGAAAAAGAATAAAAAAGTAGAAAGTGCAGAAAAGAAAAATGGGAAAAAAGAGAAAGAGATAGAAAAAATAATATAGTAAAGAAAAAGAAAATATATAAAGAATTGATTTCCCAACTTCATCACAAGTATAAACAATTTTAGTAACTTATCACCTTCTCTTAAAATACAGCAAATGATCTCTTCTTCCCATGTCCTATCACTTATTTATAAACAAATCCATAAATCTCATCATTTCAGTCCTATTGTCCATTGGGGTTACCAGAGATAACATATCTATTTTAACCTCAATCAAATAAACCAACTTTATATTCCTTCTAACAATCTTGACATTTAATTCCTTCAAATGTCATAGAACTTGTTTTCTTTTCAATTTTACCTTGTCCGTTCTCAAAAAGTTATTCAAAACATTAACATGCTTTTTATAAATCCAATATAGTAAAATTATCCAAGTCATTCTCTTGGTTTGTTATTTGTGTAGTTTTAAATTATTAAGACATCAGCTGATTTCTTTTGTATGCCCAGAGTAACACATTTTACCATGTCATTCTTATAGCCTGTCATTTTAAAAATCCTGTTTCAAGTCAGTCTTGAAACTGTAGGTCCACTAAAGAAAGAAGATGGCGAGGAAATAACAGGCAACAGGGAAAAAGCAGAGCTGCTTAACTCATACTTTGCATCACTCTTCACACAAAAAGAAACTATAGCCCAACATAGTCCCCCTCTAGAAAAACCACTGCAAAAGACAAATTAGAAACAAAAATTAAAATAAGCAAGAAAATGGTAAGAGAAAACCTATCCGACCATGACAAATATAAATCACCAAGGCCTGACAGATTACATCTCAGAATTCTGAAGGAGCTGGCCGATGTTATCTCAGAACCATTGCACCACATCTTTCAAAAATCCTGGAGGACTGGGGAAGTACCTGAGGATTGGGAAATGGCTGATGTGGTTCCCATCTTCAAGAAACGAGGAAAAAACTGACCCAGGAAACTACAGAGCAATCAGTTTAACATCAATACCTGGGAAGATTCTAGAAAAGATAATCAAAAAACAAAACTACGAACAACCAGAAGCAAATAAAGTTATGACTAGTAGCCAGCACGGGTTTGTTAAAAATAGATCATGCCAAACCAATCTTATTTCATTCTTCAACCAAGTGACTAAACTAATAGACCAGTGATATACTGTGGACGTAGTGTACTTAGACTTCAGTAAGGCATTTGATAAAGTAGACCACAATCTACCCCTTGGTAGGTTAGAAAAAGGTGGAATAGACAACATCACCACCAGATGGATCTGTAGCTGGCTGGCAAACCATAGTCAACGAGTAGTCCTCAACGGCACTACATCCACATGGAGAGAAGTAAGCAGTGGAGTACCACAAGGCTCCGTCTCGGGCCCAGTACTCTCCAGTATCTTCATCAATGACTCAGATGAGGGAATTGAAGGGGAACTCATCAAATTTGCAGATAACACCGAACTGGCAGGAGTAGCCAACACCTCAGAAGACAAACTCAGGATCCAAAAAGATCTTGACAAACTTGAACTATGGGCCCTATCCAACAAAATGAGTTTCAATGTGGAGAAAAGCAAAGTTTTACATTTAGGCAGGGAAAATCAAAGGTACAAGTACAGATTGGGCAAGACCTGGCTTAAAAAGAGTAGCTGTGAGAGGGACCTTGGAGTACTAGTGGAAAATCACTTAACCTTGAACCAGCACTGTGCAGCAGCCGCCAAAAAAGCTAATACAATCCTGGGTTGTATAAACAGAGGCATAGAATCAAGATCACGCGAGGTATTAGTACCGCTTTATAAAACCCTAGTAAGACCACACCTGGAATACTGCAGCCAATTTTGGTCACCATATCACAAAAAAAGATGAGAGTTTGGAAAAAATTCAGAGAAGAGCAACTAGATGATCGAAGGTTTGGAGGCTAAAACATACGAAGAATGCTGCAGGACTTGGGTTTGACTAGTCTAAAGAAAAGAAGAAATAGGGGAGACATGATAACAGTATTCCAGTATTTGAGGGGCTGCCACAAAGACAAGGGGGGGTCACGTTATTCACCAAAGCACCAGAGGGCAGGACAAGAAACAATGGTTCAAAACTGATCAAAGAGAGAAGCAACCTGAAATTAAGGAGAAATTTCCTGACAGTGAGGACAATTAACCAGTGGAATAGCTTGCCCCCAGAAATTGTGGACACTCCATCACTGGAGATTTTTAAAAAGAGGCTAGATAGTCACTTGTCTGAGATGGTATAGGTTCTCCTCCTTGAGCAGGGGCTAGACTAGAAGACCTACTCTAGTCTACTCTACTCTACTCTACTCTAGATCTTGTCCGAATGAGTACACAGGTCTTCAATAATTCCTCTCTAGACAAGGAAAGGAGTTGAGATTTCCCACAAGTGGTCCAGACAGCAGGTCTCCAGGAGGTTTAGAGCTATAGTTGAAGAGAGAATAAATCTGTTTGGTACTGGCGGTTGGTACCTCTGAAATACTAAGTTAATATACTTCACTTTCTAATCACGGACAGAAATTTATTAACTGCTTTTCAGATATTAGGAACCTTTTGATAGACAAATTTTACAGGACTGAGTTTTCTTCAATCCTTAGTGAAACAAGCTTTAATTACAGGTTTACAAATGTAAAAAAAATGAAATAAGCAGCAGCAGGGTGATTAAAACTTTGATTTTAGAAAGTTACAGATTAAGGGTCTAAATAAATTTGAAATACGATTTTGGAATTAAAAAAGAATCCTTTCTGTGGGAAAATGATTTTTTTAAAAAAAATATAAGACTTTAAACATTGGACACTAGAGGGAATTAAAAGGACCTTAAATTAAAAGGAATTAAAAGGAATTGTAAATACCGTATATACTTGAGTATAAGCCGACTCGAGTATAAGCCGAGACCCCCAATTTCACCCCCAAAAACTGGAAAAAGTTATTGACTCGAGTATAAGCCGATCTGCCGTTCTGCAAGCCTCTGCCGCCAGCAGAGGCTCGATCCGCCATTTTGCAAGCCTGAATACACAGGAATACCCTGTGTAGCCGCGGCTCGTTGGCAGGTCTCCGTTCCTCCTGCCGACCTTTGGGGAGGTTTGGGCGCCTCCCCAAACCTCCCCAAACCTCGGCAGGTCTCCGTTCCTCCTGCCGACCTTTGGGGAGGTTTGGGCGCCTCCCCAAACCTCCCCAAACCTCGGCAGGTCTCCGTTCCTCCGCGCAGACCTGCCGACCTTTGGGGAGGTTTGGGCGCCTCCCCAAACCTCGGCAGGTCTCCGTTCCTCCTGCCGACCTTTGGGGAGGTTTGGGCGCCTCCCCAAACCTCCCCAAACCTCTGCAGGTCTCCGTTCCTCCGCGCAGACCTGCCGACCTTTGGGGAGGTTTGGGCGCCTCCCCAAACGTCCCCAAACCTCGGCAGGTCTCCGTTCCTGTTTGGGGAGGTTTGGGCGCCTCCCCAAACGTCCCCAAACCTCGGCAGGTCTCCGTTCCTGTTTGGGGAGGTTTGGGCGCCTCCCCAAACGTCCCCAAACCTCGGCAGGTCTCCGTTCCTGTTTGGGGAGGTTTGGGCGCCTCCCCAAACGTCCCCAAACCTCGGCAGGTCTCCGTTCCTCCGCGCAGACCTGCCGACCTTTGGGGAGGTTTGGGCGCCTCCCCAAACGTCCCCAAACCTCGGCAGGTCTCCGTTCCTGTTTGGGGAGGTTTGGGCGCCTCCCCAAACCTCCCCAAACCTCTGCAGGTCTCCGTTCCTCCGCGCAGACCTGCCGACGTTTGGGGAGGTTTGGGCGCCTCCCCAAACGTCCCCAAACCTCGGCAGGTCTCCGTTCCTCCGCGCAGACCTGCCAACCTTTGGGGAGGTTTGGGCGCCTCCCCAAACGTCCCCAAACCTCGGCAGGTCTCCGTTCCTGTTTGGGGAGGTTTGGGCGCCTCCCCAAACGTCCCCAAACCTCGGCAGGTCTCCGTTCCTCCGCGCAGACCTGCCGACCTTTGGGGAGGTTTGGGCGCCTCCCCAAACGTCCCCAAACCTCGGCAGGTCTCCGTTCCTGTTTGGGGAGGTTTGGGCGCCTCCCCAAACCTCCCCAAACCTCGGCAGGTCTCCGTTCCTCCGCGCAGACCTGCCGACGTTTGGGGAGGTTTGGGCGCCTCCCCAAACGTCCCCAAACCTCGGCAGGTCTCCGTTCCTCCGCGCAGACCTGCCGACCTTTGGGGAGGTTTGGGCGCCTCCCCAAACGTCCCCAAACCTCGGCAGGTCTCCGTTCCTGTTTGGGGAGCTTTGGGCGCCTCCCCAAACCTCCCCAAACCTCGGCAGGTCTCCGTTCCTCCGCGCAGACCTGCCGACCTTTGGGGAGGTTTGGGCGCCTCCCCAAACCTCCCCAAACCTCGGCAGGTCTCCGTTCCTGTTTGGGGAGGTTTGGGCGCCTCCCCAAACCTCCCCAAACCTCGGCAGGTCTCCGTTCCTCCGCGCAGACCTGCCGACCTTTGGGGAGGTTTGGGCGCCTCCCCAAACGTCCCCAAACCTCGGCAGGTCTCCGTTCCTGTTTGGGGAGGTTTGGGCGCCTCCCCAAACGTCCCCAAACCTCGGCAGGTCTCCGTTCCTCCGCGCAGACCTGCCGACCTTTGGGGAGGTTTGGGCGCCTCCCCAAACGTCCCCAAACCTCGGCAGGTCTCCGTTCCTGTTTGGGGAGGTTTGGGCGCCTCCCCAAACGTCCCCAAACCTCGGCAGGTCTCCGTTCCTCCGCGCAGACCTGCCGACCTTTGGGGAGGTTTGGGCGCCTCCCCAAACGTCCCCAAACCTCGGCAGGTCTCCGTTCCTGTTTGGGGAGGTTTGGGCGCCTCCCCAAACCTCCCCAAACCTCTGCAGGTCTCCGTTCCTCCGCGCAGACCTGCCGACGTTTGGGGAGGTTTGGGCGCCTCCCCAAACGTCCCCAAACCTCGGCAGGTCTCCGTTCCTCCGCGCAGACCTGCCGACCTTTGGGGAGGTTTGGGCGCCTCCCCAAACGTCCCCAAACCTCGGCAGGTCTCCGTTCCTGTTTGGGGAGGTTTGGGCGCCTCCCCAAACGTCCCCAAACCTCGGCAGGTCTCCGTTCCTCCGCGCAGACCTGCCGACCTTTGGGGAGGTTTGGGCGCCTCCCCAAACGTCCCCAAACCTCGGCAGGTCTCCGTTCCTGTTTGGGGAGGTTTGGGCGCCTCCCCAAACCTCCCCAAACCTCGGCAGGTCTCCGTTCCTCCGCGCAGACCTGCCGACGTTTGGGGAGGTTTGGGCGCCTCCCCAAACGTCCCCAAACCTCGGCAGGTCTCCGTTCCTCCGCGCAGACCTGCCGACCTTTGGGGAGGTTTGGGCGCCTCCCCAAACGTCCCCAAACCTCGGCAGGTCTCCGTTCCTGTTTGGGGAGCTTTGGGCGCCTCCCCAAACCTCCCCAAACCTCGGCAGGTCTCCGTTCCTCCGCGCAGACCTGCCGACCTTTGGGGAGGTTTGGGCGCCTCCCCAAACCTCCCCAAACCTCGGCAGGTCTCCGTTCCTGTTTGGGGAGGTTTGGGCGCCTCCCCAAACCTCCCCAAACCTCGGCAGGTCTCCGTTCCTCCGCGCAGACCTGCCGACCTTTGGGGAGGTTTGGGCGCCTCCCCAAACGTCCCCAAACCTCGGCAGGTCTCCGTTCCTGTTTGGGGAGGTTTGGGCGCCTCCCCAAACGTCCCCAAACCTCGGCAGGTCTCCGTTCCTCCGCGCAGACCTGCCGAGGTTTGGGGAGGTTTGGGGAGGCGCCCAAACCTCCCCAAAGGTCGGCAGGAAGAACGGAGACCTGCCGAGGTTTGGGGAGGTTTGGGGAGGCGCCCAAACCTCCCCAAAGGTCGGCAGGTCTGCGCGGAGGAACGGAGACCTGCCGAGGTTTGGGGACGTTTGGGGAGGCGCCCAAACCTCCCCAAACAGGAACGGAGACCTGCCGAGGTTTGGGGAGGTTTGGGGAGGCGCCCAAACCTCCCCAAACAGGAACGGAGACCTGCCGAGGTTTGGGGACGTTTGGGGAGGCGCCCAAACCTCCCCAAAGGTCGGCAGGTCTGCGCGGAGGAACGGAGACCTGCCGAGGTTTGGGGACGTTTGGGGAGGCGCCCAAACCTCCCCAAACAGGAACGGAGACCTGCCGAGGTTTGGGGACGTTTGGGGAGGCGCCCAAACCTCCCCAAAGGTCGGCAGGTCTGCGCGGAGGAACGGAGACCTGCCGAGGTTTGGGGAGGTTTGGGGAGGCGCCCAAACCTCCCCAAACAGGAACGGAGACCTGCCGAGGTTTGGGGAGGCGCCCAAACCTCCCCAAACGTCGGCAGGTCTGCGCGGAGGAACGGAGACCTGCCGAGGTTTGGGGAGGTTTGGGGAGGCGCCCAAACCTCCCCAAACAGGAACGGAGACCTGCCGAGGTTTGGGGACGTTTGGGGAGGCGCCCAAACCTCCCCAAAGGTCGGCAGGTCTGCGCGGAGGAACGGAGACCTGCCGAGGTTTGGGGAGGTTTGGGGAGGCGCCCAAACCTCCCCAAACAGGAACGGAGACCTGCCGAGGTTTGGGGACGTTTGGGGAGGCGCCCAAACCTCCCCAAACAGGAACGGAGACCTGCCGAGGTTTGGGGACGTTTGGGGAGGCGCCCAAACCTCCCCAAAGGTCGGCAGGTCTGCGCGGAGGAACGGAGACCTGCCGAGGTTTGGGGACGTTTGGGGAGGCGCCCAAACCTCCCCAAACAGGAACGGAGACCTGCCGAGGTTTGGGGACGTTTGGGGAGGCGCCCAAACCTCCCCAAAGGTCGGCAGGTCTGCGCGGAGGAACGGAGACCTGCCGAGGTTTGGGGACGTTTGGGGAGGCGCCCAAACCTCCCCAAAGGTCGGCAGGTCTGCGCGGAGGAACGGAGACCTGCCGAGGTTTGGGGAGGTTTGGGGAGGCGCCCAAACCTCCCCAAACAGGAACGGAGACCTGCCGAGGTTTGGGGAGGTTTGGGGAGGCGCCCAAACCTCCCCAAACAGGAACGGAGACCTGGGGAGGTTTGGGGAAGCGCCCAAACCTTCCCAAACGTCGGCAGGTCTGCGCGGAGGAACGGAGACCTGCCGAGGTTTGGGGAGGCGCCCAAACCTCCCCAAAGGTCGGCAGGAGGAACGGAGACCTGCCGAGGTTTGGGGAGGCGCCCAAACCTCCCCAAAGGTCGGCAGGAGGAACGGAGACCTGCCGAGGTTTGGGGAGGTTTGGGGAGGCGCCCAAACCTCCCCAAAGGTCGGCAGGAGGAACGGAGACCTGCCGAGGTTTGGGGAGGTTTGGGGAGGCGCCCAAACCTCCCCAAACGTCGGCAGGTCTGCGCGGAGGAACGGAGACCTGCCGAGGTTTGGGGAGACGCCCAAACCTCCCCAAACGTCGGCAAGTCTCCGTTCCTCCGCGCCCTGCCTGCCTGCTTCTTTCCGCTGCGGAAAGAAGCAGGCAGGCAAGGCGCGGAGTTTGGGGAGGTGCGCGCGCACCTCCCCAAACCTCCCCAAACTTCGGCAGGTCTCGGACGGCGGTGGCTTGGGAGAGGTGCGGGCGATCCCGGAAGCACCAAAGCCTCGGCCGCGCACAAGTCCTCGGTAAGTTTTTTTTGTTGACTGGAGTATAAGCCGAAGTGGAATTTTTCAGCCCAAAAAGTGGGCTGAAAAATTCGGCTTATACTCAAGTATATACGGTATTACAATTAAAGAGAATACTCAATCTTGATTTACAATTGCAGAATGAAGCAAAATATTTTAACATTGGACATATTGAAAGATATTTTTGAACAACGGACCCAGAAGTTAATGTTAATAGTATCCTTTCTTGCCTTATCATATTCATTTGTGTGCTATTGCTTCTCCAAGGAGCTTGGGATGGTATAGATGAATTTTTTCCCCCTCAACTCTTTATATTTTATGCAAGAGGTAAGTCTGGCTGAAAAGAAAATCACTAGCTCAAAGCTACAAGGGTATTCACAGACCGAAAAGGATTTCAACTGTTACCTCAGCCCAAAAAAGAGCTGGTCCTCAGTCTGTTGAAAGCTACCTAGAATTCTGACCTGCAATTTAAAATGGTTACTTTTGGTGTGATGTCTGAAATGAAGTATAGATGTACAACTACAATATCAGGAACAGGGACTTTTTCTATTAAGGGATGTCTTCTATCGGGAGTGCCACATCTATGTTAAAAGCCAGATTCAAAATTAAGCATAGGCAACATTTTTCCTTTCCTTCTGCCTTCATTATTTTACCTCTTTATTTATTACACATCTATTGATTTAGAAAAAACATACACTGTGAACAAGATTGAATTATTTTTGCATTCACCAACCAACAAAACATTGCATAAGGGCTCACTACTAAAGAAGTACATTGAGATAATTTGGTCACATAGAGAAAATGAATGAAGATTCAATTAGAAAAAAAGATAAAAGATTGAATTAGTTGAGAGGAAGGGAAAGACAGGAAACTCATTACTGGATGGAGTTGATGGTATCATGAAAAAGAGAGAAGTTTAAAGAACAAACACGCAACACATGAAGCAGTGTATGTATGTGGAGGTAATAACAGAAGAGGTGTTTTCATTTTATATATATACTTAAATACCTAAGAACAGTACAATACCTAAGAACTGCACAGTGTTGTTTTTGGTGAGACGTGCGATTAAATAAATGAGATAAATAAAAAAAATATCAAAACTTTTCTGAAAAAAACCCAGAAGTGGTCTCCTAGCAGCTACCAGCTAAAATATTTTCCAAGTATTTTAATAATATTTTAAAATTATAAGTCAGTTGACCAATGATGAACCTTCCATTTGATGAAAATTCCATATTTCATCCAAGAACTCGAGGCAACATAGAGTGGAGTCCCTCTTTCTATTTCCCCTACAATGACCACCCTATGAGTAGAATGAGCTGAGAAAACGATGGCCAAAGTCAACCAGGAAGCTTTCACGCTTGAGTACGTATGGACTGCATCTTTTTATTACTGATTAGCATGCTTTTAATTTGCCAATCAGCGAAAGACTACAGACCAGTTTCTGCCTTATTTACCCCACAGATGGACAAACAAAGCCATGACAGAGGATATTTTTTAAACTCAACAGTGCTTCTGATTTTGTGCTTACCTGTCCGTTTGCTGCACAGCCGGTCCTTGACATTTTCTGCCTCATGGGAAAAAAATTCCATGAGCTCATCTTCGTACTCTTCAGCTATTTTCTCGCACTGTGAGGAGAACCAAGGAATTCAACTGAGCAGCTTTTTCATACCTTTGCTTCTTATTCTCCCAGATCTATTGGCCAATTCAGCCAATTTTGAAGCCCAGCAAACCTAGACCAACTCAACTCAAGGCAATTGCCACAACTCTCTCCTTCTGCCAAACTGCACTAGAGAGAAAACACAGTTCATTGGGAGGAAGGGGAGGTAGTTAATTGGCATAATACAACCTATTCTTTTCAGAAGCTTGTTGTTGTTGTTGTTAGTTGCAAAGTCATATCCAATCCATCGCGACCCTATGGACAACGTTCCTCCAGGCCTTCCTGTCCTCTACCATCTTCTGGAGTCCATCTAAGCTCATGCCTACTGCTTCAGTGACTCCATCCATCCACCTCATTCTCTGTCGTCCCCTTCTTCTCTTGCCCTCAATCTTTCCCAGCATTAGGCTCTTCTCCAGTGAGTCCTTCCTTCTCATTAGGTGGCCAAAGTATTTGAGGTTTTTTTTTCAGAAGCTATCAACAGGTTATTCTGACTTTCTTGATGTAATCCCATTAATTATATGTGGAAATCAAATATGTATGTCTTCACAACTCTCCAAATTTCCTTCGACAAACAGAACAATCACAGAACACATAGGCAATAAGATTGTGTATGCTTAGAAAATGATTTGGAAAAGGTGCGTCAGCACACAAGAACAGGAGTACAGCACTTCCTTAAATCAGCTGTCTTTTTTTTAGGCTTCCACGCAGAAGTTGCATCAAGGACATGGCCACCTTAATGAATTAGCTGACTAAAGCAGCTACATAATTTTCAACTTTGGCTATGTTAAAGCGGTATTATGCTCTTACATTTTCTGAATCAACTTTCTTGAAGCAGGCAGAGCTTTTGCTAGTCCTACACTTGAGAAACAGCAATGCTAAGAAAAAGACAGACAATCATGTAGCTCTTGATTTATGCAAGGAAAAAATTCCAAACGTTTTAGAGGCAGAAGGGAAAGGAGATGGCCCTGTTATTTTATAAAGTTCCCCCTAAGATATACTTGTATTTTCATAGAGCTACTCTGTATGTGAATCACGGACTACTACGGAGTTCAGCAATGTCTCAGAAATCAATGTTGCTTCCTCAATCTTTCACAGCATGCAACCATAATTTGGCTATAGCCATAAAGTTATAAGTAGCACGTCAGCAGTTTGTCACCATAACCTTTCACTACTATTATCTTATAAGAGGAAAACTGTTAGTCTATGGCATAAGGCATAAGCTTTCATAAGTTGCACTCACTTCACCAGATGCATAAATAGCTAGACTGTTGTAAAATATAAACTGGGATGAAGCGGGAATGGTTATACAGCTACAGATTACATGTGAGACAGATTACAAGTAAAGTAATCAAATAAAAAAGGCAGAAGGTTAAAAATCCATTGTGTCTTTTCCAGATCTTCTGAAATCTTATGTATGCAAGTTGAACAATTTCTTGCTAAGCTGTGAAGCTTGTCTTTCATTAGCAGTTGCTGGTAAAGTTAAGGAGAAGATCTACTGGATTGTACTGAGTAATTACTTCAAGAGAATGTTTGCATTTATGTCTCACTCATATGTTTCTGTAGGTATCTGGTTGTACGCTGTTAGAACAGAATGATGAACTAAAATGCCGCTCCTGGTCTAGTGTGTGGCTCTTATATTCTACAGAAAAGTGATACATCATAATTTGGAGCATCTAAAAGAAAGGACATCTTTCCTAATCTAGCTTTGCCTTCTGGATCACTTACTGCAAACTTCAAGTTTGATGTCACATCACCATCAAATTTGGTTTCAGAAAGATCCATCTTGGTCCCATCAAAGGAGACCACTCTGACATAATTCTTCCGGCGAGTTGAAGGATCCACCTTCTCACCATAGTTATTCATGTTTTCACAGATGTTCTCCAGCAACTCCATCAGGTGAGCCTCAGATCTGGCGTAGGGCACCTAAGAGCAAATTAATACTTCCTTTAAATAGATGACAGAAGCTCTCCCTGTCTATCAGAGACAACTGCAAATTCTGGCACAAGAGATACAAAGTATGATCTGTAAATATTAAAAAACTCTCACAAATGCTATAGAAGAATAATCATCAGGTTCTTCATAAGTAAAATAATCTCTTAACTTACCTATTATTTTTGCAGATGTAATTGTTTTTAAGTAGACAATGGACCACTAAATTTTAATCCACTATGTTTTGACTGTAGGTTACCATATGTTTACAGTATGATATAATCTTCTGACTATAATTTTTGGATGGTGCTCCAACATTTTCATCAATATTGAAATAAAAAGAAAAGCTCTTAATTATATCATTCACAATATATTGGGTATGACACTGGCAGGGGAAAACATGGTAAAAAGAAACTCTAAAACTCTTTCATCAGAAATTTAAAATCTTCCCTCACATGAGCTTTTTAACCATTTCACAGTTTGCCCATTTCAGCCATTGAAATGGAAGTTTTCAAAGATTCAACTAATCTATGTCAAGTATGGAATGTATTACCTCTACTATGGACTGGCTTCCATCAGGATTAATGCGGAAGGAGCCTACTTGGATAGTTTTTTTCAGATCTACTCGAGATATTTCCCATTCCAGCTCATCCACCAGAGCACGGCATGCTAAAAGCAAACATCATTTAGGAATCAGTGAGATGATTATCAAGAACAATACAATTATCTATAGAACAGTTAAGGGACAATTTTAATAGGGATTTTCCATTTTTTGTGGTGCTGGACTGAATCACCAGATCTTTTACAAACCTATAATCACAGCTGAAGATCTCAGCAAATAAACAAAGGAGAGTAAATTAGTGTTACCAAACTCAGATTAAACTAAATTTCAAAGCAGCTTTTCCTTCTCATTGTCAGTCAAATGGCCATCTGTCCCATTTTAACCTTTCTTTCTTTCTTTTTCTTCTTTCTAGCTACCCATCACTTAGGCATTAACTCCATGATTTTCCTCTGATGCTCAGAACACTCTTCAGCATTTGGCAGCTGAATAAATGCATTATTTATAACACAGTATGCTGCAGATGGAATCATTGCTAGGGACTGTCTCTATGCCTAGTAACAAATGTATTTAGTAGTAACCTCAACAAAGAATTTAGAGTCTATGTCAGAAAAGGAAATATAAACAGCAAATTCTTCTTTGCCTTCAGTACCAATTGCAATATTATTTTTATTATTATTACTATATTTTTATCAACATACATATATTCTGGTAAATGAGGACCCAGATTGTTGGGGGCAATAAGCTGACTTTGTAATAATGCCGCTTGGGGGGGGTGTGAAAGCCCTAATAAGCAGGCATATACATTGAATGAAGGCTACTGCTAAGCTTGTAAGCCGCCCTGAGTCTTCGGAGAAGGGCGGGATATAAATGGGATTAAAATAAAATAAAAATTAAAAAACTCAAGGCAGTAAACATACCTAATAGTCCTACCTCCTATTTTCTCCAAAACAACAATAGCTTTGTGAGGTGGGTTGGGCTGAGAGACAGTGCCTGGCTCAAAGTCACCCAGCCAGCTTTCATGATTAAAGCGGGGGGGGGGGGTAGTTTCTAGAAATTCCTAGTTTCTAGGCCAGCATCTTAACCACTAGATGAAGTAAGTTCCTTTTCCTACTCTTTTCCTCTACTAATAAGCAAGCAGGATTACAACAGATAATGCTTTACATCAGTAGCTGGGATGCAAGACAAAAGGAATAGCAGGAAAAGGATGGTGTTAATACGATCCCTGCCTGAAGGTATTTTCTAGGATAGGTCTAATAATCTTGCTTCTCAAGTTAAATAAAATACTTCTGCACATATGTAGAACTAAGCAACCTACAGCTCTCCAAATATTGGAGAACATCAGTTCCCAGTTATGGTTTCCTAGTTAAGAGGAAAATATGTTTCAAATAGCATAAAACACCCAGTGTGCAAACAACTACGAGAAATGATATGCAGTTCTGTTGTTAAGTGACATCATTGGCACTATCCTGTGACCTCAAACAGTTATCTGGAAGCCAGTTTTCAGCAGCCTTTTTACATATGCCATGCAGGATTTGAATGAAAGCCAACTGTTTAGTCTACAAAGAAAAATGGGGAAATACTTCTGCAATTAGATGGGAGAGGCTATTGTCTGAGGGAAGCATTAGGCTTTGAAGAATTTATCTAGAAGGAAAGCAAGGACTGAAGGGTAAATTCTACTAGCCCTGCCAAATAAATTCATTCTAGCATAAGTGAAGACATAAGGCACAAGGCTTTTTAATCCTTTTCTGTCAGTAGATTGTAACAAGGTTTTGGTTTAATGTAGCATGTTAACTATTCAGTCATAAGATATGGGCAAAAGATTTTTAATAATGCATTTGCTCAGCTATCTCAGCTGCTGGTCCACGAGCAAACAGCTTAAGTGCATGTTTGTATAAGCAGAGGAATATATTTTGCTGCAAAGAAAGTAACATGTGTATCAAATGATGGGTTTTTTTAGGACAAGAGAATTCCAGGGACTAGATGAGAAACTGCAAAGAGCTAGGCTAAGCCTCTCTGTGCCATCCTTTTCTATCTTCTTATAAGATCTTGAGTCGACCTTCTATTTCCACATAACAGTTTATTAATTTATTTATTAAATTTACATGCTGCCCGTTTCAGAGTGACTCTAGGTAACTTACAAAATGATAAAAAGGTAGATATGGATAGTTAAAATTAATGAGAATTAGAGACTAAAAACCAAGGAGATGGATTGCATAGGGATGGGGTCTTACCCTGTCAACCACTTCCAACACATAGCATCCCTGTTGGAGCCTCAAGCCAACTGGCAGAGCCAGGTATTAAGGCTCTACTAGACAGCCAGAAAGATTGAGGCGGATCTCACCTCCAGTGGCAGAATCTTCCAAAGGACGGGGCCACAGCGGAAAAGGCTTTTCTCCTAGACTGTGTTAGCCAAAGGGGGCCACAGCAAGCCTCATTCACTGGAGTAAATGGGGCAGGACTTCAAGATACCTGGACCCATGCCATAAGGGCTTTAAAGGTAATAACCAAACCCTGAATAGAACAGTGAGAGAATAACATGTAATATATACACAAATACACACACACAGAAGTGACATCTCTTCACTCGAAAATATAATTGAACCAAGCAGCCCTGGTATTCCTTAGAAGTCAGTGTGAAAATATTTTCCAGAAAATGCACATTTTAAAAGCCACAGTGATTTTTTTTCTGTTTTAAAATGTACTCTACCAACTCATTAATTTTAAAAATAGCTTAATTTACCTCCACAGCGGAGATCTTGGCTCTTCTGGGTGCAAACACTACTCAATAACAATAACAGGCAGACAGTGCTTGAAATCCAATCATTCATCTTTCTAGGTATGGGCAAGCAACCTGCAAAGTCAGAGGTTAAGTTCAAGATGCATGAATGCTCTTTTTTTGGGGGGATGGGGTGGGGGTGGGGGGAAGGATCCTTAACCCAAAAGCAAGCTTCTGCAAGGCCTCAGAATCTCATCCTCATCTCACAAAACACTATATGCATGAGTTAAAACATCAGATCAATGCCTGTACTCAGCCAGACTCTAGTACCATTTATTATACAAAGCTGCATTGTGAAAGGTAGCAGTTAGTCATTGAGTTCAGGTATAGAATACAAAGTACCTTTTGTGCAACAGGCCAAAAGGCAGCAATTAGAGCTGCAAGTTCCCAGTTATTTGCTTATGTTTAACTATAGTAGTCAGAACTGTAAAATGTTTGCTAGCTTGCTATGCTTTCTATAGAGAATCGAATTAAAAGTAATTCTTATATGCCCAACATATAAAAAAATGAAGGACAAAATGTATTTGGTAAATATAGTAAACATTTTCCAAACAGAACAGAGCCCACTGAAGGTAATATTCATGCTTATCTAATCAATTAAAACCTAGCAAAGGATGATCCAGAATACATCTCAGCTACTAAACATTACTGGATCTTCAAATGAAATCTTCAATTACTTTATTCTTTCCTAATTCATTCTCTGATTTCAATGATCTTCCCATTTTTCAGTTGCCACGATCCATTTTGTAGACCCCCTAACCGCCAAATTTCTTGAACCTCATAATAATCTAACTCACCCCAAACCAAGTTTCATCATAGAACTACACCAGTTCAGATGCACGTGCTGTTTTACAATGTGGAGGAAAGAAGCACATCACAGAGGCAGCAAGATTTTTTAGGTACATTTTATTTCTACACATAGACATTATTTTTTAATTGGGGATGCTGAAAAGTGCAGTCTGAAGTGAAACTGGTGAGTCCTAAACCTCAAAGCTGTTACTTGCAGTTTTTGGCTGCTACTGTTTATTTACCTTGATAAAAATGTCTGAGTTAAAAGCCAGAGTTGAATCATACGTGTAGCTTGACTCACACTCAAGGACAAATTAAATTCTCACCACCAAGCTTGGTAATTCTAGCATGTTTTTAAATTGTGATTTTAATTTTTTGCGGCTAGACTTAATTTAATTTAATTTTAATTTTAATTTTATATTGTATTGTTTTTAAATTTTGCTTTGTAAACCGCCCTGAGTTGTAAACCGCCCTGAGTCCTTTGGGAGTAGGGCGGTATATAAACCAAATAAATAAATAAATAAATAAATAAATAAATAAATAAATAAATAAATAAATAAATAAATAAATTTTATTAGTAAGTTGAGGAAAGATATTGAACAGGGTTTACAGGCAACTAGGTAATTATGATATTTAGGACAGATTATGCTATCAAAACATTGATAATTTGCTTTTGCTCTTTTTTTACAGCAATTCTTTAACACCCCCTACACACACACCCTCCCAAGACTGAAAATGTTACTTCTATTCTTGCATTTTTGGAGAGCTATCCAGCATAGGTGTTTTTGCCGGAGGATTTTCTCCAGGGTTTGGGTAACAGACAGCCCGTTAAATTCAACCAACACGTCCAAGAGTCAGAATGAATTTGGCAATCTAATTTCCCTCTCGAAATTCGAGTGTAGGATCGAGTGCTCACGTGTTCATAACAGAAGCACCGCTTATATATGTATTCCAACTATTTTGCATATATTATCTCAATGATCTTTTCGGTGCCCTGCGTGGCAGAGCCGAATTCAGGACTAGAAACTTCTACACTTACTTACTTCATTACACCAACTTATAAGCGCTACCCCCTATTACTTCTCCCTAGATTTGGTGCCCCGTTTCCAAGCTCATCGCTCCCGCTAGTTAGCTCTCACCGGCGTCCCCCACAGCGGACCCTCGCGCTCCCGAGTCCCCCACTCAGTGCCGGTTAGAGGCGCTTTCCCAGTCTTCTTCCCTCCGGGGTGGCTAACGTCCGCCTGTTTTTTTTTTTTCCTTTTTTTCACGACCTGATTTCATTTCCTCAGTCGCGCTTGGAAACAACCACTCCTAATCTCTGCTCCGCTCTTCTTCTTGCAACAGCCATTTGTAAAGACCTCGAGAGCAGCGTCTTTTAAGCGCAGGCGCTTCTAAGCCGACTCGCTTTTATGAAAAGGACCCTTCAGGGCCCCCCCCACCCCGGCCCACGTGGCAAGCAAAGCAGCAAAGTGGCAGTGATAGGCGGGGTTAGGTTGGTAAAAGGCTGAACCTTGAAGGACGGCAGTGGGTGTGCTCAGATCTCCCGAAAGTACGGATCTAGGGAGGTTTTAGCCTCAACTAGTAACTTCTCTCACCCGTAAAAATAGAAAAGATGACATAGGCCAGGGGTCTTCAAACTTGGCCCTTTTATGACTTGTGGACTTCAACTCCCAGAATTCCTCAGCCAGCTTTGCTGGCTGAGGAATTCTGGGAGTTGAAGTCCACAAGTCATAAAAGGGCCAAGTTTGAAGACCCCTGACATAGGCATTACATATCCACCAGTCTATAGTTGCATGAGTGAGAATACAACCTGTTTGCCAGCAGGTAGAGAAAGCTGGCAGGATTATCTTAACCTCTACCAGCGCTCATGGCCATTTGCTTGACTGAAATAACAAATCCAGTCATGACCAATAAATACGGTGGTGTCCCCAATTCGGGTCTGAGCCTGGTGCTGAGGCCGATGAAAAACACCAAACACGAGGTGCAGTTTTGTTGTCTTTTATTGAAGCGATCCAAGAAAAGGGATCCTGGCCAAAATGCCAAGGAACCCCAAGTCACAAAATTAAGAAAGCTTTCTACATTTTCTCTAAAGCAGAAGGTGGGATAGATAAGAAGTATCATCTAATAAACATTTCAATAATAATCCTAACAATGATTCTATTGGTCTCTAGCGGTCCCCATTCGTAAAGGTAAAGGTTCCCCCACACATGCGTGCTAGTCGTTTCCGACTCTAGGGGCCAGTGCTCATCTCCGTTTCAAAGCCGAAGTGCCAGCGCTTGTCCGAGGACGTCTCCGTGGTCATGTGGCCGGCATGATTAGACGCCAAAGGCGCACGGAACGCTGTTACCTTCCCACCGTAGTGGTCCCTATTTTTCTACTTGCATTTTTTACGTGCTTTCAAACTGCTAGGTGGGCAGAAGCCGGGACGAGTAACAGGCGCTCACTCTGTTACGCGGCACTCGGGATTCAACCCGCCAAACTGCCAACCTTCTGATCGACAAGCTCAGCGTCCTAATCCACTGACCTACTGTGTCCCTCCCCATTCCTAAGCCTTGGCTAATGAATGCTTCAGGAGTTATCTAATACACATCCTATTTGTTCCAGGCCATCCCTATTCCTAACTTTTAGCTGAGTTTGTAAAATGTGTAACTCTTCATTACTTTTATCAGCTCTCTAACCACCCAGAATTGTTACAAGTTTTACATGTGCATACTCTGTGAATAAGCATTCTTTGTTCTTACCAGACAAATTCTCCAATTACAGACTTCCTGGACTCTTTTGAAGTGTATGCCTAATCTTGCTTCGTTTTGACATCCACTCCATCATTCCCCCCCCCTTTGAATCTGAAAATGATTTAATTTTCCAAGATTCACCGAAAAACAATATCCCTGTACAGATAGACCCCATAGTTTCCTTACAGGCAGAAAGGCAAAGCGGAAGGCATTGTAATCCACAACAGGTGATTAAGAGAACAATGACTATACCCATCAGGGTCCTTATTAGGGTTCTCAACCAGCTGAAATCAGGTAACCATCCTTCCCATTCTTTCATGGAGGTGTGTGCAGCTATCTTTGCTTGGTTGTGGATTTCCTCTGATTTGTCTGGAATATACACACAGCATTGTTGTCCAATTAATGCACACACACCTCTGTTGAATGCCAATACCATATCTAGAGCCAATCTATTCTGAATTGTTATTTGTCATATAGCTTCTTGTTCTTTTGCTGCAGCAATAAAGAGCTCCCCAGTCTCAATAGCTAGAATTTCCACCATTGCAATACATGGCATTATTGAGAGACTGGAGCCCACTGAATCAGGAAGTGGTTGGTAGTTTTTCAGGTACTTTCTGTTCAAGGTCCCTATGGTTTCAGGTGTCAGTCCAGGGTTCTCTCAAACAGCACAGGTCAAAAAGTCTTCCACAACACACAATGTCCTGAAAAGAAAACGGTAACCAGAAAGCTCAGAATACAAACTTCTATCCAATCATTTGGTTCTATTAAACAGCAGCCGTAGACCTAAGACATCTGTCACAGAGACAGTCCAAACAGACTCCCATGGATCTGCAGCCTTCAGTCTGGAATGATGAAGTCAGGTTCTGGAGCGAAACACTAGTGTAGATGGACAGTAGCACTTGCAAAAGTCTTGTCTACACTTTCACATAAATCCAGATGCAGCTCATCCTGCAAATATTTAGCAAGGAAAAAAATCATGGCAGACAACGGTTCCACACAATTGTTATACCACCTTAGCTATGAAATGTGGGCCAGACTCAGACAATATACTATTTGGCAGCCCAAACCTAGGAATATTTTTTTTACAGCAGGATTTTTACTTCATGGTCTTTATTAGTCCTGCAAGCAAAAGCCTCAGGCCATCTTGTGAAGGTACATAGTAGTATCAAAACATATTTAAAACCTTGCTTCCTAGGTAATTCAATGAAATCTATTTCCCAAATGGCTTCTGGGTAGTCGACTCCTAGGGGTGGGGGCCTGGCCACTTTTGGATTATTCCTGGCACAGATCAGGCAAGCTGCTACAATTTGGGAGGCAGCAGAATAGAGACCCTTGCCTATTGTATAGTGTGTCACAAAGTCTGCCAGGGTCCCCCCCCATGTGTGCTAGCATGTATTTGTGATAAAAGAATTTTTAGGGCTATATTTGGTAGAATACGTTTGCCCTCTACCCTCCAGCATCCATCATTCCCCTCCCTTCCTCCAACTGACGTGGCCCATGTCCTGTCCTTGGGTGGAGAAGTGGGAATGGAAGGAGAAATTGGAATTAGGGAGGCTGTGACTTCTGAGTGTTATAGGGCAGCTTCCCTAGCAGCCCTGTCTGAAGCACGGTTCCCTTTTGCACAAAGAGTGTCTTCCTTAGACTGCTCCTTGACATGTATCTACTTGTTTTGGCTGCTGAACTGTCTCCAATAATTCTAAAATTTGTGGCTCATACTTAGTAGTTGATCCTTTTGCATTTAATAATCCCCTTTCCTTCCATAAGGCTCCAGGGGCATGCAAGACTCCAAAGACATATTTGCTATTTGTGTAAATATTTACTGTTTGTTCCACAGCCATCTGTAAGCCTCTAGTTAAAACGAGCAGCTCAGCCAATTGGGCAGAAGTGTTTACTGGTAATGGTTTGGCTTCTATAACTTCCCATGGTGTGACCACTGCACATCCTGCCTTTCTCTGGCCTTCTACCATAAAGCTACTACCATCTGCAAACCATTCACAGCCAGCATTTGGGATAGGCTGATCACTAAGATCGGGTCTACTGCCATAGACAGAATCCATCACCTGTACACCATCGTGATGTAATTCAGTATCCAACTGGGGCAAGAGTGTAGCTGGATTGAGAGTAATGCATACCTCTAATTGTATGGCTGGGGAGTCAAGCAAGAGGGTCTGATGTTTTGCTTGGTCGCCCCCGGTCATCCAAAATGCTCCCTTTACTTCCATAATCTCTTGAACTCTGTGTGGTACTTTGACTATGAGATGTTGTCCCAGTGTTAATTTTTGAACTTCTTCAACTAGCAGAGCTGTTGCTGCCACTGCTCACAAACAGCCAGGCCATCCCAATGCCACCCCATCTATCTCCTTACTGAAATATGCCACGGGTCTTTGCCATGAGCCTAATTTCTGGGTGAGAACTCCCGCTGCAATGCTTTTCCACTTGTACACAAAGAGGAGTAAAAGGTCTAGTGGGATCTGGAAGCCCCAGTGCCGGTGCTCTCATGAGCTCACTCTTTATTTGTGCAAACACTTGTTGGCATTCTCTGGTCCATTCAAACATTTTCCTGTCCCCTTCCTTGACTGCTTCATAAAGGGGCTTGACAATTAATCCAAAATTGGGAAACCAAGTTCTACAAAAACCAGCCATCCCTAAGAATCCTCTTAGTTGTTTTCTGTTAACAGGGGGCTTTAATTGACATTGCTTCACCTCCTCAGGGCTAACAGTCTCCACTGTCGTGCAGAGAGGCCATAGCCTAAGTCAGGGGTAGGCAACCTCGGCTCTTTTATGACTCATGGACTTCAACTCCCAGAATTCCTGAGCCAGCATGGCTGGCTCAGGAATTCTGGGAGTTGAAGTCCATGAGTCATAAAAGAGCTGAGGTTGCCTACCCCTGGTCTAAGTATTTAACCTGCTGAGCAATTTGGGCTTTTTCTTTAGACACCTTATAGCCACAAGTTGCCAGCCAATTCAAGAGCAGCATAGTTCCTTCTATACATTTCTCCCTTGCATTGGTATCTAAAAGCAAATCATCTGAATACTCCTTGACCCATGAAGGTTTATACAAGTCCTTGGCCAAGCATTGGCCAAATTCCCCAATTACAGACTTCCTGGACTCTTGCCTAATCTTCCTTTTTTTGGCATCCAGCCCATCATGGTAACGTGCAAAGTTTAGAATACAAACACCCCCAAAACTGAAACAATAATTTGAAAAGGATCTGAGAGATTTCTGAAAACCATAGTCATTACTAGAAATTTGGCAAGTTTTATTGCAATTTTCACGTAAAGTCTTTAGGAAGATTGCAATTTCTTGATCAGAGAGAAAAATCAACATTTCTGATAATTGGGTTTATGAGTGCCAGACACAATGATTGGGACATTAGGCAGTGTAGCAATATGTAGGTGACTCATCTTCTGTATCTGAGCGAATTTTTGTATGTGACTAATATATTTGCGTACACTCTCCATTGTACCAATTTGAGCCAAGGTTTAAAAAAACTTGCCTTGACTTGTACGTCTTAAAATTAGTTTAGAAACTTGGGTTTAATAGAAAGTTCATTCAACTGATTATTTGAGTGGATGGAGAGGGATAGATATTTTATATATAAACCACAAAGATTTATTTTACTCATTATAGCAGTTTTCTGCAGATAAGGCAATATACTCTTCATTTTCTTTTTACAGGAATGAGTGCATAGGCTAACAGTAGTATTAAATTCTACAGTAACTGTGCTAAAACCCTAAAATATTCCATATTTCTACAGTCCGCTGCTTCTTCTAGTTCAAAGAAAAATGGGGAAGTACTGTATTAACTCACCAAAATTACACTGCTATTCTCCTAATTTCAAAGTACAGCAATTGTTAAACAACCTAATATTTACCCCAACTAAATAATTTATAAATCTATGCTTGATCTTCCAGCTCTTCAGTACAGCATTGGCCATGCAAAACTCTCAACTCAAAGATTTTTATTTACTACCAATAAGATGGCGGCGCCTGGAATGGCTGCGGCTGCATTGGCTTTTGAAGGCGAATAGTTTTGGGAGGGATAGTAAGGGCTATAGGCCACATGATCAGGAAGATTTTAATGTGTTTGAGCAACATGGTGGAACTAAGGTAACATACGACATACGACCGACAATCTTTGCTGGCCTGGCGAGTTTCTAGTTGTTTTGGAACTGTTGGTGAGACCGTTAAAAGTCGTTGGTGCTGTTTGAATTTGTTCTACCAGCAGCAAGATCTGACTGCTGGCCCAGTGATGGATTCTATTGCAAATCAGGGCTGTTTCCAGAGGAGGCAGAGGAGGAGAGGACCTGGAGCTTATGGAGCGAAGGAACTGGATGAGGCTGTCGGCAGGCCCAGAGGAAGAGAGAGAGGCTTTTGGAGGAGTTGGTGGCGGCGGCAGCAGCATGCTCCAGGGGCAAAAAGAAGCAAGGCCTCTTTAAGGAAAAGGTGGAAGAGTCAGGATCAGAAAAAGGAAAGGAGGCGAGGTTGTCAGAATACAAGCGAATTTGAGGGCTAATCCACATGGAGCCCCATTTCCATCTGTCCTGTTTGCCATCGTTCACTCCCTAGAGACTAAAATGGACAATGTGAAATTTGAGCGGGCCACGAACAAGGAGTATATATCGGAGGTGGTGACCCTTTGGGGGCTGTACGCAACGAAATTTCATTTTGATGTATGCCGATTGGTGTACATTCAAAGTGACAATAAAGTTATCATTATTTAACCTTACATTTATTTTTTTACTTACTTTTCCATTAACCAAATCATGGATTTTCTTCAGACAACCAACACAATATATTTTCATCTGAAAAGGAAATGCCAATCTGATATTTCAGACTGTGAGAGGAGAGGAAAACAATTTTGGCAAGATGGCATCAGTTTCAGAAGGAACAAGAGAACTGAGACAAACAAGAAGACAGACTGCATCTGACTCACGTTATTTATCTTGAGTTATCTAATGTTAAATTGACAATTAATTGACTTCTCTGTGGGAGAGCCAGCCCTGTGGAACCAACTCCCCCATGAGCTTCGGATGGCCCAAGATCTCCAGTCCTTTCGCCGCGGCCTCAAAACACTCCTTTTCCACCTGGCTGACCTGGACTGACAGGGATTTTAATTATGTTTACAATTTTAACTCTAATCTTTAATTTATTTCAATTTTAAATTTTAATTTACTGTACAGAGACCTTTAATTTTTGTTGTTGTTAGCCGCCCTGAGTCCCTCGGGAGATAGGGCGGGATATAAGTCCCATTAATAAATAAATAAATAAATAAATAAATAAATATATAAATAAATAAATTAGCTCTCATATCAGGTTATTACTTCATGGAGATACTCAAAAGAATAAGAAGGTTAAAATTTATTCCCCAACTATTCATAGACGTTATTGTTCACATAGTACATTCAATAACCATATCATGCTAGAGTAAACAATGAAGTTCTTTTAAGAATTAATTCAAGCAATTATTTTGGGAAGGGAAGCAATGGAAAAGGAGCAAAAACATGGGGCAGTAGCCAAACAACTACATATCAAAGCATTTCAAAACGTATTTAAATGTTTAAGCAGCTGTCATTTATTCATAATCACAAGCAAAAAGTAATACATTTCTTCTGATGTTTTATTAGCATTAAAATGGTTGTAACTTTGGCAACAGTTTCAGGGTAAAGACCTCCATCTTCCTTTTAAAATGCTTAGATCCATCTGAGATAAAGGCTGATTTTAACACTTCTTCAAATAAACGAGAGCCAGATAATATATAGCTTCCTGCAAGCTTTGCAGAATTTTGGCCTAGGTTAGCCCCTTATGTTTTCTAATTATGCATATGGAAGGAGATATTAAATTAAAATATAAATGAAATATGCCTCATAAAACTCTTACAATGTCAGAAGATTCTGATTGGCATTCGTAATCTGTATAGGTCTTCCAGTTCAAAATAAACAGACTTTATCTTTCACTTGGCTGTGTGCATGAAGATGCAAAATGGGAGCAGTGAGTATAGCAGGGGTCTTCAAACTTGGCCCTTTTATGACTTGTGGACTTCAGCATGTCTGGCTGAAGAATTCTGGGAGTTGAAGTCCACAAGTCATAAAAGGGCCAAGTTTGAAGACCGCTGGGCTATAGTCAGGAAGCTCAATCTAAACAGCCTCTCTGATATGGGGTCTCCTGCTCGGGCAGGGGGTTGGAGTAAAGGACCTCAGAGGTCCCTTCCAACCCTATTATAGCAATAGCACTTAAGCTTATATACCGCTTTACAGTGCTTTACAGCCCTCTCTAAGCAGTTTACAGTGTCAGCATATTGCCCCCAACAATCCGGGTCCTCATTTTACCAACCTTGGAAGGATAGAAGGCTGAGTCAACTTTCAGCCAGTCAGAATCGAACTCCTGGCAGTGGACAGAATTAGCCTGAATTATTCTATGTTCTACTGGAATGTAAAAGAATTCAAGATCTCAGCACAATAATGTATGCTTAAAAACCGTTAACTTTCATAACAATTAAAAGCTAGAATTTTGAAACAAAGATTAATCTATTGTTTAATCTAATTTTGCTGTACTTTTACCATGTTGTTTTCAGAAACCTCTCTAAAGTTTGCTGTACGTTATAGTGTCATATTTGGGGAAATATCTGTAGCAATAGCACTAGCACTTAAGACTTATATGCCACCCCATAAAGCTTTGTAGCAGGAGTCCCCAATCTTTATGGCTTGGCTGCCTAGCTGGGGGAGATGAGAGGGGAACTGGGCCGTGCGAACAGTGGGTTGGTGCGCACACATAGCTCAACCGCCACTCATGCAAGTCAAGCTGCGCATACGCGTGCGTGCTGCTTGCCACTTGTGCAGCCT
>NC_139513.1:136897213-137093229 GCF_947247035.1 Vipera ursinii | reverse complement strand
GCCTTCTGCTCATTTTTCTGAGTTTTCCAAGGAGAGATAATAAAGGAAGGGAGGGATGGGCACAGGAAGCTTCTTGAAGGTAAAGTGCTCCATTTCGACCACAAAGAACTTCCCAATAGCCAAGAATCATACCCATCTTTTAATGGCCCCATTTCAGTTCACTTTGGGGGTTTGGGAGAAGAAGTCTCAGGTGAAGGTCAGAGACCTTCCACTCCTGCTCCACCCTTACTTTCAAAGCCCCGCATAAATATTGTACCAGGGAAGACTGGCTTCTCTGCTACAAAATCCTGAGATGCGGGGAGAACTCATGTGACCTCCTGAATAGTGCACTGACATATGGTTGGTTGACCATACAAAGCACTAATTTTATTCCCATGTAACATTGTCACAAAGTCATAGTTTATAAGCCACAGTATCTAAAATTAATACAGGTAGTCCTTGACTTACAACCATTCGTTTAGTGACCTATTGAAGTTACAACAGCACTAAAAAAAGTGATTTGCGAACATTTTTACACTTACGACTGTTCCAGCATCCCCCATGGTCAAACAATCAGGATTCGGGTGCTTGGCAACTGGCATGGATTTATTTGATGGGTTGCATTGTCCTGGGATTTTTTTTTAAATTTTTTTTAATTCCATTTATATCCCGCCCTTCTCCGAAGACTCAGGGCGGCTTACAAACTTAGCAGTAGCCTTCATTCTATGTATATGCCTGCTTATTAGGGCTTTCACACACACCCCAAGCAGCATTATTACAAAGTCAGCTAATTGCCCCCAACAATCTGGGTCCTCATTTTACCTACCTCGGAAGGATGGAAGGCTGAGTCAACCTTGAGCCTGGTGGGATGCGAACCTGCACTAATTGCAGGCAGCAATCATGGGATCACCATTTATAATCTTCCCAGTTGGCTTCTGACAAGCAAAGTCAATGGGAGAAGCCAGATTTGCCTAATGGCTGCATGATTTGCTTAGCAAATGCAGTGATTGGCTTAACAACTGTAGCAAAAAGGGTCACAAAATGAGGCATAACTCACTTAACTGCATTACTTAGCAACCAAAATTTTGGACTCTGTTTTGGTTGTAAGTCAAGGACTACCTCTATGTAACTTTAAGCTAAAACCAAATAAATCATATTATAATTAACATGTGTGCAAGCCAATCAACATGAATGAGCATAAGGAACAAAAGGGTCCCAGTTTATGATACAATATTATATACAAGCCCAGCTACATGCTTATGCACTACCAATTAGCCCACCCTATTTATAAATCTACAAATCAGATTGTCAGAAGGTCATCAAGGCAAGAGCAGACCTATCGATCACTAGCTCGGATCCAGCTTTATTACCTGCTGATGTAGAAGGTCCTGGTGTGGTTTGAGAGGCTGTGGGGGCTGCATTGTCATTTGGGGTCTATAAGACAGAACCAAAACAACTATTTTAACCCATGCAGAAATTCTAGATTTAAAAGACCCTGGGGTAGAGAACAGAGAAGGAAACCAATCCAACTATCCACCCAGAATTTCTAAGTGTGGGTGGAGAGGAATAGGTGACATAAATTATACTAAATTGCAAAACAAAAACATCTTCCCACAACAAAGCAACAAGATCTGGCTGGCATGATATTATCCTGTTAAGTCACAGGGGTGTCAAACTCAATTTCATTGAGGGCCGCATCAGCATTGCGGTTGCCCTCAAGGGGCCAGGTGGGTATGGCCAGGGTGGGCGTGGCCTACTGGGTGGGCATGGCTAGAGTGCATATGGCCTACTGGGTGGGCGTGGCCAGCTCTACATCGTCCCCCCCCCTCCCCCCCCCCCCCCCCCGCATCAGGGTGCCTATGGGGGCCTGGGCAGGAGTGGGACAGATCTGAGGGTCTCTGGCAGAAGGAGGGTCTCTGGGCCAGGGCCAAGGCAGTGGGGGCCGTTCCCTCACTGTTTCCAGGATGGCTTCGCGGGCCACATGAAACCACTTCGCAGGCCGGATCCGGCCCCCGGGCCTTGTGTTTGACATGTCTGTGTTAAGATGTTATCTGTAAAATATTTCTGAGAGATGACTAGCCACGAAATTTGCTCCAGCCAACTAGCCACTAAATTTGCTCCCATTTAAAGTCCTCCTCATACTGGTGAGTTAGATCCGTTCAGGCAATCAATAAATTTGCCAAATACATATCCTGAGATTTTGTATCATGATTTGTTAGATTTGATTCTCATATTTTCTCCAGTAACTGAAAGCTGGAAATATGGGGATCACCCTTCATTTTCTTCCCATAACTTAGTGAGGTATGTTTGGCTGAGACTTTATATAAATCCACCAGGTTAGTTTCCATGAGTAAGAAGGGACATCAATCCAGGTTCCCTCAATGCAATCCAACGCACAACCACTACACCATCCTTTTAAAACTCATGCAGGGGAAATGCTTCAACTCCTGCTTATCCCTTCACATTTCATCAAAGTGTCTCTTAAACATGTATAAACTCTCTCAGGTTACAGACCTGAAAAGTTTATTATCCCTTTTTTTCTGAAAGGAAAGCCAGGATAGGCTACCCAGCTTGGGGTATGAGAAGGATCAGTATCTTCAATATGGCTAGTATAACTAGATAACTGAAGCCATGACTCTTTTCAATGGTTACCATATGTATTGCTTGCACATAAAAGGAATGGGACTTGCATCCCTGGTTTTGCCTGACACTGGAGGTCCATGATACCTTCTGTAGTCATATCTCTAGATCAGAGGTGTCAAACTCACTGCATCACGTGACATGTTGCGATGTAGCGCGACTTTTCCCCTTGCTGGAGCTGGGGTGGGCATGGCTTCTGCGTGATGCATCCGGCTTGACATCCCTGCTCTAGATGATCTGAATCTACATAATCCCTGACCTGGTTGGGACTAGCAGAGGGTGAAGCCAAAAACATCAAGCTCACTTGTCCTGGGTTAGATTGTGTAATTAGGTTGTGTAAGGTCCCTCTGTTGAGATTGACTTCTGAGCACGTTATGGAGGCAACCATTTGTATATATCAACAGAACCAAAGAGGTCTTTATCATTCTGTTTTCATTTTTTGACTTCCTGGCTCAATCAGTATCTCCAGTACTGGCTGTTGGAGTCCTATACATATAATAAGCAAGTCTCCTTTAGTTTAGCTCCTGACTCCAAGTTGGGCCAATGCTGCCACCTGCTGAAACTTTCTCTTGATAAGGTAAAGGTAAAGGTTCCCCCGCACATGCGTGCTAGTCGTTTCCGACTCTAGGGGCCGGTGCTCATCTCCGTTTCAAAGCCGAAGAGCCAGCGCTTGTCCGAGGATGTCTCCGTGGTCATGTGGCCGGCATGACTAGACGCCAAAGGCGCACGGAACGCTGTTACCTTCCCACCGTAGTGGTCCCTATTTTTCTACTTGCATTTTTACGTGCTTTCGAACTGCTAGGTCGGCAGAAGCTGGGACGAGTAACAGGCGCTCACTCTGTTACGCGGCACTCGGGATTCGACCCGTCAAACTGCCGTCCTAGCCCACTGAGCCACCACGTCCCTTCTCTTGATAGGCACATGTAAAACCCAACTTCTACAAAATCTAAAACAAGCATGAGATTTTAGAAGAGAAGAAATGCAACAGGAGGTGGTTATCACAACAGACATATTTTTAAAGGATTCTGCTTGAGCAAAAAGAAATGGCAAGAAAAGTACAGTCATCCTGTGAGTGGACAAGGAACGGTTCTTAGGCTTATGAAATCCATCATTAAACATTTATTTCACACCTCAACATCAGTTTACGCAAAGATCCTCGGATTTTTCTTAATTTGCACAAAGCACTCTAGTGATGAAATTGGGTTCCACCATTTTGAAAACAAAACAGCTCACTTTTTCCAAAAAAGACTTATATATGTTTAGACTTATATATGTTTACTCTACAAGACATCACTCATGGTTAAGTTATAAAGATTTAAAGTTTCAGTGGCCAAGCTTATGTCCACCCTACACTATTTCTGAGTCCCACAAGTCACTAAGAACAACCAAACTAAGGCAATTCTTATACTTACATTTTTGTTTTGTGACTGCTGGGCAACATAGTCAGGATTTGGCTCACTGAAATTTGGCACTTCTGAATAAACCATGCAAAACCTAAAGAGCAGAAGATGCAATTGTCATTCAACTGACGAATTTTTCCCTTCTTTTTAATTCCCTCTCTCTAATAACGCACACTGCACTGTTGTAATGAAACCGCAATATGTCCTACTGTGGCTTAGAGCTCGCTTGAAAAAGAAACCCCGATTCTTTCAATCGAAGTGGCTTGAGAACAAAGAAGAAAGGAAAGAAAAGAAAAAAAAGTTTAGACAGAAGAAGGGAAACCAAATGAGGCACCACTGAAATTATAACTAGTATGGAAATCCATCTGGTACTGTAAGGCAGGGGTCTCCAACCTTGGCCACTTTATGACTTGTGGACTTCAACTCTCAGAATTCCTCAGCCAGCATGGCTGGCTGAGGAATTCTGGGAGTTGAAGGCCACAAGTTACAAAGTGACCAAGGTTGGGGAACTGCTCTAAGGCAGGGGTGTCAAACTCAATTTCATTGAGGGCCGCATCAGCATTGCAGTTGCCCTCAGGGGGCCGGGTGGGTATGACCTGGGTGGGCATGGCCTACTGGGTGGGCGTGGCTAGAGTGCGTATGGCCTACTGGGTGGGCGTGGCCAGCTCTACATCGTTCGCATCAAGGGTGCCTATGGGGGCCTGGGCAGGAGTGGGACAGATCTGAGGGTCTCTGGCAGAAGGAGGGTCTCTGGGCCAGGGCCAAGGCAGTGGGGGCCGTTCCTGTTGTGACTCAGGGCCAGCCTGTGGGTCCGACAGCCGGGTCCGATGTATCGGAGGACTCAGATGAGGGGGAGGAGGGAGACGAACCGGCTGATGATGGTTTGGAGGCTTTGCAGAGTCCTCAGCCGGGGACCTCTTCTCAGCTGCGTGAGCCCGAGAGTGCGGAGGATGATGACCCACAGCTGGCCCTGTTCAAGGACGCCCGACGCAGGAGGCAGTCGAGCAGGAACAAACAAAGAAAGGTTATGGGACTCCTCGGGAGGAGGCACAGGGAGACCACGCCCTGAGCTCTCTATAAAAGGAGTGTTTGGGGAGGGGCTGGTTGCTGAAAGCAACTTTTCCGCTTGAGAAGACAAGCTCTAGTGTTTTTGTTAACTGCGTAATTAAATCTTGGCAGAAGCCTTTTAGCCTTGGACGCTCTCCAGTCTCTTCTTTTTGAATAGGGGTTTGTTAGAAGAGGGCTGGTTCAGAACAGTTCCCTCACTGTTTCCAGGATGGCTTCGTGGGCCTCATGAAACCACTTCGTGGGCCGGATCTGGCCCCCGGGCCTTGTGTTTGACACGTCTGCTCTAAGGGATATTGCTAAGCTTCCTTTGAAGATAAACTGAAGACTGCTGCCCCCTCCACAACAAAGAGGTGCTAGAATATCCTTTTTCTCCCTTTAGTGCAGCAAGATGGAATAACCATGCAAAACAATCCCGAAACTACCTTTAATTTTTATCTGGCAAATACAAAACTTAAAAGCTCCGCTCTTCCAAACAATGGACTTTCAAGGGAGATGGGTGGAAAGAAGAAAGGTGGGAAAATATTAATTCGACCCATTGAAATTAAAACTTGACCAGCCAACAACGGCAACATTATGGACCTGGTGTTAAGTGTTCATATTGTTAATAAATGAAAGAGATCCAGAGGTAGATAGTAACAGTGAGGCAAGATTATTTACAGTGAGCTCCTACTGAAGATCAAAGGAGGGGTGAAGGAGCTTTGACTCAGACATCAACTAGGAAATCCATCAACCATCAGCTTTATTTGATCTTCTAGAACTTGGGACACACTTGTTTTATCTGGGCATTTAAGATCGATTCATGGTTAGTGGAATAAATACATCAAGATCATCCTAACATTAAAACTGAGCACTGTGGTCTTTGAGATGTTCAGAGCTTTAAAGGGGGCGAGGTCAAGGGAATTAGAGTGTGGGCATAGCACCTGCTGGCAGTTCCTTAAATCAAACACATTCCAGGAATGTAAGGAATGTAATCAAACACTGTTCCAGGAATGTAAGAGCCAGTTTGGTCTACTGGTTAAGGCACCAGGCTAGAAACTGGAAGACTGTAAGTACTAGTCCTGCTTTAGGCATAAAAGCTGGGTGAGTGAGTTTGGGCCAGTCACTCTCTCAGTCCAAACCGCCTTGTAGGATTGCTATTGTGGGGAAAATATGACCAAGGTGTATTAGATATGTTTGCTGCCTTAATTATTTATAAAGATAATAAAGGCAGGATTAAAATAAAATAAAATAAAATTTCAAGATCACCCCCATGCATTCTGAATTACTTTTTCCTCTTTGACCTGCACATATTTAATATTATTCTTTGTCCTTATTCACTATATTTTTCTTCCAAGCCATGCCTTTTTAGCCTAAGGATGGTGAACCTCTATGGCATTATAAACTGATTTAAGAATGGCTAAAGAACAATATATAAAAATTATTATACAAATAATTTATACAAATCTTTATTTGCACAAATAACAACTGTAATACTTCAGTGTGGAATGTCTCACTGAAATATCACTGGGAAAACTAGAGGTTCACTGTGAAAAAACAAAATTTATCTTGATAACAAAGTGAAACATAAATTAAGTATAGCACAGGGTGGGGACATTTATCCTAGAGAATAAAGAAGTCATGGCATAAATTTAGACCTGTGAATCAGGCAGTGATTTCTTAATAACAGGTGGATTGCTAAATGTAATCTGAAATATAATAAGACGTTACCAATTTCTTTCAACCTAAAAACAAAGGAAGATGCCTTCCATGGTTTCAGATATTTTATATCTTCTAGGGCAGAATTATTCTTTGGTGATAATCTGTCTTTGCACAAAATTGGAAAAAATCCACCTAGCCATCCCCCAATACTAGGAAGAACCATTGAGATAAATTATGAGCCTTACTCTCCTACTTTCTGCAGATCTCCTCCACGTCCAGTGTACAGTGTCAAGCAGCCTTTGAAAATTGATGAGTACCTGATAAAGAAAAACTCATTATTGAAAGCAGCACACAGTTCCTAGTTTTGCTCAAGAAGAAATCTGTCTTCTTGGTGCATCACATGAAGCTCTAGCTATATAATATCTGTACAGTGCTTGTTTGTTCCTCATGTTCCAGACAAAGATGATAATGGGTGCAAGAGAAGAGATTATATGTTCTTAAATCTCAGTGAAACCAGTAATATATGAACCGCAAACTGATTTATCTAGGAATATCCTTGAATTCAACACACTTATTTCCAAGGAGCCACGAATGGGATTCTGCTGCTAAGTTTTCTAGATTTGTTCCACTTATTGGAATTGAACAAAAATGTTCAGTTAGTTGGGCTGACTGCAGAGTATGGCAAACTTAGTGTGTTGGGTCTTTGCTAGTGTGGTCTTATTTGCACAGAACATCAAAAAAGGTCAGAGCAATGTTACAGGATGCTCTGCTTGTATACAGCTAGTTCTTATTTAGTGATTCTCATTTAGTGATTGTTCAGTCTTACAACAGTGAAAAAGTAACTTTATGACCAATTCTCACATTTACAACCTTTGTAGGTCTCTAAAGCAGAGGAAAGCTGAAGAAAGATCATAAGCACAGCAATGGTTTCATTTAGCAACTGCTTCTTTGAACAAGCAAGTTGCCAGTCCCAATTGTAGTCACTAAAAGTACACTACCTGTACACCACTTTTTATAGGCAGATTCGTGCGTTCTGCTCAGTGTTTGGTTAACTATCATTTACTGAATAAGCAAAATTGGATAGGTTCAAATTACATACTGAGCCATAAATCATGGTTTATAAACCACAATAGCTGGGTTCAACTCCACATGACAAATCTAAGTGAAGCAAACTAATTTATGACCAACAACAATGCATAAATTAAGCTTAAGTCTACCTTTGTGTAAATATGAGGAAAATGAACCTTAAAAACAACATGTACATTTGCAGAAGAAAATATGTACGAGTCTAAGAGATAGGTTAAATGTTGCAGATTAGACTGATCCCAAGAATTATACACAGTCTTTATATTAGGGCTGATGAAAAATTCATTCTGCTGGATCTAAAACATCTGGTAGCCCAAGACTGCATGGCCAATGATGAGGCGTGCTGGAAGATAATAGTTCAGCAACATCTGAAGTCTCAGATTTCCCACCCCTCTCTTAAACTTTCCTAACAAAATTTAGAAAAGTGGTGAAACCCGTTAAATAACTAATTTGTATGAACTATTTTGAGCACATTCCACAAAACAGCCAAGTCATACTTGCTGCTCTCTTGACATAGAGTTTAGCCACAGTTACAAAAACAAAACCTCTTCCCAAGTTTCTCCCAAGCCACTCCTCTTGGAAAAATCCCCCATACCCTTTGGTGAGTCGGATGATATCGCCTGGCTGGATTAAATTTCCCACATCATCCCATACGGAGATGTTAATGCTGCCTGTTTTGTCAGCTACTTTACACGTCCGTACTTCGTGACCATCCTTTGTCTTGGTCACCCGGCCTAATGATAGAACAAGAACCACAATTCAAGACAACTGCAGGCATCTGTTTTCATGAGTGAAGGAGAGGGGTTTTTTTTAACCACTCACTGCTTCACTCCAAATACATCCCACCTTCAACTGAATATTCTTTTAAGGCTAGACCAGGGGTAGGCTACCTTGGCTCTTTTTTTTTATTAAAGAGTTTTACAAAAACAAAATTTTACAATATATCCCCAAATCCCTCCCACCCCAAACCCACCCACTCCCCCCCTTCCCAGAGCTAAATACAGGATTATAGTTACAATAATCATATTCTAAATAAAAATTATGCATAATATACAATTAACCAAATTCATAATGTGCTTTAACTCCCCTTTAACATAACTACAAACAAAGTACCAATAACAATGGTATTGGTATTTATGAATTGTGGACTTCAACTCCCAGAATTCCTGAGCCAGCATAGCTGGTATATGTATCAAACTGGAAGTAAATTGTTTAGATTATCTAAAAAATTACTTTCCGAGAATTCAGTCTGCTTCTTTATATCACAGAAACTTCTTCATGATCAGCAGCAGTGATCATGCCATACAGGTAGACCTCGCTTAAGGATAATTGGGACAGGAATTTCAATCGCTAAGTGACCCGGCCCTACAGTGCAACATCAGAACTCTGTTGCTTAGCGACAGTAATCTCGGCATTCCTTGTAGCTGTCCTTAAGCAAATACTGTTGTTTTGATCACTTAATCATGTCATTAACTTTAATCACATAACTTTGAGTGATCATTAATCGAGAATTTTCTGTATTATTTTTCCCCCTCGTATAACATTGCAATTTTAAAGCCATTTAGGTGTACTGTAAGTATATACCACTGAGTTCATTAGAATGTAATATATAAGAAGCTTTTAAAAGTATTTTTTAAACTTTAAAAGCCAATAGGTACTGCAAATTGTTTGGAGTACAAAGGGGGGAGTCAGAAATTAAATACTTATGTATATTATTCTTAAGGGTTTTCTTCTTCTTTTTTATAATTATAAATAATACTGTAGTGGAGATTTTGGCATTAAGCTAAAATATATATACTTCTGTTTTATATTACGAAAATAATTCAATGTACTTTGCTATGGTTTACCTTTTACTTATGCTATTTTGAGTATTAATTTTATAACTTCAGTAATATTATTGGTCTAGTTATATAAAGTATCTTTTTGAAAATACAATTTTGGTGTAAAGAAAGTATTTTTAATCTGGCCAATAACCAATATTTTTTGGAATAAGACAGCAATTAGTTGATCAGTGAGGAAATCATTACATAGCAAAGTAATTACAAAAAAAGGCAGTGAAAATATCTTACCCCGAATTGAATCATTCTAGTGAGAAATAGGGCTTGTATATTGATCTTCCAACTGTTTACATAGTGATTTTTTAAAAAAATACTTTATTTTCTCTTCCATATGACTTACCTGTTTCCAGCACAATGAATATAAGATTTAAATTTTTCATGCCTGGTTTAATATCCTTCACCAACGTTTCTGTTGTCATGTTAAATGGCTTCTGATTTCCAGTACCTGGCAAATAATTTTAAGTAGTCTTATATTTATAGAACAAATAAGAAAAAGCTGTTTGTAATAGATAGAAAAGTATTCTATTTTAATCTTGAAGATATTGTATTCTCTTCTAGTGATATAAAACACAGCCCAACTCCAAATATGCAAGATTATAAAGATATAGATATACAAGTTGTGTAAGTTAAATTTATTCCTCCCATTATCCCATTCATCCTTCTTCTACAATTATTTTCAAGAAGCTGATACTATTTTGCCCAATACCAAAATTTAGGCTCTTGGGATTCTGACAAATTGGAAAAGCTTCTGTGACTGAAAACTTATACAGAATCACAAGGCACTTACAGAAACAATATTTTACATTATTTGTTTTTAAACATCATAGGCTAATATGTCAGCTATTCAAGAGAGAAAGCAAATAAGACTCACTTTTAAATAGAAAGACGCTTGTAAAAGTACAGATGAGAGGATGTCCAACCAGACTTTAAAATAAACCCTACATTTTATCATGCAACTGCTGGGTTCTGATAGCACATCAAGATATAATTTGATTTTCTTTTTTGTTAGTGTATTGTGTGAATTCATTCAACTGTGATTTCATTAGCAAATGATCGGTCAATATATAAACCCAGCCAATATTATCCAAACTGCAGATACCTAATTTCGAAAATAAGCTTTGAAAAATCCAAAATGAAAAAGCAACGTGGGGTTAAAATACATAAGCAAGAAATCAATTTTTACAGGTAGTCCTCAACTTAACCACCACAATTAAGCCAAAATTTCTGCTGCTAAGTGAGATGTTTGCTAAGTAAGTTTTGCGCGTGACCTTTCTTACATAGTTGTTAAGTGAATTTGGTTTCCCCATTGACTTTGCTTGTCAGAAGGTCCCAAAAGGTGATCACGTGCCCCTGGGAGACTACAATCATCATAAATATGTCAGTTGCCAAGCGTTTGAATTTTGATCACGTCACCATGGGGATGCTACAATGGTCATAAGTGTGAAAAATGGTCATAAGTTACTTTCTTCAACACCGTTGCAACTTTGAATGGTTATTAAACAAACGATTGTAAGTCGAGGACTACCTGTATTTATCTATCAAGGAAGAAGCAGCATATTACTGGAAATATGTGCAGGAATATGAGCTGAATTCTATATACCATCCCCAGGTTCACAAACCTTCTAACCCAGGGGTGTCAAACTCAATTTCATTGAGGGCCGCATCAGCATTGTGGTTGCTCTCAAGGGGCCGGGTGGGTATGGCCAGGGTGGGCGTGGCCTACTGGGTGGGCGTGGCCAGCTCTGCATCGTTCGCATCAAGGGTGCCTATGGGGGCCTGGGCAGGAGTGGGGACAGATCTGAGGGTCTCTGGCAGAAGGAGGGTCTCTGGGCCAGGGACAAGGCAGTGGGGGCCGTTCCCTCACTGTTTCCAGGATGGCTTCGCGGGCCACATGAAACCACTTCGCGGGCCAGATCCGGCCCCCGGGCCTTGTGTTTGACATGTCTGTTCTAACCCAAGCACACCTTACATTTCCATGATCAAAAAACACACATCTATAAATTGATGACAAACTTCTTTGACAGAGATTTCAAATGCAAATGTTTTACACACAATTCCTGTAATATATTCAGAAAATAACTGTAGTTTTAATCAACTCACCACAAAAGACATATGTCCCCTCCAACCAATGTAAGAGCGTTTACTTACTACAACCTTAGAATGCATACGTACAATCATATTCTTTTACAGATTCCTTGTTTCCTTAATGCTAACAGGGCAGGAGCTCTCTGACACTCCTTGGGAAATTATAAAGAAAATTAGCCTCTCTAGTATACTTGCGTGTAATCAATCCATGTATGTAAAAGGATGGCTATAAAATATACCCTCCCCTTCCCCATATCCACTCCCAAATTCCAGCCATGTTTAAACTGCTGTTGCCAACTTTTTCCTTTCTGAGGCACATTATAAGCTCATTCTGGTATTTTACCAAAGCTAGTAATGCAGTTTTATCAGGTTTTAGCTCCCACTGACCATTGTTACAATACCTACTTTGAACAAACTGAATAATTTTCAGCACATGTAGAAAACTAGTTTCAAGGGAGGTTGTGTAGCATACTTGATCTGGTTAGAGGTTGCATTCCACTGTGAAAAAGAAAAACAAATAAAGTACTTTCCATTGTTTCTTAGGGAATCATTTATCCTCCTCCTGATCAAATTTCATCTTCTAAGCAGTTTTTTGCTATGGGATTCCTCTCCGTATGAAGCAGATACTAATTTACTTACTCTTAAAATATGCTTGCATTGTAAATAATATAAATTAAATGAAACATAGTTAAAAAGTTCAATGGAACAACTTAATATGCTAGTGAGCAGTCTCGTTCCTACTGAACGTGGAACTGCTGGCCTTGCCACACGTCCATATGTTTTTGTGCTGTGTCCAAAGCAACAGTCTGCCGAAACTGCACATTCTTCTTACCTACAATCTCATGGCTATTAATTATATCTTGTATAGAAGAAAGTCCCCATCATCACTTTTCAGTGAAGCAGCCAGATGAACGTCCACTTGCAGACATTCCAGGAAGTATCCTGCAGCGTGCCGTCCAGCCAATCACAGCACAAGACAGTCCTTCGACAAGTAGGAATGTTCCAATCTTGCAGCCAATTGCAAGCTGATAAAGCATTAAAGTGACAGTACCAACAACTATAGACGTTGTAGGGGTAGATTCGCGATTGTCTATGGTAGCCAAAAATGAGAGTCTGGAGCATCTTTTTAACAGACTATTACAAGGCATAAGGTTTCATGAACTTCATTATCAGATGCGTGGAGTAGTTTAATTGATTACGATTTAAATAGGTACGGTATATACAGATGAAGGAGGGAGAGGAAGACTGTGGGCGCACAGGTGAAGGTTGCATGAGAGCAAATTACAAATTGTTTCTCAATTAACATTTTTAACGGCTTAAAAACCTATTGTAATTAAGATCTTTTGAAACAGTCTGAAACGTATTGATGTAAGTTTAGTTATCTCAGTTTTTGAATACCAACAACTGATTACAGTGTTTTCTACTCCAAAAAAACAATTTGCAATTTATTCAAATCTTGATGTTCAAGAACTTAACTAGTGGACTGAAGACATGCAATATTTCGATCAGTTTTGAAGTTGGTACATCAATGAATGTCTTCCTTTTCGGTTTCATTTAAATATGGACACAAGCTGGATTGGGGAAAAATAGATCAAACAACACAATTAATGGGCACGTTTGTAATATCCCACAAAATATCCCTAATTTAGTCTCTCCCATTGAATGAATTAAAGCCCATAGTTCATAGTTACAGCTTTTGCATTTAATAAAAATATGCATACCTTTGCCAATTTTCACTGTAATAAGATTATCTGTGCATTTACGTGGCATGATTATTTAAAGCACTTGGAGATTTTAGCTATAATTTAATTACCGAGATCTGGCTGGCTGAAGGGGAAGGGTCTTCTTTATGGAGATATGTCCAGCTTGGTGTTTTATTGTGCATCATTTGCAACCCCACAACAGGATTGGCATAACGTGGTGCCAGGAGATCCTAACTGTTGTGGAGTGCCATTCTGTAGGTGGTTAGATGTGAGTTGCTGCAATCTATGCTGGGCCAAAGGTACAAGCTGGGGTGCTGGAATTGTACTCCTCTCCTCCACCAAACTGCCTAATTTCCTCAAAGGGGTAATTGTAGGTTTCCTCAGCCTTTTACTAGTGGGTGATTTCAACCTCCTTTCCATGGGATCTAAGACAGCTTGGGAATTCATAACCAAGTATTCTCTGTGTACTGATATGTCATGATACAGTTCTTGGGTACTTTTCCAGCAGTCCATTGTCATGGGCAGCTCACTTCCTTATTATTTACTAAATTCCCCTTCCATTTTTAAGATCCTCCCTTTTTATTTATTCGATCTGGGTCTGTTTTTTGCTGTATTACCCAATTTTACCATGGCTTTGAGGTACTCCAGCACGGTTTTACTCGCTCTCAGAGGTGCCCCCCCATCCTGGGAGCGACCCGCCTTACCTTTTAATTTACCTCTTGATGACGGGTCCGACTGCTGGGACCCTGAGAGATGGCCGGGCAGAAACAGGGGCCTAAGATATAAATTTAACAAGAGGCCCCTGATTACTTTTTTAGCTAAATTTTTTGTAGGGTTAGGGAGGGGGGAGGGTTGTGGTTGGTTGGAGAGGGGGGGCACTCTGCCAACTGCTGTTCAAACCAGGCCTAGTAGAGATCGCGTTGAGAGGGAGCCGGGGTCGGTCATCTCTGGAGCTCTGGAGCGGGTCGTGGGAATGCCAATTCCCACGACGATAGGGAATGGCTGCAGGTGTAAGATCAGAGGGCCGTATCGACCTCCGGGAGGGCCTCTCCGCTATTTGCAAGCGGTGAGGCGCTCCGACCCTCTGCCTTCGACCCAAGGCTCTGGGAGCGGGGATGCGCAGCCACCTGAGCTCCGACTGGTGTACCTAAATGCCAGGTCCGTTGCTAATAAGGCTCCCCTCGTTCGGGATTTAGTCGAGGGTGAGCAAGCGGACCTGGCTTGCATTACGGAAACCTGGTTGGGCCCAGAGGGTGGTATCCCCCTGGTGGATCTCTGCCCACCAGGCTTCCGGGTGCTACACCGGCCTCGGACTCAGGGTAGGGGTGGGGGAGTGGCTGTAGTTATGAGGGAGACCTTATGTCCGCAGGAGGCCACCGTTCCTCAGATAGTCGGGTGTGAATCTCTCTTATTGAGGTTTGGTCCTAGGGCGCAGTTGGGCTTGCTGCTCGCGTACCTTTCGCCTAGTCGCGTAGCAGCAGCCCTGCCTGAGCTTCTCGATATCCTCTCGGGGCTGGTGATTGAGTTTCCTAAACTAATGGTTTTGGGAGACTTCAATCTACCATCCCTGGGAGGAGTATCTGAGTTAGCTCGGGAGTTCATGGCTTCCATGACGGCCATGGACCTGACACAGGTAATTTATGGACCAACCCATGAGGGAGGCCACACCCTTGACTTGGTTTTCTTATCTGGTCGGTGGTTAGATGATCTTGGTGGGGGCTCCCCAATTGTTATGCCCCTGTCATGGACCGATCATCATCTCCTGCGGCTGGTCTTCCGTTTTGCCACTCCCCACCGTGGGGTTGTTGAGCCAATTAGATGGTTCTGCCCCAGGCGCTTAATGGACCCTGAGAGGTTTCAGGCAGCGCTGGGGGCCCCACCTACCTCCCCAGCTCACAGCTCGGCGGATGCCTTAGTGGAGGCCTGGGAAAGGACGGCCACGGAGGCACTTGACCGAGTTGTACCCTTGCGGCCCCTGACCCGGCGCAGATCCCAATGGGCTCCATGGTTTTCCGCGGAGCTCCGGGAGATGAAGCGTCGGAGACGGGGCCTAGAGAGCGTCTGGAGGTCCACCCGATCTGAATCCGACCGATTGCGACTAAGAACCCATATTAGGTCTTATCTCGCTGCGATGAGGGTAGCGAGATCTAACTATTTCGCTGCCCTCATCGCGTCCGCAGATAATCGCCCGGCCGCCCTGTTTAGGGTGACCCGCTCCCTCCTCAACCAGGAGGTCAGTGGGGATCCCTTGCAGGGGCGTGCCGAGGAATTTAGTCAACATCTGTCGGACAAAATCGCTCGGATTCGGACCGGTTTGGACTCCGACTGGGCAGTATCGGACGATCAGGACACGAGTGATCTTGTCGATGTCATCTGGGAGGAGTTCGATCCTGTGACTCCGGAGGAAGTGGACAGGATCATGGGGAGGCTGAGCTCCACCACATGTTTATTGGACCCGTGCCCTTCCTGGCTGGTTTATGCAGCCCGGAAGGGGACACGAGGCTGGTTCCAGGCGGTTATAGCTGCTTCTTTGAGTGAGGGCAGTTTTCCCGCCGCCTTGAAGGAGGCGGTGGTGAGACCTCTCCTCAAGAAGCCTACCTTGGATCCGGCTGTTTTGAATAACTTTCGTCCGGTCTCCAACCTTCGCTTCCTTGCGAAGGTTGTTGAGAGTGTGGTGGCGCATCAGCTCCCTCTGGTCCTGGATGAAGCGGATTATCTAGACCCGTACCAATCGGGCTTCAGGCCTGGGTACAGCACGGAGACGGCATTGGTCGCGCTGGTGAATGATCTCTGGAGGGCTCGGGACAGAGGATACTCCTCTGTTCTAGTCCTATTAGACCTCTCAGCGGCTTTCGATACCATCGACCATGGTATCTTGCTGCGGCGTCTCAGGGGATTGGGAGTGGGAGGCACGGTTCTTCAGTGGTTCTCCTCCTATCTCCTGGGACGTTCGCAGTCGGTGTTGACGGGGGGGCAGAGGTCGACCGCGAGGCCTCTCGCTTGTGGAGTCCCTCAGGGGTCGGTCCTCTCGCCCCTTCTGTTCAACATCTATATGAAACCGCTGGGTGAGATCATTCGTGGTTTTGGAGTTGGGTATCATCAGTATGCTGATGATACCCAACTTTTCATTTCGACCCCAAACCACCCCAGTGATGCCCTCGACGTGATGTCCCGGTGCCTGGAGGCGGTCCGGGTCTGGATGGGGAGGAACAGGCTTCGTCTCAACCCCGACAAGACGGAGTGGCTGTGCGTACCGGCATCCCGGGATATTCAGGATATTCCACCCCTCATTATGGGGGGTGAGTTATTACCTCCTGTAGATAGGGCTCGCAACTTGGGAGTCCTCCTAGATTCACAGCTCTCTTTAGAAGACCATGTTGTAGCTGTAACTAGGGGGGCGTTCGCCCAGGTTCGCCTGGTGCGCCAGTTGCGGCCCTATCTAGACCGGGATGCCTTGCGCACGGTCACTCATGCGCTCGTGACCTCTCGTCTTGATTACTGCAACGCTCTCTACATGGGGCTACCCTTGAAGACCACTCGGAGGCTCCAGCTGGCACAGAATGCAGCCGCGAGAGTTGTGTCGGGGGTCTCCCGATACTCCCGTGTTACACCTTTGCTCCGCGAGCTGCATTGGTTGCCAGTTGTCTTCCGGGTGAGGTTCAAGGTGTTGGTAATGACCTACAAAGCCCTCCATGGCATGGGTCCAGAATACCTTGGAGAGCACCTGCAGCCGGCGTCAACTTCCCTCCGCCCAGTACGCTCCCACAGAGAGGGCCTCCTCAGGGTGCCGTCAGTCAAAGAATGCCGACTGGTGGCCCCCAGGGGGAGAGCGTTCTCTGTGGGTGCACCGGACTTATGGAACCATCTTCCGGTAGAGCTCCGGATGGCGCCCGACCTCCGCTCATTCCGGCGCGACCTTAAAACCCATCTTTTTAAGGAAGCGGGCCTGGCCTGATGGGACGGGGTGGGTTTTGTTATTATGACTTTAATTTTAAATTTGTACTATGGGCATTGTTTAATCATGTTTTAATAATTTTAACTTTTGTATCTGTCTTTTACGTATTGCCCTGTTAACCGCCCTGAGTCTCTTGAGAGAAGGGCGGTATATAAATTAAATAAATAAATAAATAAATAAATAAATTTGTATGGCACCTGATTCCCAGCAAGTGTGGGCAGTTTACAAATTGTTAAAAAACACACATCAAGACTAGAAAATGTAAGTTTGTAAAATGTAAGACTAGAAAGAGCCTTGGTGGAGCAGTGGGCTGATGCCTCCTTAAGTAACACCAGCTGCCTGCAATTAGTGCAGGTTCGCATCCCACCAGGCTCAAGGTTGACTCAGCCTTCCATCCTTCCGAGGTAGGTAAAATGAGGACCCAGATTGTTGGGGGCAATAAGCTGACTTTGTAATAATGCCACTTGGGGTGTGTGTGAAAGCCCTAACAAGCAGGCATATACATAGAATGAAGGCTACTGCTAAGCTTGTAAGCCGCCCTGAGTCTTCGGAGAAGGGCGGGATATAAATGTAATAAAAATAATAATAATAAGAGCAAACAAGGCAGATAATAAATTCAGATTGGAACAATGTGAAAGAAAAAAAGGGAGCTTTAATTATGCTTGCCAAAGGCCTGGGCAAAGAGCCAGGTCTTCAGGACCCTTCCAAACACCAATCAGGTGGAGGAGGCCAATTTATGCAGGGCAGAGGGACCTATTTAGAGTATTTGCCCCAAATGTACAGGTGGATCCTATTGTTGACAGCACTTGAGGAGCTCCCCAGCAATTGGATGGTGGTGCTTTTAGGTGCTTTGTCGATCTTTAGAATACAGAGGCAATACAGGTAGTCCTTGACTTATGACAATAACTGAGCCCAAAATGTCTGTTCCTAAGCAAGGAGGTTGTTAAGTGAATATTGCCCCATTTTACGACCTTTCTGGCCACACATTTTAAGTGAATCACTGCAGTTATTAAGTTAGCAACGCAGTTGTTAAGTGAGTCTGGCTTCCCCATTGACTTTGCTTGTCAGAAGGTCGCAAAATATAATCATATGACCCTGGGACCCTGCAATCGTTATAAATATGAGCCAGTTTCCATGCCTCTGAATTTTGATCACGTGACCATCAGGATGCTTCTATGCTTGCGAAAAATAGTCAAAAGTCACTTTTTTCGGTGCCGCTGTAACTTCAAACAGTCACTGAACTGTAGTAAGTCGAAGAATAACCTCTTCCACTAATCAACCCCATGCAACTTCTAGGTTTACTGAGGAGCACTGTGAAATGAAACTGGTCAAGAGAGAGCTTGGAGTTACACTTGTGAAAAACAAGAAGTGATAGCTACCTGACATAAGTGTCGAGGTTCTATCCCAGAGGCATATCCCAGTGTTGTGACTCAGGGCCAGCCTGTGGGTCCGACAGCCGGCTCCGACGTATCGGAGGACTCAGATGTGGGGGAGGAGGGAAACGAACCGGCTGATGATGATTTGGAGACTTTGCAGAGTCCTCAGCCGGGAACCTCTGCTCAGCTGTGTGAGCCCGAGAGTGCGGAGGATGAGGACCCACAGCTGGCCCTGTTCAAGGACGCCCGACGCAGGAGGCAGTCGAGCAGGGACAAACAACGAAAGGCTATGGGACTCCTCGGGAGGAGGCACAGGGAGACCACGCCCTGAGCTCTCTATAAAAGGAGTGTTTGGGGAGTGGCTGGTTGCTGAAAGCAACTCTTTTGCTTGTTAAGATAAGCTCTTGTGTGTTTACTATTAAATCTTGGCAGAAGCCTTTTAGCTTTGGACGCTTTCCAGTCTCTTCTTTTGAAATAGGGGTTGAGAGAAGAGGGCTGGTTCAGAACAGTTTGCTTTCAGCCACCCACCCCTTATTACTACGATGGAGCAGCTTCTTGCCAAAAATGCCCAGCTCAACCAGCAACTCACCTTGCTGGCCACTCAGGTGGCACAACTGCAGGCTCAGGTACATGCTGCCCCCCCACCCAGGAGGAAATGTCAGATAGCTATGCCGGATAAATTTGCTGGTAATCCAGAACTGTTTCCTGCCTTCCTGGGACAATGCCAGCTTTATATCAGCGTGAGAGCAGCTGATTTCCCCACTGACCGAGATAAGGTGGGATTTGTGTTGAGCCTTCTGTCGGGAGATGCAGCTCGTTGGGGCACGCCTCTGTTGGCACAGCCTAGCCCTTTGTTGGATAACTTTGGGGGGTTTTGTGACCATATGCGCCTCATGTACGAGGACCCGATTAAGGCGCAGACTGCCACCCGACGCCTGAAAGCTTTGAGGCAGGGTCAGCGCCCTCTACAGGCCTATATCAGCGATTTCCGGCTGCTTAGCCAGGATTCCGCCTGGAATGAGGCTGCGCTCGTGGATGCCTTTCAGGATGGCTTGTCAGAGGAGATGTTGGATGAGCTGGCCCGCGTGGACATTCCCTCAGACCTGAATGGGCTGATCCATCTTTGTCTGCGGATCGATGCCCGGCTGCAGCAGCGTAAGAGTCGCCGTGCCCCCCCACAGACCCCTGCCGCCCCTGTTGTGCGTGAGCCCCCAGTCCAGAGGGAGGAGCCAATGGAGCTGGGTGCCGCCAGGTCCCGTCTATCGGTGACGGAAATGGACAGACGACGATCGGAGGGGTTGTGCTTTTACTGTGGGGACCCTGGACATTTGGCTGCTTCTTGCCCGAAGAAGCGTCAGCGGGCGTCAGTGACCAAGCCTGCCCCGAGAAAGTCCCCCGCTTTGCTATCGGGAAACGGCCCGAGCCCGATCTAGACGGTGTGAAAGATCGGGCGACCCACAACAACCACACCGAGCGACGCCGTTCCGATGGTGCCTGTGAACCTCCACGGCATTTGATTTTGGAGGCACGTCTGATCCTTCCTGGCAAGCCAGAGGGGATTCCGGTCCATGCCTTAATTGACTCTGGGGCTACCACTAACTTTATGGATTCGGCCTTTGTGGCCAAATGGGCTGTTCCCCAGTGTCCAGTGGATCCGCCCATGCTTGTGGAGACCATCGATGGTCGAGTGCTCCTGTCCGGGCCTATCACGGCCGCCACGCAACCCGTGTGTATGGCCATCAGTACCCATGTGGAGGCCATTCAGTTCTACGTCACTTCGGATCTGCACTTTCCCGTGGTCTTGGGACTGGCGTGGCTCCGGGCGCATGATCCACAGATCTATTGGTCTCAGAACTTGGTCACCTTCCCAAGTTTGCAGTGCGTGGACCACACCCGCCATATCTGTGCCGGCCAGGTGGAGGGTTCCCCAGGGGTTTCTTTGCCTCCCGAACTGTCCGACTTTGCTGACGTGTTCAGCGAGTCAGAGGCGGACCAATTACCCCCGCACAGGCCCTACGACTGCTCCATTGACCTAGTCCCTGATGCGCCTCTCCCAGTGGGGCGTTTGTACTCCATGTCGGAGCCCGAGTTGGCTGCATTGCGGGACTTCCTGACGAAGAACTTGGCTCGTGGTTTCATCCGGCCCTCGTCCTCGCCAGTGTCTGCGCCCGTGCTCTTCATCAAAAAGAAGTCGGGCGAGTTACGGCTTTGCTGTGACTACCGGAAACTCAACGCTATCACGGTGCGTAACCGCTACCCGCTGCCCCTCATCCCCGAGCTCTTGGACCGACTCCGGGAGGCTAAGATCTTCACGAAACTGGACCTGCGTGGAGCTTACAACCTCGTCAGGGTTCGGCCGGGTGATGAGTGGAAGACGGCGTTTGGTACTCGCTATGGACATTTCGAGTACACGGTGATGCCGTTTGGCCTGACCAACGCCCCCGCGGTGTTTCAGCATTTTATGAATGACATCTTTCGGGATCTGTTGGATCAGTTTGTTGTGATTTACCTGGACGACATCCTGATTTACTCCCCGTCGCGTGAAGCGCATCATCAGCATCTCCGTCAGGTCCTGCAGCGCCTCCGGAAACATCGGCTGTTTGCCAAGTTGGAGAAGTGCCAGTTCTACCAGGTGACCATTGATTTCTTGGGTCACCGCATTTCTCCTGAGGGCATCGCCATGGAACTGAGTAAAGTTGAGTCGTTGCAGAGTTGGCAACCCCCGCGTCGCGTGAAGGATATTCAGCGACTTCTTGGATTTGCCAACTACTATCGGACATTCATCCCTGGCTTTGCTGCCTTGACAGCCCCCCTCACCCGGCTCCTGCAGAAGAAGACTCGGTTCCAGTGGAACGCCCCCGAACAACAGGCGTTCCAAGCTTTGAAGGACGCCTTCATGAAGGAGCCCATCTTGAAGCATCCTGACCCGCAACGGCCGTTTGTCGTGGAGGCGGACGCCTCCGACATTGCCATTGGGGCCGTGTTACTCCAGGCAGCGATGCCCAACGGTACCCTTTTCCCTTGCGCGTATCACTCACGGAAATTGAATTCCTCGGAGCGCAACTATACCATCTGGGAGAAGGAGCTGTTGGCCATCAAGGCGGCGTTCGAGGCTTGGAGGCATCATCTGGAGGGGGCGCGGCATCAAATCGAGGTCCGGACGGACCACAAGAATCTGGAAAGCCTGCAGACCGCTCGGAATTTGAACCAACGCCAGATCCGGTGGTCCCTCTTCTTCGCGAGGTTTGACTTCCGGGTGCGGTACATACCAAGCGGGCACAACCAGAGAGCGGATGCTCTGTCCAGGAAGCCCGAGTACACCCGAGTGGAAGACAAGCTTCCGCCCAGGACCGTGATCCCCGTCGAGTCTTTTGCTGCGGTACGGGAGCCGGTGGATATACGGGCTCGGATCCGGGAGGCGCAGCAGCAGGAGGCGTGGGTGGCTCAGCGGAAGGAAGAGGTGGGGCCAGATTCGCCTTGGTCGGTCACGGATGGACTCCTGTATTATCGTGACCGGCTCTATGTTCCAGGAGGGCCACTCAGGGGACTCGTCCTCAGCCAATGTCATGATAACCCGGCTGCGGGGCATTTTGGCCTGTTCAAGACTCTGAACTTGGTCTCCCGTACATTCTGGTGGCCCCGAGTCCGACACGATGTCCAGTCTTATGTCACCTCCTGCGTCCCATGCAGGCAGGCCAAGTCAGCGACAGGGGCCCCGCCTGGTTTACTGCAGCCTTTGCCAACGCCCAAGAGACCCTGGGGGGCTGTGTCCATGGACTTTCTGACGGATCTACCCCCATCCTCCGGCTTCACGACAGTGTTTGTGGTGGTGGACATGTTGACCAAGATGGCGCACTTCATCCCCTGTCGCGGCTTACCGTCAGCTCGCGCCACTAGTCGCATGTTCATCCAACAGGTGTTCCGGCTGCACGGCCTTCCCGATAGAGTCGTCTCCGATAGGGGGGCCCAGTTTACAGCCCGCTTCTGGCAGGAGTTGATGCGGGCGTTGGATATTAAGGTTTGCCTCTCGTCCGCGCATCATCCTCAGACCGACGGGGGTACCGAGAAGGTCATCGGCATCTTGGAGCAGTATCTGCGCTGCTACGTTAACCTGCAGCAGGACAATTGGGTGGACTATTTGGCCATAGCCGAGTTTGCCTTTAACAACTCGCAGCACACCTCCACGCAGATGACACCGTTCTTGGCCAATGTGGGTTATCACCCCCGGTTTTTCCCCCTTTCTCCCGTGGACTCATCGGAGCCGGCAGCGAACGAATTCATGGCGGAGTTACAGGCGATCCATCGGTTGGTGCGACGGCAGCTGGAGAAGGCCAAGGCCGACTACAAGAGGTTCGCCGATCGGTCGAGAAGGGATACGCCTCCACTATCGGTGGGGGATCGGGTCTGGCTGTCCACCAGGAACCTACCATCCACTCGGCCGGCGAGGAAGCTGGACCACCGATACCTTGGACCGTTCCCCGTCGAGGCCGTCATCAATCCGGTCGCCTATCGTTTAACTCTGCCACGTTCCCTGCGCGTGCACCCCGTCTTCCATCGGTCCTTGTTGGTCCCCGAACAACCGGCTTGTCCACTTCGCCAAGCGGAACCTCCCCCATCAGGACCTCGTGATGGCGACAGCACCCCCGAGTACGAGGTCGCCAGCATCAGGGATTCCCGCTGGCTGAAAGGTCGCTTCCAGTACCTGATCGAGTGGAAAGGGTACGGGCCGGAGGACTTCACATGGGAAGACGCGACCGCCGTTCATGCCCCTGCGTTGGTGACTGCGTTTCACGAACAGTTCCCATCCCGACCGCATCCGGATCGGCAGACCCGGGGGAAGGGCCCTGCGGTGCGGGATAGTGTTGTGACTCAGGGCCAGCCTGTGGGTCCGACAGCCGGCTCCGACGTATCGGAGGACTCAGATGTGGGGGAGGAGGGAAACGAACCGGCTGATGATGATTTGGAGACTTTGCAGAGTCCTCAGCCGGGAACCTCTGCTCAGCTGTGTGAGCCCGAGAGTGCGGAGGATGAGGACCCACAGCTGGCCCTGTTCAAGGACGCCCGACGCAGGAGGCAGTCGAGCAGGGACAAACAACGAAAGGCTATGGGACTCCTCGGGAGGAGGCACAGGGAGACCACGCCCTGAGCTCTCTATAAAAGGAGTGTTTGGGGAGTGGCTGGTTGCTGAAAGCAACTCTTTTGCTTGTTAAGATAAGCTCTTGTGTGTTTACTATTAAATCTTGGCAGAAGCCTTTTAGCTTTGGACGCTTTCCAGTCTCTTCTTTTGAAATAGGGGTTGAGAGAAGAGGGCTGGTTCAGAACACCCAGAGGACCCAGATTGTTGGGGGCAATTAAGCTGACTTTGTAATAATGCCGCTTGGGGGGGGGGGTGAAAGCCCTAATAAGAAGGCATATACATAGAATGAAGGCTACTGCTAAGCTTGTAAGCCGCCCTGAGTCTTCGGAGAAGGGCGGGATATAAATGGAATTAAAAAAATAAATATTCAACAATTTACATTTCTTAATCTTTAGGCAAGTTTCATATTAACTGACTTTGGACAAATCTTTTGTTTGAGGATATGACCTTTAAATCAAGGTTTACTGCAATGATTATACAAATGATGTGAATTTGGATTTAATAGACATTAACAAACCACTCAAATGGTTTGTTAAACTGAGATTTTACTGAACATCCAATACATAGGTCCTTCCTCCATAGAATATATATATTATGCAGAGGAATTACAACATAAAAGCATTTTCAGCAACTTTTGTTCCCAGTTCTAAAGGTTTGATCACTCGTTTATATTTTAAGGTTCAGATGAGGAGAAAAAAGCATCCGAGGAAGCATCAGTGATACACATTCAATTCCATCCTTTACTGATTTGTCTGTCCCTTGTCATATTTCTGCAAATACAGTATACCATCAGTTCTCGTAGTCCTCTCACTAATAAGCAGTTACTACTTTAACTTCATCTTCTAGTCCTAGAGACTCTTCTAAAAAGGAATATCTTCTAAGATGTCTTGGATGCTGAGATGTTTACTGTATAAATTTCAGCACATTTTCCCATCTTTTTAATCTTCAACTACTATCTGTCCAGTGGATTCATTTATCATTCCAAATGAAGATTGGAATCTCCTTCTGGCATTCACAGTTCTTTTGGGGAAAAAAAGTCTTTTGTTTTTCTGTATCTCTTTCCATATTGGTCTTTACAAAAGTTTACTTTACTGCTTCTTGTCCTTGCTAATAGTTCTCTGAATTTTTTTATTACCGTAAGCTTTTTCCTGATATCTTTCTCTTTCTTGGCTTTGGCTTCTTCTCTCATCTTTTTTGGTTACAATTTTTCACTATCTATCCTGATCTAGTTTGCTTTCTTTTGTTTCTTGATCTTGGGCAAAATTAGGGTTTAATTTGTTTTCAATATCTGTATTTGTGCATTCTGTTTTCTGTCACTGTTCACCGCCCTGAGTCCTTAGGGAGAAGGGCGGTATACAAATCAAATAAATAAATAAATAAATCTTTGGCAGTCTCCTTATGAACCTTATTTCATTTCTTTTCACAATTCCTCTTACTTCCTATCAATGAAGGTAAGGACTTCAAAGTGATTCGTGATAATGTCCTTGAAAACTGAGTTTCTGAAACTGGATCCCCAGAAATTGGTAAGTCATATCTTGTGCTTCATTTCTGTTTCCTAGCCATATAATCCAGCTATGTTTTCCTCTTTATTGTTCCCAGTTTTGGCATTCTAGTCTCCAACCACAAGAAGCACATCTTGCTTATAAATTGATTGCTGATTAAACTTGATCATAAAATTCCTCAATCTCTTTTTTTCTGCATCGGTGGTTAAAAGCAATAGTGTTAGTTCTTTTCTGTGTGTGTCCTGTGTAGCACACAGTACTGTATGAACCTCTGACCACATGTCAGAATTCCAATCCATTTCAGTTTTCTGATGCTCAGGATATTAATATGCAGTTGATTGATTTAATCTTTCACATGTTCGGCTTTCCCATGTTCATACTTCTTATATCCTGGTGTCACTGTAATTCTGCCTTTGCAGCTTTGGATTTTCTTTTCTTGCATGACATCAGCAACTAGACATTAGAGATTTTTTTAAACTTCCGTAGCTGCATCATAAACAGCATAAGTACAGGTAGTCCTCAACTTACAACAGTTCATTTAGTGACCATCCAAACAACGTAACTGAAAAAAGTGACTTATGACTCACCCTTACAACCACTGCAGCATGCCCATGGTCATGTGATCAAAATTTGGATGATTGGCAACTGGTTCATATTTATGATGGTTGCAGTGTCCTGGGATCATGTGGTCACCTTTTGGGACCTTCCAACAAGTCAAGTCAATGGGGAAGCCAGATTCACTTAACAACCACATTACTAACTGAAGCATTGCAGTGATTTCACTTGACAACTACAGTACGGCAAGAAAGGTCATAAAATGGGGCAAAATTCACTTAAAAACTGTTTCACTTAGCAACATAAATTGCACAATTGCATGTTGGGTACCATTCCTCTATAGAGCTCATTATCTGACCTTATTTGTCAATCTTTGTCTTGTGTATCAATGTGGCTTTCTTGGTAAAATACAGAAATGGTTTAGTATTGCCTATTCCCCGCTTGCTCCTTGGGAGGAAAGCCATGGCAAATCTAGACAGCACACTTAAAGCAGAGATATCACCCTGTCAACAAAAGTGCATATAGTCAAGGCTATGGTCTTCCCAGTTGCAATGTATGGCAGTGAAAGTTGGACCATAAAAAAGGCTGAGCGCCAAAAAATTGAAGCCTTTGAACTGTGGTGCTGGAGAAGACTCCTGCGAGTCCCTTGGACTGCAAGGCGATCAAACCAGTCAGTCCTAGAGGAGATCAACCCTGACTGCTCTTTAGAAGGCCAGATCCTGAAGCTAAAACTCAAATACTTTGGCTACCTAATGAGAAGGAAGGACTCACTGGAGAAGAGCCTAATGCTTGGAAAGATTGAGGGCAATAGAAGAAGGGGACGACAGAGAATGAGGTGGCTGGATGGAGTCACTGAAGCAGTAGGGGTGAGCTTAAATGGACTCCAGAAGATGGTAGAGGACAGGAAGGCCTGGAGGAATGTTGTCCATGGGGTCACGATGGGTCGGACACGACTTCGCAGCTAACAACAACAACACTCCCACGTAGCATAAAATTATATCTTTTGTCATTTTCCTGAAGTGTTCATCTATCTCCAACATCTTCCTGTATCACTGCTGTCCAGTATAGATGTATGCTTGCTTTAGCTAAGCAGTTGAAATGACCTTTAAGTGTGAAGTGATTGTGCTGGGAGTATAAACTCTTAACATGCATTCCTGGTGTTCTTCTATCATTCCTCCAGGGCGGAGGTCAATAGTCAACATTATATATAATAAATTATTCCAAATATATACTGCTAATCAGTATAGTTAGAATACACTGCATCCTTTTGTTGCCATCTAGTGGTCATCCATATTTTTGCAAACTATCATACACTGGAATATAAAAGTCCAGGTGACTACGCTATGATAGCATGGTTTTTTTGTATCTATACTGCCATCTTATGGTCATCTGAATTGTTGCAACCCAAAATATGGTATCATTCCCTGCACTTGGACTGCATTCAAATAGTTTTGTTTGGTTTTGCTTTAGTCCTATGAAAACCGAGGTTTTCTGCTTATCTGTGCTTGTGAGAACCCAGCTGTGATTTATTCAGTCATCATCAATAGTTTAACAAACTATGCCTTGGTGCAATACGTAAATCAACTCATAAGAGGTAGAATATAAAGGTAGCAAAATGAGATTTTTTTAACAATATATTTACATCGTTTAAAAGGGTGAACAAGGCTGGACAAAGGCTGCATCTCTTATTTTGGTGGAACCTAAGGAATAGGGAAACTTGAAATAAGAGTCACTGAAGAACTGGAAATGCCCGTTTTCTTTTGTCAGTGTAATAATGAATGTTGAAATTCCCCGTTACCCAGAGCTCAAGGGCTACTCTAGTAAACACAAAAATTCCATTCAGTTTTGCAAATATACACGTCTGTTTTTCTGCCTTTGTGCAGGAAGGTTGCGTTGCCCTGGCCCTTAACCTGATTCTTTTTTTTAAAAAAAAATACCAGCATTACTTGAAGATCAGGTAAGGCAGGGGTCTTCAAACTTGGCCCTTTTATGACTTGTGGACTTCAACTCCCAGAATTCCTCAGCCAGCAAAGCTGGCTGAGGAATTCTAGGAGTTGAAGTCCACAAGTCATAAAAGGGCCAAGTTTGAAGACCCTTGAGGTAAGGTGACGCTTTGGAAAAAGGACTCGTGACCGTGCTGATCGATTGTGTGAGTGCACGCGTGTTTGGAGCGCCTGGGGAATCGCCTCCCACTCCCGACGTCTCCCCGTAAAGCGAAACAGTAATATAATCTACAGCGGGCAGCCTCCCCGCTTCGCTTTAGGTTCCCTCTTTGATCTCTTTGTTCGGCTGAAGCGCGAGGAGTTCAGCCAACCCCGCCCGTCTGCCAGCAAAAGAAACCATAAAAATCAGCCCCTTTGGGCCGGCGGCTAGAGCGGCCCAAATTCAGACCTGCCCCCGCATTTCCTGCTTCGCCGCCCGAGGAGAGTGGATTCCCTGCATCCGTATCGAGGTTGGCGTGTTTCCGGTGGCGGTCTGGGAGGAGGGGGATGGAGGGGGAGAACGGCGGCGCGGGGGCCGGTGGCCAGAGGGGAGCCAAAATGAGGTCCGTGACGGTGGCCGGATGCCAACGGGGAGAAAGGCGCCTGCTGCGGGAGCGGGGAGCGGTAGCGCTGGTGGTTTGCTTCGGATGGGGGGATGCGACGGGGAAGGGGGGCGGCTGCGCGGAGGTGGCTCGGAGGTGGGTCGGTGCTGAGACGCTGGCTTTGGGGAAAGGGCGGCGGGTGGGCAGCGTGCACGGACCGTGCCGTTCCCTCCGTTTTGGTGGAAGGACGGCGGTGGCGGGGAGGCGTTTCGTTCCGAGATCGGGCAACGGAGGCTTGGTCGGGGAGAGAAGGGGCTGCCTGGAAAGCCAGAGGAGCGAGGAGATGGCGGGAATTCCCGTCCAGCCGCAGAATTCCCCGACAGTCGCTTTTTTTTTTTTTTTTTAGCCCGACCTACCTCCTAGGGTTGTTGTTATGGGGCTAGGCGAGGAAAGGCACCCTCTCTCGTTTTCGAGCTCCCGGAGAAAAAGTAAGGATACTCGTGGGGTAGAAAACCACACAACCTGTGCACTTTGGTGATGGTCCACCAGCGCTCAGCTATAGGAATAGTTATGTGTTCGATTGTTTTTTCCGGAAGCTAAAAATTGCCATTCTTCTCCCCCTTCTTTCGTGCACGGGGGTGAATCTAAACCTTGGGAGTAAATTCTATTTTGCTGTAGAAAAGAGAAGCACATTTAAAATTAAAAAAAAAATAAGTAAATGAAATAAAACTCTCCAGAACTTATAATCACAGCTCCGTTAGTTGTCCCACACTGTATTTTCTTTTTAATGAGAAGTGGTTTTTTTAACCGTAACCAGAAAGTCCTGACATACCAGAATAAATGTTGCCCTGCCTCCTGTTACAGTCTAACTGGTCATTTTTATTTGTTACCTTTATATGCCACCCAACTCACTGATAAGTCAATTCTGGGCAGCTTACAAACAGTAAAAAGAAAACTATAGAAACAATTAAAATTAAAAAAAAATCTATATAAGAAACTAGAACCGACCAGACACACAGCAAAGGGATGAAATCTTCTTACCCCCTCCACCACCTTCAGCAGTGAGCCAAAAGGGTGGGAGTAGTTTGTGCCTCTGGATCACAGTGGAAAAGGCTCTTCTTGACCTCACTTATCAGAATTTCTTAGCAGATGGTGTCTGCAGCGGGTCCCCTTCCACTGGAGCTAGTAGGGCAAGCTAGTTCCATTGGGACGAGATAGTTCCACGAATACTCTGGATGTGTGCCATTATAGGGCCTTAAATGTACCTTGAATTGAATTAAATGTACCTTGAATTGAACCCAGAAGCAAACTGGTACGAATGCATCTAGTGCAACAGCAGTCTTACATGTGCCACCCTAGGGGCCACCAGAACTGTGTGCGCTGCTGTATTCTGCACAACTATAGCTTCTGAATAATCTTCAAGAGTAGCCTCATGTAGAGCATGTTGCAGCAATCCAACTGAGAGACTATCAGGGCAAGAGTGACTGTGCACAGGACCTCACAATTCCAATAAGGGTGCAACTGGTGTAAACAAGAAGTTGCCCAAAGGCCCTCCTAGCCACCTGCATTTGAGCCTTAATAAGCTAAACAACTTTGTTCTTCGGGTTAATGATACAATTGAATGAGATTTGGGAATAGCCAGTGAGTTATTTCCAAGAAAGTGTGGGGCTTAAGAGCTAACATAAAAAACAGTAGGAGCATAATTTACATGGGAAGATTCTTGTAAAATTTACTGGGCAGCATTTTAGAATGTGAAGATTAAAAAAGGCGATCTGGACCTATATCAGAGAGCTCTTTTCAAAAAGGAATAAATATATCTGCATTTTGCTTAATAAAAGTTTACAGTATGTTGGCTGGAAAAGTAGTCTTTATATTAGAGATTGTAGCCTGCATAGAATAATGGTAGCATACTTGAAGTGAAACAGGCTTTGGTTATACTTAGCTTGATTAGCCAAAGTATGCCAAAACTTGGTAGTAAGAATTGTTATGCGTGTTAGAAGAATGACTAAGGCTGACAGCCTAATCTACTCTGTGTTAATAAAAGGGATGGATGCAAATGAAATGAAAGAATACAGATGGGGCATTTAGTGATCTATGGATGAAAATGGTGGCTGTTTAGAAAGTTTAGAAAATCTGTTTTGAATATGCATGTGTATTTATATGTGCCTATAGCAAAGGAATAAATAGAAATAAAAAAGCATGATTGATTTTTATTGTTTTTGATGAAAGACTGAGAGGATTAGTGAAGGCTGCAATGATGAGAAGCCTCAAATGTAGGACATCTAGTATTTGAGTCAAGACTGCATCTCCGGAAAAAATGGACGTGAAAGAAACGGGAATGAAAGTATGACTCCTATACGAAAAAGTATTAGAAGATTCATTTTCCAACAGAATAAATGGAAACTCAACATAGAGAAGGAGAATGGGTAAAATAGAAATAATTAAATATGCCACAGAAGTGTATGGTGTTACTAGAGTCTAGGAAGTATGAAAAAAAATGCTTGGGGGGATGAATGTAATATATCTAAGAGAATGATTGTTGCAAAAAATAAGGATGAGGGAAAGGTGCAATATAATTGTATATACTGAAAGATATATTTACAAAGAATGTAAATACAAAGAAAAAGGTATAGTGAGAATTCAAAGAGGCAGAGGAAATGCAAAGTGAGTTTGATGGAAATTAAACAATGCTTTGGAAGAGGGTAAATGAACTTCCAGCAGATTGGATGGGAATTTTAAAAAGTGACATTGGAAATGCTGGAAGGAGTATTTTAGATAGTTGTATGGAAATATCAGAGTTAGAGAAATCTCAGAGTAAAAATAAAATGAAGTTTAAATATTAGTGTCCAAAAATGGGTGAAAGAGGAGTAGTAAGTGTATTTAAAAATGTAGTAGTAAGAATATTTAAAAATGGTAGTGCTGCAGGATTAGATTGTACAAACTAGGAAAAGTGTGCATATGTTTTGTTTATGGAATACAGTAGTTGTACAACTTTTACATGTATGAGAAGTATATCTTTTTCTTTTGATTGTTAAATGCTGCTGCTGTTATTATTGTTGTAAGTCATGCCGTTCATTAAGTGCTAGCCTGATTTTATGATACTTTTTTTTTGTAGTGTTCATTAAGTGAACCCATTGTCCACAATGCGAGTTTTTCTACCAGAAATTGAAAGCAAAGGCTGGTTTCCTGCAAAAACATTAGTAAACCAAAGTCACATAACAGGACATTACAAACAGTGGTAAATGTTGGCTGGTTGTTAAGAGCCCAAAATGCAGGATGAGGGAGCCATCAGAACTTTGAATTTGGGTCATAAGTACCTTTTTGAGGGAGTCATAACTTCAAACCATTGCTAAGCAACTGGTCATAAGTTGAGGACTATTGGTAGGGAAGGATTTATTTTATTTATTTATTTATTTTATTAGATTTATATACCGCCCTTTCCCGAAGGACTCAGGGCGGTTTACAGGGTATTTAAAAACCAAACCAATACAAAATACAAAAGTTAAAAAACAATTTAAAAAGATTAAATTATCCCTAAAAATAAAAACCCCAGTTAAAAATTCTCAGCCTGGGCCGGAGAGCTCAAAGAGCCAGGTCTTCAGGTCCCGGCGAAATGTGCGGAGGTCGGGGGCAGTCCTAAGTTCCACAGGCAGCTGGTTCCAGAGGGCAGGCGCACCCACAGAGATGGCCCTCCCCCTGGGTGTTATCCGCCGGCAATCTTTTACCAGCGTCACCCTGAGAAGACCCTCCCTGTGTGAGCGCACTGGACGATGGGAACTTGATGCCAGCAGCAGGTGTTCCTTCAAATATCCCAGACCCAAGCCATTAAGGGCTTTATAGGTCATCACCAGCACCTTGAATCTCACCCGGAGGGCAACCGGAAGGCAATGCAGCTCGCGGAGTAGAGGTGTTACATGGGAGTATCGGGAAACCCCCATCACAACTCGCGCGGCCGCATTCTGCACCAGCTGAAGCCTCCGAGTGGTCCTCAAGGGCAGCCCCATGTAGAGAGCATTGCAGTAGTCTAAACGGGAGGTCACGAGCGCATGAGTGACTGTGTGCAGGGCATCTCGGTCCAGGTAGGGTCGCAACTGGCGCACCAGGCGAACCTGGATAAGAAGAAGAGCCACAAAAACTGCAAGAGAATTACTTTAGCAAGTGAATCCTGGGAAGGTGTTTGAAACTGATAATGAGCAAAATTTGGAGAGTGCAGTGTGACTATCCTAAGCAAGAGGTATGTGGATCAGATGTTGCATGGACTTTATAAGATCCCCCCAAAAGAGAGTACTTTTAAAAAAACAAAAGGAATTAATATGAGATAGCATATGAAACTTGTAGAAATGAGTGATTTGAGAATAGAAAGATACCAAGAAATATAGTGAATGATGCTGGTGTAATTAGTTTTAATTATATTTTTTTTTGTTATGTCAGATTTTCTTATTATTTCTCTCTGAATAGTGTTGCTCATCCAGAAAGGGAATAGTGTGATGTAATAATGATGTGTATATATATATATATATATATATATATATATATATATATATATATATATATATATGTATATGTATATATATATGTATATATATATGTATATATATATGTATATATGTATATATATATATATATAAAAAACTGTACAATTCTGTAGTTTTCAGTTTAAATGCTGCTTTTTATTTTCTAACCGAGTGACCTCCAAAGAGATTAGAGTATTTAGTAAAAGAATGAAGCAACCTACATAGAATAAAATCATTACTAATGAGAGAGATTAGCAGTGCTTGGGGGGAAAAGATAGACTTGATGATTGAAATGTTTTTGCAAACAATCCAACACATTGAAGCCAGTCCCAGCTTAATAATAATCAGATTTGTGTTAAGTTAATCGTGGTGTTTTCTTACTGATGGTACATGGTTGCAGGTTTTTAGGAAGGAAACTGATTAGGTTTGGAAAAATGGAATTGATTGGGAAAAAATGAGAAACAAGCTTCCATCTATGTCCAAACGCTTTCAGAGAGGATCATCCTTAAATTGATACTGCTTTCGAGATCCAGATGACCTAGGAAATTAGAGCCAAGATGAACTACCAACAAAAAACTTTTAAAGTTTGAAAGTTTAAAAACTTTTTCATAAATATGTGTCCATTCAAGATCCGGATTTGAATGAGCACTAATTTTTTTAAAAACAACAACAACAACCCAGTATTATACTGATTTGTTCGTTGGATTGTGTAGGCTTGAGAGAAGTATAGTAACAAATTTATAAGAGAAAAAGTATTAGGGATGTTCAATTGTTAAGATGGTTTTGTAATGAACTTTGATGATATTGAGGGAATTATAGTCAAGGGAAGAAGAGCAGGTTTAATTAAAGGCTGAAAATCAAGAGAGAAATTGAAGCCTATCTTTCGTGGGATCAATTCAATAGCCAGCTTGGAAGAATCCAAATAAATTATGTTATGGGGATTGCATATTCTTGGGAGGTGTTTCTGTTTCCCTTCCATTCTAAGGTTCTGGAGGTTAAATTTCTATTGAATAACAGTGTGCAGTGGGGGTGGTTTGGAAAATTAGCTTAAGGAGCAGCTGAAGAAATAATGCTTGGACACGACTGGTGAACTGAAACAGTGCAGTGGCAAAAAAAAAGTATTTAAGAGCCTTTTTGATGAAACAACATCTGAGGAAGAATCTTGTACAGTAACAACAGATCCTTGCTTAAGATGGGTAACCACTCTGGTAAAGTGTAGCAGATAACCTGGAGAACATTTGCTTTAAAATTTCATACTTCAGTTTAGGAGCATATGTTAACAGAGAACAAATCTTGTTTATTTAAAGCAGGTGGTTTCTCCTTTTGTTCAATTGTGCAGTTTACAAGCAAGGGGATGTGTTTTAGACCCAGGCTATTTTCCAAACCAAAGAAACAAGATCCTATTTCATTTAATAATGTTCTGGTTGCATATCATTCTCTTGGCTTGATCAGAACTATTATGATCACATATAATAAACAGGGATTGTGACACAACTTTGATAAAAATCTGGAAGTAAGAAGTAGCCTGATATCTATGCCGAACATCTCTGTTCTAAAAAATTAAACTATTTTTTGGTACTGTCTTCAAAATGATAGGCTGACTGATCTAATTCCTGCCTGTGACTGTGGTGATGCAAGTCTCTGCTTGCAGCGTCTTAACAATGTGAAAACAGGTGAAGAACAGTTGTTTAACTCTCATCTCTTAAAGCCCTTTCTTGTTTCTTTGTCGCTCCTTTGTACAGTATTGTGTACATTTGTATTTGCACATTTGCTCATAGTAGAATCTGTAGGCTCCTTTATATGTTGTATGATGCATCTGATCTTAGGTGTTCCCAGGACAGTGGGACACTAGATTTCTAGGGGAAAATTGTAAGGGATTTTCTTATGCCAGCGTCTGTACTTAGTCTGAACCTTCTGTGTAACTGGACCCAAGAATGGCATTGTGGGTTTCACCTAAAAAAATGAAAGCTCTTATGTGTGATTTCAATTTTTGGTAAAAATGGTAGATGACTATTTAAATCAAATGGGTAAAATATCTGTTGATATGAAATGAGGCAATATTAGTATTTGAAGCAGAACACTGTGAGTTGAAAACTCATGTAGTGAATATTGAACACTGTTTTGATCATCTTTAATCTTTTTGCTATTTGCTATTTTATTTATTTATTATTATTTTAATTCCATTTATATCCCGCCCTTCTCCGAAGACTCAGGGCGGCTTACAAGTTTAGCAGTAGCCTTCATTCTATGTATATGCCTGCTTATTAGGGCTTTCACACACACCCCAAGCGGCATTATTACAAAGTCAGCTTATTGCCCCCAACAATCTGGGTCCTCATTTTACCTACCTCGGGAGGATGGAAGGCTGAGTCAACCTTGAGCCTGGTGGGATGCGAACCTGCACTAATTGCAGGCAGCTGGTGTTACTTAAGGAGGCATTAGCCCACTGCTCCACCAAGGCTTTATTGCCACTAAAAAAGCACCAAGTATTATTTTTATGCTATGTTTTGAGCAAATCTAAACACGAAGCATCTTCTCACTGTAAACTACTTAGAATTGGGAGAATTAAGTGTCAGGGAAGGCTGAAAACATACGCTGTTGTGAAATTTCAAATGTCAGACATAATATGTTGCAAATAATATGCTTTGCCTGAGGGTGTGGAAATGAGCTGAATATTAATTCTTGCGTTCTGTGTATAGAGCAAATTATGAAAAGAATGTACATAATTTTGTGTACTGTACTGCTCTGCTGTTGCTAAAAATAGGGCATTCAGACGTCATGCCATACTGGTATAAATTTGTATTTTTAACTTTTTGTTAAGACTGAAATTATTTATCCTCTTATCACCACAGATTCTGGCTGCTAAGATAAATGATGACTTAATCTGAATAAGAAGCAAGAGAAAAATGGGCCATGGTGAAAGTTCAATTCAGAAGAGCAACGCAACATCAGCATTGTCTTGTTGCTATTCAGGAAGAAATTCTGCTACAGAAGGTAAAATAATTGTTTCTTTCAGAAGTCAATGCACTGTTTGCTTTTATAGGTATATCTCATTTTCTGTTGAAGTCCAGTGTTTAACTGAACAGATTCCTTTTTGTATCCTGGAAAAGTGGGTGCTAAGTCTCCGCAGATATCCACGCTTAGCTACTCCTATTTGGGCTCAGATGTTATTCAAGCTTGGATCTAGTTACATAAATTGCCAAAGAATATTATCTCTCTAGCTAGCCTAATATTGAATTTAAAAAATTCCAGAAGAAAGCAAACGACAAACTATTGTCTTTTTTTTGGCAAGAAAATTACGTAGATATTATTATGAAGCTGCTAGGAACTGAACTCGCAATAGAAGAGAAATTGTACGGTATGTAGCTTAAGGTTGAACTGTGATGTTCTCTGAGCTTGGTTGTTTGCTTGCAGATGTTTCATTACCCAATTAGGTAACATTATCAGTACTGATGAGTGTGGGATTTGCTCCCTATTTATAAATAGCAGCTTGCCCTGCCGGTGTGGGTGTGGTTTTCTCCTTGATAGTTCCTCGATTAGGGTATTGTCTTCAGCTTGATTGATTGTCTGGTGTTATTCCCTGTTTATCTGGGTATTGGTTGCTGTAGAGCAGGGGTGTCAAACTGCCGGCCCACGGGCCGGAAGCATCATCCCAAACCTGCGCCCACCCTATTGCCGGCAATGGAGAAAAAGCTCTGATACGTTGCGTGACATCATGTAACGTCGTGAGTTTGATATGTCTGCTGTAGAGGATATCTTACGGTTTTCCTTCTTAGCTTTTTATTTCTTCTAAATGATGTGTAAATGTGATTTATTTCAATGTGTTGATCAATTATTATATATTTTTTCTGCTGTTCAGCTCTTAGATCTGACAACCACACAATGAGAAATAGAAATGCTAATTTTGATTAATCATGATTGCTAAATTTAGTTGCCAGATGCTAGAGTGAATTAGAAATTGCTATATTGTCCAGGGTACTTTTGAAGGGCAGTTTTGGTGGACTACGCCAGGCTGAATATATATATATAGATTAAAATATGGACATTAATTTTCAAAGTAATTTTATTTATATAGTGATTATTTTATTTGATTAATCATATTTGTAACTTGCAAATAGTAACGTGAAGTAGTAATAACATACTCTACCTGCAATTATAATATTGCATTATGAATCTAAAGGCAGAATAAGCAATTGGAATTAATGTTGCTTTGTGAAGTATAGAACAGACATGTCAAACACAAGGCCCGGGGGCCGGATCCGGCCCGCGAAGTGGTTTCATGTGGCCCGCGAAGCCATCCTGGAAACAGTGAGGGAACGGCCCCCACTGCCTTGGCCCGGCCCAGAGACCCTCCTTTTGCCAGAGACCCTCAGATCTGTCCCACTCCTGCCCAGGCCCCCATAGGCACCCTTGATGCATAGGTCATACGCACTCTAGCCACGCCCACCCAGTAGGCCACGCCCACCCAGTAGGCCACGCCCACCCTGGCCATACCCACCCGGCCCCTTGAGGGCAACTGCAATGCTGATGTGGCCCTCAATGAAATTGAGTTTGACACCCCTGCTCTAGAGGAAAACCAAAATAGACAATATGCCACAAATATTGCAAATGCAAAGTAATTTAAATAACCACAAAGAGGATCAGCAAGAAAACGTGACATGTTAATTTAGAGACTGTCCACTGGAGTTGGGTGGCCAATAAATTTAAATAAACAAATTAGAGAATTACAGCTGGTGGATTTCAAATACTTTATATTTCAAGATATTGATGGGTTTTATACTGAAATGCATTCCTAAGAGATATTTTAATAAGACAAATTGGCAAAGCAATTCTAGATCTCAATATCCAAGCTGACTTTCCAATTCTAATTTGTGACCAGCTGCAACAATCTTCATATACCAAATTAAAAAATTGAATTTTACAGAATTACTCTTTCACATAAAATCAGTTTCTTGGCCTCAAAATAGGGAAAAAAAACATGTTCTTCCCCCACCCACACCACGAAATTTTAAGCTATTTCACTAGTTTTATGAGTAACACAAATCCACTATCTGATATCTGTTTTCAGATATCAAATTACATCATGTGGTTGTAATTGGCTGATGTTAACAAAAAGCTAGTACAGCTGGGTAAAGCTTTTTAACCAGCTCAGCAACAAGATGGAAATGGATTAAAACTGCAGGCTACTCCTTTCAATACAGTGCAGGGATCTTTTAATCATATATTTTAAATGTTCTATACCAGGGGTGTCAAACTCAATTTCATTGAGGGCCGCATCAGCATTGTGGTTGCCCTCAAGGGGCCGGGTGGGTGTGGCCTGGCTGGGCGTGGCCTACTGGGTGGGCGTGGCTAGAGTGCATATGGCCTACTGGGTGGGCGTGGCCAGCTCTACATCGTTCTCATCAAGGGGGCCTATGGGGGCCTGGGCAGGAGTAGGACAGATCTGAGGGTCTCTGGCAGAAGGAGGGTCTCTGGGCCAGGGCCAAGGCAGTGGGGGCCGTTCCCTCACTGTTTCCAGGATGGCTTCACGGGCCGCATGAAACCACTTCATGGGCCAGATCCGGCCCCCGGGCCTTGTGTTTGACATGTCTGATCTAGATGTTCTTTGCAAAACCTGCGAGTAGTGAATAATTTGAATGGCTGCTGTCCTCTGTTCAAAGAGATTGTTCTAGGCAGAATAGACTGACTGTGATTTGTATATTCTAGAGCTCAGTGGTCTTGCTGATTGTACATGTCTTTTTCTCTATTGCCCATTCAAACTGACCATCCGGGCTGATTTTTTTTACAACATTTAACTTTTTGTTGTATAAGGTAATGTGTGAAAAGTGTCCCAAATATTGATGAGCAACATTTTGATCCAAGAGGAAGGTAGGAAGGATTTAAGATGACGTTCACACAAACAAAAAAGAAGACTGGAAAAGGAAAAATTATTATGCAATATCTATCTTCCCAGACTTGACAATATGTGGGGTTGCCTGTGTCACCTGAAAGGAATCCTGGAAATTGCTCTTCCCCCACAAACGTGTATATATGTATTTACCAGAAGCCACATTTCTCAAAAGGACAGGGCCAGAATAATAGCAGATTAAAAATAGTTTTCTATAAATCAATATCTATCTATCTGTCTGTCTGTCTGTCTGTCTGTCTGTCTATCTATCTATCTATCTATCTATCTATCTATCTCTCTCTCTCTCTATCTATCTATCTATCTATCTCTATCTCTATCTATCTATCTATCTATCTATCTATCTATCTATCTATCTATCTCTATATCTATCTATGTATCTATCTCTATCTATCTATCTATCTATCTATCTATCTATCTATCTATCTATCTATCTATCTATCTACCTATCTATCTACCTATCTATATTGTTCCGCTATTGAGTTTTGCTACTTTGTGATCTCATGGCTCTCATTTCTGCAGGATTGTCTGTCAGTGTTGCTGAAATGAAAAGTACCCCTTTCATAAACTGAATTGATCCTGTGTCTGCAGATACTAACAATTTTCCTACATACACTAATCATGCGCATGCAAATAAATGCAGGTTCTCCTAGCAGACTTAGAAAAAAGAAGGGAAAAAGGCAGAATGGAGAACACTGGGAAAAGAAGGAAAGAGAAAGGTGAGGAGGACAGCATAAATGAAGGGAAGAGGTGACTGAGCAGAGAAAGATAAATCCTGCTGAGATGTCAGGAAAAAAAGGATTAAATGAATCATCCCCAAGCTATTCAAAAATGTCCCAACTACTAATAAAAAATGTCTGCAGATCGTTGCACCAAGTTAGTCGTAAGAGATTAAGCAAAGTCTGCTTTTAGTGTACTCTCGAGAACCCTTCTGAATAGCATTCAGGAGAAAGATTTATACTGCGTGGAGTAGTGTCCCCTGAGCAAAGATGTATATTTCACTCTGACATTAGAAGTGGCTTGATTTAATTCTTTTTTTCAGCAAGGTGATGGCAAGAAATACCTTGATCCACCATTAAACGTTTAGTTTCAGATTTCCAGAACGCCTCCCCCTTCAGTATTTACACTGTCATTTGCTCTAAAGCTAGGGACTGGATACCTATGCATTCTGGTTCCTGCAGAAATAGAAGAATGTGGAATAATAGGGTAGTCCTCAACTTACGATCACAATTGAACCCAAAATTTCCATTGCTAAGCAAGACAGTTGTTAAGTGAGCTTTGCCCCACTTTATGACCTTCCTTGCCACAGTTGTTAAGTGAATCACTGCAGTTGTTAGGCTAGTAACATGGCTGCTAAGTGAATCTGGCTTCCCCATTGACTTTGTTCGTCAGAAGGTTACAAAAGGTGATTGCATGACCTCAGGCCATCCATAAATACATGCCGGTTGCCAAGTGTCTGAATTTTGATCATGTGGCCATAACGATGCTACAGTGGTCATAAGTGGAAAATGCTCATAAGTCAGGTTTTTTTTCCTTCCAGCGCGATTGTAACTTTGAACGGTCACTAAACAAATGTAATTTAAGGACTATTGTATATATAAAAATGCAAGCGAAGAAGTGAATGATAACATAGTGTGAAGTATCTAATCTGGTAGTAATAGCCTAGTGCAGGGGTCGGCAACCTTGGCTCTTTTATGACTCGCGGACTTCAACTCCCAGAATTCCTGAGCCAGCTATGCTGGCTCAGGAATTCTGGGAGTTGAAGTCCGCGAGTCATAAAAGAGCCAAGGTTGCCGACCCCTGGCCTAGTGGAAAATTTATCCTAGAGAAATGGGGCTGAGTCAAGTTGTTCTTTCGCTGTTGTGCCACATCCTCTTCCTTCTCTTTTGAATCTGTGGCTTAGCACGCAGCCATGTCAGGTTAGTAGGCAGGCAACCTGGTTAGACAAAGGATTTCTAACTGCTTCCACCCAGATAACATATTGAAATACACGATTAGAGCTTCTTATCATGAAAATTCAAATACATAATTTTTCTTCCTCCTGCTTTTCCCCCCCTAGTGTTTTGGCATCGGTGATGAGAAATGGGGTATGATGTAGCACGTTTTCAAGGGGATGTTGATGAAGATCTTATTTGCCCCATCTGTAGTGGGGTTTTGGAGGAGCCAGTGCAGGTAGGTGGTAAAGACTTAACTAAATTAATATGTATTTTGCATACAGGTTTTATGCAGCAATTATGTATTAAGTCTTTCTTATTCATATAGAGGAACATAGCACAGTCTGGTGATTAAGGTGTTGCGCCAGTAATGGGGAGACCCATGTTGTAGTCCCCTCTTAGCCATTGAAACACACTGTGGAACTTTGAGCTAGTTACTCTCTCTGCCCAATCTATTCCCACAAGCTGTTGGTTTTAGCGGGAATAGGAGGTGGGTGCACTTGTATGCTGCTTCAGCTTCTGGATGAAAGGTAGAATATGAATGTAATAATAAATGTAGTTAAATGTTAATTTAAACACTCTTAAATTATTATCTTCTATTTCGGTTCAACTGCTTCAGCTAAATGTCCAGGTTTAAACTTTTTGTTCAGAAATTATTATTATTATTATTATTTTAAATTACAGCACAATATGCTAATTATTGCTAAGCTTATTTAGTTTATCAGCAGTAGTTTTCCAAAGCAAAACATAAAACTAAGTTAATATAAGGGAGAGAGAAAATACTTATCTACTCTTGAAAAGTTTTGATATAAGTTCATAAGTGTATATGTAAAGTATATAAGAAATTAAAGCTGTGGATAATATACAAAAATAAGTCATAATTAAGTAATCCTCTGTATAAGCTTTAGTTTAGTCCAGGGGTCGGCAACCTAAAAAAGGAAAAGAGCCACTGGGAACCGGTTCCATCAGAAATTAAAAAAAGTGGGAGCCGCGTGCGTGTGTCCATGCACGCACTTCCTCAAAGAGTGGCACCGCTGCCCATTCGCGCGGAGGTACGCGCGCACCTCTCCAAAGGTTTGGGGAGGTGCGCGCGCACCTCCGCCCATTCGGGGAGGTGCGCGCGCACCTCTCCAAACGGGCGGTGCCACTCTCCATTTGGAGAGGTGCGCGCGCACCACTGCCCGTTGGAAGAGGTGCGCGCGCACCGGGCGGCTGGGAGCCGCAGGTTGCCGACCTGTGGTTTAGTCATACAATGCTGTAATAACAATTTTCAACCTATAGAAAGAGTCAATAGTGATTCAAAAGCATACACATACAAAAAAAGCCAACAAAACTTTCTGAGTTAAGAAGATGTTAAGAATTTATCACAATGTTGCAAAGTAACAGTTAATCTTATAGGTGTTTCTGTTTACCACTGCCTTCATAAAAATACATATTCTAAGTTGAGGTATGACTATCCATACAGAAAAGCAGTACAGTATTTGCTGTTTCGGAAAGCTTGCCTTAACTGTTTTTCTCATTAATTTGCCTTTACAATGAGAAAGTTATATTTAGTTTGCTGAGAAGAGAATAACAGATGCAAACAATAGGGTGTATGTGTTATGCTTAAGATACATGTCTTAAATTTAGTATCGCTTTCCTTTTGGGCAAATTTGAATAAAACTGTCTTTGTGTATGTACATTTGTTTTTGGTCTCTGCAAGAGGCAACTTTCCTTCCTGTCAAGTGCATTGTATTATATTTAGAAGTTCAGAAATAAAATAGTTATTCAAAGCAATTTCTAAATCTCTCCCATGGAATCTAAAAGCATGTGATTTTGCAACACTTAATTTCTATGAAATGGTTGATAGTAGTTGATAGGATTAAAGAGCAAGCCATTTTGTATAGAATGACTTTGTAATTTGACTGTAGTTTTTCCACTCTGCACATCCCTTCAGAAAGAATGAGGGAAGTCTCCCAGGTTATTTCTAGAAGAGATGTATTTGCAACATGCAATCACGATAAATGATTTAACCTTAAGTACTGCAGTTAAAGATGCTGAGTTTGTCAGCTGAAAAGGTGACCACTCAGGTTTGAGATTTGAGGACCGTGCAATGGGGTGAACCCCTGTTCCTTGGCCTGTTCCTGCCCATCTAGCAGTTGAAAGCATGCAAAAGCAAGTAGATTAATAGGTGCCACTTCAGTGGGGAAGGTAATAGTGTTCCATGTGCCTTTGGCATATAGCCACGTTGTCCACATGACCTTTGGATAATGCTGGCTCCCTCGGCCAAGAAACGGAGATGAGCACCGTGCCCTAGAGTCAGACATCGCTGGAAAGGAAAAACCTTTACATTTTTTTTTACTATATAGTAGAGATCCCCAACCTTTTGGCACCAGGGACCGGTTCTGTGGAGAGAGATTTTTCCACGGACCGGAGGGTGCGTGGTTTTGTGTGCTGCCTGCATCTCGCAGATGGGGCTTTGCTCGTTTGTGCAGACCAGTTGCTGGCATGCCACGGCCCGGTACTGGTCCACGGACTGGGGATTGTGTACTCCTGCTGTATAGCATAGTACTGTTTTTTTATCAATAATGTACAGGGAGTGCAGAATTATTAGGCAAGTTGTATTTTTGAGGATTAATTTTATTATTGAACAACAACCATGTTCTCAATGAACCCAAAAAACTCATTAATATCAAAGCTGAATATTTTTTGGAAGTAGTTTTTAGTTTGTTTTTAGTTATAGCTATTTTAGGGGGATATCTGTGTGTGCAGGTGACTATTACTGTGCATAATTATTAGGCAACTTAACAAAAAACAAATATATACCCATTTCAATTATTTATTTTTACCAGTGAAACCAATATAACATCTCAACATTCACAAATATACATTTCTGACATTCAAAAACATAACAAAAACAAATCAGTGACCAATATAGCCACCTTTCTTTGCAAGGACACTCAAAAGCCTGCCATCCATGGATTCTGTCAGTGTTTTGATCTGTTCACCATCAACATTGCGTGCAGCAGCAACCACAGCCTCCCAGACACTGTTCAGAGAGGTGTACTGTTTTCCCTCCTTGTAAATCTCACATTTGATGATGGACCACAGGTTCTCAATGGGGTTCAGATCAGGTGAACAAGGAGGCCATGTCATTAGATTTCCTGCTTTTATACCCTTTCTTGCCAGCCACGCTGTGGAGTACTTGGACACGTGTGATGGAGCATTGTCCTGCATGAAAATCATGTTTTTCTTGAAGGATGCAGACTTCTTCCTGTACCACTGCTTGAAGAAGGTGTCTTCCAGAAACTGGCAGTAGGACTGGGAGTTGAGCTTGACTCCATCCTCAACCCGAAAAGGCCCCACAAGCTCATCTTTGATGATACCAGCCCAAACCAGTACTCCACCTCCACCTTGCTGGCGTCTGAGTCGGACTGGAGCTCTCTGCCCTTTACCAATCCAGCCACGGGCCCATCCATCTGGCCCATCAAGACTCACTCTCATTTCATCAGTCCATAAAACCTTAGAAAAATCAGTCTTGAGATATTTCTTGGCCCAGTCTTGACGTTTCAGCTTGTGTGTCTTGTTCAGTGGTGGTCGTCTTTCAGCCTTTCTTACCTTGGCCATGTCTCTGAGTATTGCACACCTTGTGCTTTTGGGCACTCCAGTGATGTTGCAGCTCTGAAATATGGCCAAACTGGTGGCAAGTGGCATCTTGGCAGCTGCACGCTTGACTTTTCTCAGTTCATGGGCAGTTATTTTGCGCCTTGGTTTCTCCACACGCTTCTTGCGACCCTGTTGACTATTTTGAATGAAACGCTTGATTGTTCGATGATCACGCTTCAGAAGCTTTGCAATTTTAAGAGTGCTGCATCCCTCTGCAAGATATCTCACTATTTTTGACTTTTCTGAGCCTGTCAAGTCCTTCTTTTGACCCATTTTGCCAAAGGAAAGGAAGTTGCCTAATAATTATGCACACCTGATACAGGGTGTTGATGTCATTAGACCACACCCCTTCTCATTACAGAGATGCACATCACCTAATATGCTTAATTGGTAGTAGGCTTTCGAGCCTATACAGCTTGGAGTAAGACAACATGCATAAAGAGGATGATGTAGTCAAAATACTCATTTGCCTAATAATTCTGCACTCCCTGTAGTGATTTATTTCTTCTTTTAGGGGGGGATGGGGGCAAGATTTCTTTGAAAATATGGATTTAGTCAAATGGTTTGGAATAGCTTGCTTGCTTTGCAAGTTTAAAAATGGCATTTGTTGGCAGAACTATGACCACATATACAATCATTTGTAAGGCTTAGTGAATGTGAATAAACTTGCCAACTCCTCCTCCCTCACTCTTTCACATAGTACAGCTATAGAAACACTCATATATTGTTTGTTTATAATTAAGCAACTTGTCTAAAAACAGGATGTACAGTACTTCTGGTTATAGCTGCATCTATCTTATTAGCACAATAATTTAAAAGCAAGCAGCTGATTTGATAGCTGCGGTGCCCTAGAAAAAGTGTTTGTGGGCATACTTACGCTAACCAAGCTTTGTGGATTACTGCACCGTGTGAATATGACCATTGTGTGGCTCCAGTATTCAACCTTAACATTAATTCAGCCAAAATACAGTGATCTTATAGATACTGTACAGGTAGTCCTGGAATTACGACCACAATTGAGCCCCAAATTTATGTTGCTAAGTGAAATAGTTGTTAAGTGAATTTTGCCCCATTTTATGACCTTCCTTGCCACAGTTAGATGAATCACTACAGGTGCTAAGTTAGTAACACAATTGTTAAGTGAATCTGGCTCCCCCATTGCTTGTCATAGAAGGTTGCGGAAGGGAATCACGTGACCTCGGGACACTGCAACCGTCATAAATGTGAGTCAGTTGCCAAGTGTCTGAATTTTGATCACATGACCATGGGGATGCTGCAATGGTCGTAAGTGTGAAAAAATGGTCATAAGTAACTTTTTTCAATGCCGTAGTAATTTTGAGTGGTCACTAAGCAAACTGTTGTGAGTTGAGGACTACCTGTGCTTGAATAAGAGACATCATTGATATTTATCACTCCATGTTTTAGGAGAGCTAAAATTCCTGGAAGGTGGATTTATTTTTGCACAGGAACTGGCAGGGACTATTCTTTACCCCACTTGTTCTCCTTACATAACTTCTGCATGAGAAAGAATTGGCCAAGAAATATGCTCTTACGTGGCTTTTGGAAGAGCTAGGGCTGAAAACGTTGGTCTCTTGTTTGTGTTGTGTCATAAAATAAAAGCATTCGGCTTATTTTGCTTGCTTTTTTTTTACACCTGGAGAATTACATTGCTAAATTTTGTAGAAGTTATAGCCAAATTTTGAAAGTGGGAGCAAAAGACTGTAGCTCCATAACAATGATCTGGAGGCTATATATAGCCAATGAGCTTCAGGTCACCCATCCCGGTTTTAGAGTGAGGCTAAATAGCAATTATCTACATAGCGTATCTGTCTAAAATTACTTATTTTGGAGGTCTCTTAAGTGGAAGGCAAGCTAAAACAAAATGACTTTTGCAAAGCTGCACCAAGCACCCTTCCCTGCAGAACAGATCTATTTGCATTTTTGCACTGAACATCCTTAAATGCTCTGGTGACATCTGCAGACATGGGCAGATCTATCTCCAATAGAAGTTGGCTGCAAAGAGGTAGGAGCCAAAATTGTGCTCAGGCACAAAGCCCTCAGGTAGACAGTCTCTTCCATGGGTAAATATGTTAAACTCATAAAGGTAAAGGTTCCCCCGCACATGCGTGCTAATCGTTTCCGACTCTAGGGGCCAGTGCTCATCTCCATTTCAAAGCCGAAGAGCCAGCGCTTGTCCGAGGACGTCTCTGTGGTCATCATGACTAGACGCCAAAGGCGCATGGAGCGCTGTTACCTTCCCACCGTAGTGGTCCCTATTTTTCTACTTGCATTTTTATGTGCTTTCGAACTGCTAGGTTGGCTGAAGCTGGGACAAGTAACAGGCGCTCACTCTGTTATGCGGCACTCGGGATTCAACCCGCCAAACTGCCGACCTTCTGATCGACAAGCTCAGTGTCCTAACCCACTGAGCCACCGCGTCCCTTCTTGTTAAACTCATAGATTATGTTAATATCTTTCAGACTCGTATTTGAGGATATTATTGGTGTAAATATTCTGTTTAGTATCAAGGGTGCTCAATGCCCAAAGATCTCGATTGTGTTTGAGCGTTTTTCATGGAGATTTTATCCTACAATCAAGTGGATTTCTACATGTTGTATCTGTGTAACTGATTGAACTAGCTTTAACAAACATAGTTCAAAATACAGGGTGAAATATGGTGTAGGAACATAATAAATACTGTAGAAATAAACCTCTATTACATAATTGGTAATTGTTTTACAAATTTGGGGGTTTTAAGCTAGTATCAGTTTTAAAAAGTAATTTTTAAATATTTCAATATATTATGAAACCCAAATATATTGTTGTGGTCTGTTGGCTTCCAGCAGAGCTAGTAGCAGAGTCATACGAGGAGGAAGAGATGGAGGGGGAGCCTGGGTCAACTTTGAAGCCTTTGGAAGGCTCTGATGAGGAAGCAGAATCAGATGCAGAGCCGGAGCCGTCTGTCCGTGCCCAGGCAGAGAGGCAGCTGTCTTCGGGGCTTGAACTGAGTGAGAGGGAGTAACAGATGGGGCCCATCCCAGATGTGCGTATGCACAGAGAGGAGAGCAATGGAAGGCAATAAGCTGGCTCTCAGGGAAAATAAGTAGTAGACATTAGCCAGCCCCTCCCTGGCTGGGAAATAAAATAGTAGGGGTTTGGGAGTGGCCTGTTGTTGCAGACAACCATTTGTTTTCCAGGATACATCGATGATTAAGTCAGATTCCTTTGCCAAGACCCAGGTTTGTCGGGATGACTTGCTCTGTATTTGAGGTGCCAGCTGAATCTCCCTGTTGGGAACTAATAGACAGTAAATTTGCCTCAGCTGGTATGAACAGGGACTGTTTCTGCTTCATTAATCGTTGAAAGACTTGTTATCTGGAGTTCTTATGTGAACAGAGATGGTTCTTGCCCTGTTTCAGAGGGGGAAAAGACTTTCCTTTGGGGCTACTTTGGTTTTGTCTGCCCAACGTGAACAAAGATTGTTCCTGCCTGGTTTAATAAAAGGGGTTTGTTTACTCACGAGTAAGCGGTTTCTCATTACTTGCGAAGAACACGTATCTGGCTTGAACTGTATAAGGCCTATTTTCAGATCATCATTAAGGGACAACCTTCCTCTTGAATTTTTATACCCGTTATTCTCATTTTTATAAGAAAGTAGAAATCATAGTGATTTGCGTTTGATGATTTGCAGGGTACTTCATTCTTGTAGCAGCTAAGAACTCAACTGCCTCTTTAGGATCATTTTCCATGAATGAGTGAAAATATTTTTCTCTTAGATAATTCTTTGGTTATTGCAGTATTATGCAGTCTAGCCTATCCTTCAAAATCTGTTCATTCAATACTTGTTAGAAAGTCTTGTGCGGGAGAAGGGCGGTATACAAATATAATAAAATAAAATAAAGTTAATGGAAAGAATATAGTGAGTGGTATGAGACAGCTTTGGCTTCTTGGCCTTTTGGCTAAGATCATGTGTGACACAACAAAAGTTTCCATTACCATAAGCATAGAATTGAATATATCAGCATAATTTATGAGCAATGTGGAATTCCTGTGGGGGGGGGTTGTAAGTATATATTAATCTTTGCTTCTGGCTGTCATCAGCTTAATGCCATATGAAGCATCTTTTTCCTTAATGTGCAAGATAAATAATTGGTTGCCAAATAATGAAGTCATAAATGTAAATAGTTTTTAATAACTACATTAATTTTGCTTTGCTGAAATAAAAAAAAATCTGTATCTCATATGGTGAATTAAAAATAATTAAATGGCTGAGGTCCAATCATTGCTAGCTATTATATTTGTGTTCATGAATTATTAGTAAATTCTCCATGCAAAGGGGACTTAAATGTAAATTATTTTTTTTTGTAAAATGTATTGGCCACTCATCTTACCATAAGGTAACTCTGGACGACTTATAATCTTAAAAAGATAAAGCTATATAAAAGAATATATTTTTTTATACTATAAACTTGATCCGACTTTTTCTTTACTATTTTATGGTGCTTTCGGTATCGTTATTTACTTTACTTTTTTTTTTTTTTTTTTGCTTAGGGGTAGTTTTTATGACAGTACTGTAAAATGAACTGTGAAGCCATAATTGAAGAACTACATAGTGCAAGTATAAGAATTTAATTTGATAGAATTAGTAGATGACAGCATGCTGATACTCCATTTAGCAAGTATTCAGCATGTTAGTGGGGAGGATGCAGAATTTCACAGCTGAAATGAAAGTATTCTGAAAAATATTCTGGTCATTTAACCCAGGTACGCTTAGACATTTTTCACATTTGTTCCTCATTGTATGAATTGCACGAAGAGTTCAGCAGAATTTTCTCCTGTTTGTGGAAAACACAGGATGCTGCTTTCTTTTCTTCATCATATTATGAAACCCGATGCTGCTTTTATACGTCGTGCCTTTTCTCTTGGAGCTCTTCCTCATAGCAACCACCCTGAGAGGCAGGTCGGACTGAAAATGGTGATAAGCTCAGTGTTACCAAGTGAGCTTCTTGACTTGGACCTAGTTTTGCTTGATCCCAGAACTATGTCTTAGCTGTCCTACTAGATTTCTTTTGCACCGCTGATTTCGCTGGTCTGTCTGCCTCAGGATTGTTTATACCAGGTTCCTCCATGAAACCCTCTTAATATATCAATATATATACCGTATATACTTGAGTATAAGCCGACTCGAGTATAAGCCGAGACCCCCAATTTCACCCCCAAAAACTGGAAAAAGTTATTGACTCGAGTATAAGCCGATCCGCCGTTCTGCAAGCCTCTGCCGCCAGCAGAGGCTCGATCCGCCATTTTGCAAGCCTGAATACACAGGAATACCCTGTGTAGCCGCGGCTCGTCGGCAGGTCTCCGTTCCTCCTGCCGACCTTTGGGGAGGTTTGGGCGCCTCCCCAAACGTCCCCAAACCTCGGCAGGTCTCCGTTCCTGTTTGGGGAGGTTTGGGCGCCTCCCCAAACGTCCCCAAACCTCGGCAGGTCTCCGTTCCTCCGCGCAGACCTGCCGACCTTTGGGGAGGTTTGGGCGCCTCCCCAAACGTCCCCAAACCTCGGCAGGTCTCCGTTCCTGTTTGGGGAGGTTTGGGCGCCTCCCCAAACCTCCCCAAACCTCCCCAAACCTCGGCAGGTCTCCGTTCCTCCGCGCAGACCTGGGGAGGTTTGGGGAGGCGCCCAAACCTCCCCAAAGGTCGGCAGGTCTGCGCGGAGGAACGGAGACCTGCCGAGGTTTGGGGAGGTTTGGGGAGGCGCCCAAACCTTCCCAAACAGGAACGGAGACCTGCCGAGGTTTGGGGAGGTTTGGGGAGGCGCCCAAACCTCCCCAAACGTCGGCAGGTCTGCGCGGAGGAACGGAGACCTGCCGAGGTTTGGGGAGGTTTGGGGAGGCGCCCAAACCTCCCCAAACAGGAACGGAGACCTGCCGAGGTTTGGGGACGTTTGGGGAGGCGCCCAAACCTCCCCAAAGGTCGGCAGGTCTGCGCGGAGGAACGGAGACCTGCCGAGGTTTGGGGACGTTTGGGGAGGCGCCCAAACCTCCCCAAACAGGAACGGAGACCTGCCGAGGTTTGGGGACGTTTGGGGAGGCGCCCAAACCTCCCCAAAGGTCGGCAGGTCTGCGCGGAGGAACGGAGACCTGCCGAGGTTTGGGGACGTTTGGGGAGGCGCCCAAACCTCCCCAAACAGGAACGGAGACCTGCCGAGGTTTGGGGAGGTTTGGGGAGGCGCCCAAACCTCCCCAAAGGTCGGCAGGTCTGCGCGGAGGAACGGAGACCTGCCGAGGTTTGGGGAGGCGCCCAAACCTCCCCAAACAGGAACGGAGACCTGCCGAGGTTTGGGGAGGTTTGGGGAGGCGCCCAAACCTCCCCAAACAGGAACGGAGACCTGCCGAGGTTTGGGGACGTTTGGGGAGGCGCCCAAACCTCCCCAAAGGTCGGCAGGTCTGCGCGGAGGAACGGAGACCTGCCGAGGTTTGGGGACGTTTGGGGAGGCGCCCAAACCTCCCCAAACAGGAACGGAGACCTGCCGAGGTTTGGGGACGTTTGGGGAGGCGCCCAAACCTCCCCAAAGGTCGGCAGGTCTGCGCGGAGGAACGGAGACCTGCCGAGGTTTGGGGAGGTTTGGGGAGGCGCCCAAACCTCCCCAAACAGGAACGGAGACCTGCCGAGGTTTGGGGAGGTTTGGGGAGGCGCCCAAACCTCCCCAAAGGTCGGCAGGTCTGCGCGGAGGAACGGAGACCTGCCGAGGTTTGGGGAGGTTTGGGGAGGCGCCCAAAGCTCCCCAAACAGGAACGGAGACCTGCCGAGGTTTGGGGACGTTTGGGGAGGCGCCCAAACCTCCCCAAAGGTCGGCAGGTCTGCGCGGAGGAACGGAGACCTGCCGAGGTTTGGGGACGTTTGGGGAGGCGCCCAAACCTCCCCAAACAGGAACGGAGACCTGCCGAGGTTTGGGGACGTTTGGGGAGGCGCCCAAACCTCCCCAAAGGTCGGCAGGTCTGCGCGGAGGAACGGAGACCTGCCGAGGTTTGGGGACGTTTGGGGAGGCGCCCAAACCTCCCCAAACAGGAACGGAGACCTGCCGAGGTTTGGGGACGTTTGGGGAGGCGCCCAAACCTCCCCAAAGGTCGGCAGGTCTGCGCGGAGGAACGGAGACCTGCCGAGGTTTGGGGAGGTTTGGGGAGGCGCCCAAACCTCCCCAAACAGGAACGGAGACCTGCCGAGGTTTGGGGAGGTTTGGGGAGGCGCCCAAACCTCCCCAAACAGGAACGGAGACCTGGGGAGGTTTGGGGAGGCGCCCAAACCTTCCCAAACGTCGGCAGGTCTGCGCGGAGGAACGGAGACCTGGGGAGGTTTGGGGAGGCGCCCAAACCTCCCCAAAGGTCGGCAGGAGGAACGGAGACCTGCCGAGGTTTGGGGAGGTTTGGGGAGGCGCCCAAACCTCCCCAAACGTCGGCAGGTCTGCGCGGAGGAACGGAGACCTGCCGAGGTTTGGGGAGACGCCCAAACCTCCCCAAACGTCGGCAAGTCTCCGTTCCTCCGCGCCCTGCCTGCCTGCTTCTTTCCGCTGCGGAAAGAAGCAGGCAGGCAAGGCGCGGAGTTTGGGGAGGTGCGCGCGCACCTCCCCAAACCTCCCCAAACTTCGGCAGGTCTCGGACGGCGGTGGCTTGGGAGAGGTGCGGGCGATCCCGGAAGCACCAAAGCCTCGGCCGCGCACAAGTCCTCGGTAAGTTTTTTTTGTTGACTGGAGTATAAGCCGAAGTGGAATTTTTCAGCCCAAAAAGTGGGCTGAAAAATTCGGCTTATACTCAAGTATATACGGTATATATTATTTTAAGCAGCTTCAGCCAGTTGAGGATGATGGGCCTTGCAACTTTACATAACTGTTATCAAAAAGGACAGCTCACATGCTTGAGAGAAGATTGAAGTTGAGACTCAAAGGGAGCGTTGTGGCTCTTCAGTTCCGGGTCAAAATTTATCTGCTAAAAACTGAATTGCGAATCATGGAGACTAAAATCATGAGAATATTGCTTTCAGTTAATACTGCTCTGCAATATTTGTAGTTTAGCCTTTACACCAATATAATTCTTATGTTTTATGAGTGTTTTGCTATGTAGCTGCATTCTTTCTTTAAAGGAAAACAGACCTTTGGACAGATTGTTATTGCAGAGACACTTAATTAAATTTGTAGTCTTCTGATTATCAGCTGGTGGTTCTTCTGGAGCTTTCTTTGGAGCACAAGGTATAAGTTTAGCAAAGGAGTGCTCCGTGCAGCATATGTTTAGGGACATATGCTGCATATGAGACAGCCCAAGAAAAAACTGTAGGAACCTTATTGTAGAACTGAAAGTAGTGTGAGAACTTCAGGTTCTCGACTTAGCATCTGTAATGGAGCTTGCCCCTTACTGCGATAAGTTAGGGTTAGGATTTATTAAATTTATATGCCGCCCTTCTCCCTAAGGACTCAGGGCGGCTCACAACAATAAAAATTAAGAGACATAAAATACAAAAATTTAAAAAAGAATTAAACAAAGCAGGTCACCACAAGACTGGACCTGTTTGTACATTCCTTTTTGTGATGGTCATAAAGTGACCGTCAGAGTAAGTTTTTTGCTGCGCGTGGGCGTTTCAAAAAACCGGAAGTAAATTCCAGGTTGTAAATACCGTTGGTGGGATCTGTCATAACTTTGTGACCTGTTGTAAGTCGAGCACTAGCTGTAGAAAACTTGATGTATTCCATAAGAAATTAATCATCTTCATTTCCACCAAACAACTTGGAAGTAGAGCTGTGAGACAAAGAACTAAGCTTGTGAAGTACATTAACGTGTGAGTAAATTTTACTTGGAAAAAGAGCTGGAATGACAACTGTGCCATATTTAGAGGCTTGACTTTGTACTATCTATTTTGGGAGGTACGTTTGGGACGTACATATCAAATCATTTTTCTCTGTTTTGAGAGTATATTGAAGCACTAGACAAGGAAGTAACTTTTCTCATATTTATTTATACTAATCCAGAATTGGAACAATACAGGGTAATCTATAATAGGGTTGATGTGAAGGACAGAGATTAACACGTGGAGGTGAATAATTATGCTAGGTGATTTTTATATCTTTTTTCCTGATAGCTTCTCACTATATTAGAATCTGGTAAGTTACAACCAGAGTAAACTGGTGTTTTCATATGCCTCTGATTGCTTGGTTACATTAATTGATCGATGGGTGTTTTGTCCTATTTCCAACTCTGTTAGTGAAAAGCATTCAGTGAAAGAAACTGCATGGAAAGCTAAGAGCCCACATCAACTTGAGCAGCAGACCTGATGTAATCTAAACTGGCGTGCTTGGTTCTGTTCTTTACACAGGCGCCTCATTGTGAGCACGCTTTTTGCAATGCCTGTATCACCCAGTGGTTCTCCCAACAGCAGACGTGTCCTGTCGACCGAAGTGTTGTGACTGTGGCTCACCTGCGCCCTGTTCCCCGGATCATGCGTAATATGCTATCTAAGCTGCAAATCACGTGTGACAACGCTGTTTTTGGTTGCACTGCTGTAGTGCGGCTTGACAACCTGATGTCTCACCTCAATGACTGCGAACACAATCCAAAGCGGCCTGTGACCTGTGAGCAGGGGTGCGGGTGAGTATTTGCCAAATTTACGTATGTCTGATCGTGACATAGCAGTCACGCGTGATAGCGTGATCTGGAAACATCAGTGAGGGCAGCAATAATTGTGTAGTCAGTTTCGTCAAAGCTCAATACAAAATGGCTTTTGTGATGCATCAGGTGTGTTGGCAGCTGGTAACTTGGAAGCTCTTTAATTTCAGGCTCAGTTTTCTTAGAGTACAGTCTTTTACTTCTGCTCTTGGTTGCTCATCACCTAAACAGTTTTTTTCTAGGCACTCAATTGTAGTTACTTCTCTGTGCAGCTTGGAAATGCCCAAAGATGAATTGCCGAATCATAACTGCATAAAACATTTACGCTCAGTAGTGCAGCAGCAACAGACAAGAATAGCTGAATTGGAAAAGACATCTGCAGAACATAAGCATCAATTAGCAGAGCAGGTATTTATTTCCTTTCCTTTGTCAAATGGCCAGATGGTCTATGGATCCACTTACCTTTTCTAGACAAGACGAATGAGAAGGTGACTGTATTTTTAGAAAGTTTCTTTGTACATCTTATACTGAAGTGAAAATGTGTCTAATTGTGAATACAGATAGTCTGCGACTTAGGACCACAATTGGGCCCCAGATTTCCATTGCTGAGCAAGTTAGTTGTTAAATAAGTTTTTGCCATTTTTTAAAACCATTCTTGTCACAGTTGTTAAGTGAATCATTGCAGTTGTTAAGTTAGTAGAATGGTTGTTAGGTGAATCTGGCTTCCCCATTGTCAAAAGGTCGCAAAAGGTGATTATGTGAACCCAGGACACTGGGTCATAAATACATGACAGTTGCCAATCATCTGAATTTTGATCACTTAACCACAGGGATGCTGCAATGGTTGTAAGTGTGAAAACCAGTTATAAGTCACTTTTTTCTGTGCTGTTGTAACTTTGGTCACCAAACGTTGTAAGTCGAGGATTATGTGTATACAGATAATCTTTGACTTATGATCACAATTGTTCCATTGTTTAGAATTTCCATTGTTAAGCAATGAGTTGCACCCAGTTTTACAACCTTTTTGCCACAGTTAAGGAAATCACCGCAGTTGTTAAATGAATTAGGTGGTTGTTAAGTGATCGGGCTTACGCCATTGACTTTGCTTGCTGGAAGATGACTGGGAGGATCACAAATGGCAATCACATGACACCAGGACACGGCAACTGTCATAAATACATGCCAGCTACCAAATTTTGACCATGGGGATACTGCGATGATTGTAAGTGTGAGGATCAGTTGTAAGTCACTTTTTTAGTGTTGTTGTAACTTTAAACAGTCAGTAAACAAATAGTTGCAAGTCGAGGACTACCTGTATTCCTTGGATACACATATTAGCATTGTGCAGCATTCTGGACTCAAATGTGATTTAATATGTGGGGAGAAAGTCACATAGAACCTGTCTGGATCTTTTTGAATCAAATATGCCTTCTCCTGGACCCAAACTCCAAGCGTGGGAAAAGAGGTAACTTTGTTCAAGGAGTTATTGATGGGTCATAGGACAGCCAGTGCAGTTCAAATCTCCCTTTCCTCTTTGAATCTGCATTGCTGTCAATGTGTACAGCTTTGAGCCTTAATAAATGTTAGAGTGATAACAACTACTATAGTAAATTGAGCTGTGTGGAATATATATTGTGATTTTTTTTATTTATTGATGCAGAGTAGTCTCTGGGTCCTTTTAGTTATGTTAATGTAATATCCATTTTTGCAGAAACGGGACATACAGTTGTTAAAAGCATACATGCGAGCGATACGTAGTGTCAATCCCAACCTGCAGAATTTGGAGGAGACTATTGAATATAATGAAATCCTTGAGTAAGTACTAATCTCTCACTAGTGCTGGATGGATGAGTTGTGATGGTGGGGGTAGTGAATAGTGGTGGGAAATGAATGAAAATTGGAGCAAACATCTCTAGGAAAAATTACGGGGTACATTCATATTATACTACAAAGTATGGTGATTCAAACATAACAAGGCAATGCTTCTCATTATGCTGAATGAAGATGAAACATCTGCAAGCAAACAATCAAGCTCAGAAAGCACTCAAGCCCATAATACTTCTCAAACGCTACGATCCCAAACCTCTAACCTCTACCCACATTGACACCAAACAGCACCAATTTGATTGGAGCAATACAAGAATCATTGGTCACACCATACTTACAAGTTTATCAAAGCCTGGCACTCCACAAGCAGTTCCATCAACAGAGACACACCAACCTATTACCAACCTATGAACCCCTCAGTCTCCAAATCAACTACCCACCCAACCAGAGACAGCACTGACCCTCAACCCATGCAACCCCCCCTTCACAAGACCCTCACTTGTGACCCATACCTGACCCATCACGAGACCCTCATTTGACATAGCCCACACCTGATGTGACCTCATCATCACAAGACCCTACTGACTGCATGAAGCCCTTATGAGCAGAACACAGACACTGACATCCCCTAAATTCTGCTGAAGATGCTGCCTAGCCTGGTAACAAAATGTTTGGAAACCAACCCACAAACTCGGAGAACGAATCTCCACCCTCAGCTCCCATCATGCTAGCTAACAGTAGATAATCTATTTCCAGTTGTGGAAGTTGTTTCTCAGGATAATAGTAGCGTTCAAACATAAAGTGAAATTGATTTCAAATTCAAATAGTCAATGAGCTGATAACTTGTTGAGGTAATGAATTCATGAATCGCAAGCAAGTAGCATGTTTTCATTTCCTGAGCCACTACAGTAGCTTGAGCACTAATGAGATGGTTGCTGCTTGTATCAGTATAATAAACAGGAGATAAATTGGGGCTGATTTAATATTAATTACAAATGTCAAGGTGACATGTTCAGATTTTATTTTTGAAGCATTGAACTCTTACTGTCTTGAAATCTATAGGCCTTAGATTGAACGTAGACTAAGGTCTAACTGGTGAAGACACAGTATGTTAAGAATGCTAAAGATACTGAACAAATGTTCAAAATATTAAAATCAAATATTTTAAATGTTAAAAAATATTCAAAGGAGTGGAGATCTTGTTCAGTGCCAGAGAACACGTCCAGATTAACAATGGATACCACTTTGGTATCCCATTGTTACAATAATTAAGCTTTGAGGGTTTCACAGTTCTCATTTAAAAAGGGCCTGATTGTGTAAACCACCCTGGGTCCTTGGAAATGGTGGTATGCAAGTGATTATGTAGATAAAAATATATTCCCAAATAAATTAGGACAAATAGAATTGGTAGCAATGCTAGAAGAATTCATAATGTCACAGCCTTAAGTGTAAACCTCATATGCTGTGATTTCAGGATGTGTCCTGGTGCATCATCCTATACAATGTACAGCCACGGAAATGATTGTTCTAGAGAGATCACAACTTGAGGCTCAGTAGGAGATCCAATAGGTCAATTTCCTCATCTGTGGCTATGGAGGCTAGGTTTACTAGGGGATCCGGAGTGCTTGGATGAACCTAGATTCTTCGTGGATGCCATAAAGAATTTTTTTTCAAAACATCTCCAAGATCACTGTATGAAATTTGGAGGAAATATTTTTTAAAAGTGAAAATTTGGAATATTTGCCTGGTGGCTTTCTGCTTCCCTAGATGTTAATTTTATGTTAGAAATAACACTTTGTGCCTAGTGCAGGGAGTAGTCCAAATAGACCTGAACGCTGCTCATCATGATTGTTTGGCAGGGATCCATCATCCACTTGATCAGAAATACAATAGGAGAAATCTTGCTCTCCAGGCTTTCATTGTAGTGCTGTGGTTTCATCTGTTTTTCTTTCCTCATTCTGTGACTCTTTTCACTTGACTCCTAGGTGGGTGAATTCCTTGCAGCCAGCCCGGGTAACCCGGTGGGGTGGTATGATCTCTACACCAGATGCTGTACTCCAAGCTGTAATCAAGCGTTCCTTGGTGGAAAGTGGCTGCCCCACATCCATTATCAATGAATTGATTGAAAATGCCCATGAACGGAACTGGCCCCAAGGCCTGGCCACCCTAGAAACTCGCCAGATGAACCGACGCTATTATGAAAACTATGTAGCCAAACGCATCCCAGGCAAGCAGGCTGTGGTTGTGATGGCCTGTGAGAATCAGCACATGGGAGAGGAGATGGTGCTAGAGCCAGGCCTGGTAATGATATTTGCACATGGAGTGGAAGAAATTTAAAGACTCAACAGAGATTATGAAACAGTGTGGTTGAAAATAAATACACACACACACACACACACACACACCATGTCTAAGCCGACTGATTCTGTTCTGTTGTGCTGTATCGGCAACACTCCTCTCTTCATTGAATAAAATGCTACTCCATAATTATACTGGGCATGAGCCCAGGAATTTATGCAAAATGCCATGCTGCATTCCCTTCTAATGGTCATTAACTTTGGTCTGATGTTGAGACACAGATTTCCAAATGATTCTCCTACAAAGGAGCACAACAAATTCCTCCCTGCTCCAAAAAGAGCAGCGATCTTCAGTCCTATAAAGTCTTTGAACTTCCTGTTTTGAGATCTGTAAACCATGATTTAAGATTTTGAGAAGCTGAAATTTATTCTGAAGAATTTTAGCCCACAACTTCGCAAGACTGGCTTCTCTTGTCCAAGGCATCTCTGTATAAAACATGCTTTTCCACTGTGGCCCATGAAATAATCGAATTTACACAGTACTTTTAAGATTCGTTTTCAGCTTTTATGTGGAGAGGGATTTTGAGTGAAAGGAAGAGTAAAACATGAGAATGTAGATGCCAAGTCGGAGTTGCAAGTAATGCCAAATGTATACATCAGTAGATAACTTCAACCGTTTTGTGGAGCCAAAAAGCTGCGTCATTTGGAGAACAATCTGCAACTCATTTTGGACGTGTTTACATTGTATAAGAAGCAGTCCTCTCCAATTGTGGCTTGATTTTCAAAGGAATATTCTTTAGCTTTGTTGCATTGTTGCCACCTCTGCAGAATGAAATGTGATTCTCTCCTGAAGCCTAGAGCTCAGTTTTCTCCATGCTCTTGAAAGGTTGCTGAAGCGTCTTGGATGCTTTGCGGACTTCTCCTTTCTGTTAAGAAGCAAGCCTTCTATCGTATACATCGCTTCACCTGATCAGAAATGGTCCCTCTAAATTGCATGTGCCATTTAAAGTTGTATCAACTTCATAATCTTTTGAAGAAAACACAAAAAAGAGAATGAACTCAGATTTATCTAGTCTCGTGTTGCCTATTTTGAAAAATCATCTGTATTTATTTTCTTTTTTCACATTTTGATGATTGTGCTTAGTCTTTTGTATTATTTTTGTGCTGGTATGTTTTTCTGTTTTGTTTTTTTTTTAAAATACAGTAGCTAGGAATGTCTCCAGTTTTAGTTTACCTGTCAAATTTAATTTATTTGCCATCTCGGTTTCTGTTTTTATAGAGAGAGCGACTTCCTTCCAATGCTTTAAATATTTGTTAATTGCTTAAAACATTTGTGCTGGAGTTCTTGAGAACAAGGAATAAATGCATTGATAAAGGAGCAGCTAAACTGCTCTGATTGAAGTGTTTTGCTGTACAGTCCATTCTGAGCAGCTTTCATATGCTACACTGGCTAAATATTCTTCTCTGACTAGTATAATATTTGAACCAGGCTTGACTTTCTTCTCCTAGCGTTTAATTTTCTTAGTTCCCTGGTATAAGAGGTTTGCAATGATGCAGAATTTGGGTCATGTCATATAAACAGTTGCTTCTTCAGATGTCTAGGGTTAAAAAAAATGCTCCCAGAAATCCTCAGTAGGAACAATGGCCTGAGAAGACCTCCTTGTGCTCTCACCAGAAGAAGCATGGGAAATTTTCTCATTACGTGCAATAGTAAGTGGCCTAATACTACACGATGAGCCCATGATGGAGAATCCATGTTATAGCAATATGGTTCTCATTCCTGTTGGTTACTATGAAAGAGAAGGGGGAGGGACCTTGGCGGAATATACAGTAGTTCAATTTCAGTCACCTAACAAAAGGAACTCCTTTCATCATTTGTACAAATAAAGATGGTGATTAATTCTCAATATTTGCCAGGCAGATGCTTTTTCAGATTTTCTTTTATGGGAAATGCCTGTGCTTTGAAGACTCAGTTTGGTGGCCTTTACGTCTTTGCCAATCTGACTGATAGGTTTTGCATCATTTTTCAGCACTGCTGGGTCCTCATTTCCTGCAATCTTTCATTTTAATCTTTGCTGACTTATTGCTTTATGCTCTTCCTCTCTCTCCTTCCTTGTCCCACACCCCTTCGATGGTAAGAGTTTTGTTTTAGAAACCAAGTCTGTCTCTGATAACTCTAGTGCTGTGAATTATTACTTACAGGTATCTTAAAAAGTTTTTTGAATAGTACTTCTCTTTGTAAGTCATGTTAAAATACTTGGAATGTGCATCAAAAATCAGGTCAGTTTTAAGGGTGGAATGGGTTGTGTTCATGTCTGTAATATGGCATGTTTTGAAAGGGGATTTATTTGTTGGAAATTACTTCTAACCAAAAGTCCCTGTTGCTCAGGAATTTGAAAAAAAAGCTGCTAAATCCAACCTAATAACTGCATCTTGAGCTATCTGCATCTCTTAATGTTGTTCTCCTAACACACCTTGTCTTTCTCCTCGATGTCCTGCTGTCGCTCTTCCTTGTGCTCTAAAACATCCAGTAGAACTCGTCATGTCTTCTGCCAGTATCCAAATCATTGGTTGCATTTTGTGTTTTATTGTTCAATTGTGCTGACTGCACTAATAAATTGCTTTTTTCCCCCTTGACTCCTTTATATATTGTATTTCATTCAGAATATATAGGATGTTGTATCTTGCATGACACATCTGCAAAACTGCTTGATTTTTTTTTTTTTTTGGGATTAACCTCCTCCTGCAAAGCTGCTTGGTTCCTTCTTAGTAAGGGTGCTCTCCTTCTGCCACCGTTTTTCCTCCCTAATTCCTACAACAAAGGCTTCCTGGGTCACCCACAAATTATTTCTATTTAGAGTGGGACCGGGATAGATCAGTAGCTTCCTTTCATAATTACTGATTCGATTTAGCTAGCCCCATTTTCTTGTCCTCTATCTAAGCTTGTAGTACAAATTGGTCCTTAACTCTTTAAGAGAAATATGTTTGAGATACTCAGTCTCCGATTTTTCTGAATGGCTGAACTAAAAACAAGAAGAAAAAAGGGCCAAAATATCACTTGACTAAAAGCTAAGCAATTGCAATAATGAAACTTGCTGGCAAGAAGCAAAGATTACCTGCCCTTCAGAAGATGGCAGTTTTTGTTTGAGAATACTTTGCATTTTGCATTTCCAATTTATTTATTTATTTAGTTACATTTATATACCGCCCTTTCCCTGAGGACTCAGGGCGGTTTACAGGGAATTAAAAAATCCAACATACAAAAGTTAAAACCAAATTAAAAAATATTAAATTGACCCTGTACACATTAAAAACCCCAATTAAAAATTTCTCCTCAGCCTGCACGATTTGTGCCCCAAATCTGACAGAATGAAAGGGGCTTCTGGTTCAAGCTTGGCTATTGAATGCAGCATGTTGAGATTTCCTAATATATTTATTTAGATTTATATCATGCTTGTCTACTTATACAAGCATTCAAGGTGTCTTGAAATATAATTGTTACAGGACAGAGGAAAAAAGGGCCTAGGTATATTAGCATATATTAAAAGTGGTGTGCTACAGATGCCATGGGCATAAGGCCTCTTCTATGCTACATTTGTTTCTAAAGCCTTTTTGGAAATGTCCATTTAGATATGAGCCAAATTAAAATCCTATCAAATATTCTGTGCCTATTGCCAAGTCAACTGGTTTGAATGTAGTCAATGCCCAATGAAGAACATATATAAACCAAACTCTGAGTAGTCCCACAGAGCTTCTATTTTCTTTACAGACATTACTGATAAGCTATAGATGGAATCAGTCTTAACTTTAATCATTAGGACTTATTATGGGAGGCCATTTCTTACTGGTTCTGCCTATTTATCTGCTGTTTTTTCTTTAGTTCTCCTTTACATTTGATACAGTCAGCTGAACTCTTTGTTTAGCCTGTCCAAATCCAACATCACAATTTTTACACAGAAGTTAAATCTCAATTTAAAACGACGTCTTTAGGCTATTCTTGGTGAAATGACTTGTTCTGAAAATAGTGCTTTCTAACTTGTTATGCAATAAGAACTGAATAAAAGTGTATTTATTCAACTCCAGATCATCACGGCTGGAGTTGAAATGCCAGGTCCTTTAAATCTATAAACTGAACAGTAAACATGAGGAGAAACATGTTAGGTTGCTTTCCTCCTAATTTCACTTTCAGAATCTAAGAAAGGCACTCAAACTCCTACTGAGAAGAAAAATACACTGCCCCAATTATGTTTAATATTATTTTCTAAATCCATGCCACATTCCAGTTTATTGTTGATACCGCTTATAGCCAAACCTGCTACTGTAATGTGTAAAATGACTGGGATGGGGTTTCAAGGAACTACGTGCTCCGGCAGCATATGTATATTTATGAATCCAAGATATTCAGTACAGTATTGATTTTTCGGGCAGATGCGTAGTAATGGCATTTTTATTCAGTTTGTTACAGTAATTTTCTAACTACAATAATATTTTCAGGTGTAATGTTGCCCAGATTGGTTATGTGCTTGCTCACTGGGCAAACTGGAGCATATATAGTACTATAATTAGGGAAGCAATTTTTAAATTAGGAGTGATGCACTCTGGATGTTTTGAAAATCATACCTTTAACTTCAATCATTATTGTTTATTGGCTGTATTCATTTGAACTTTATGTAGTCCACACAAATTATCTGGAGGAGGAGAATTAAATTCTGAATTAGATTGCCATCAATTGCAAGAATGCCTGCTATTTTGTAGAGATGATGATAATAAAATGACAATGTATTGTCATTCATTAGGACGATTGTATCTGAGTTGCTTGTCCATGGGGTCGCGATGGGTCGGACACGACTTCGCAACTAACAAAAACAATCTGAGTTGCAGAAATTCAGATAGCCATTAGATGACCTCAAGGAGATATTGAAAACTACTCTTAGACTACTCAGATATAATTAGCCCTTCTGTTTATCGGAATGGTCAGAGATAAAATTCCCATTTATATTATTTGAATTAAAACAATATAAGTGGAATTGCATCTTTGACCATTCTAACATCTTCAATAGGACTTGACTTCTGCATATTTGTAAATATTTTTAACTTTATAAGTGTCCATATTCTTCTCATATATTTCATTTGCCTGCACAAAACAGTCAAAGGGTCGGTAATTGTTACAAGGTCACTGGTGTGTTAGCTTAAATTTATACTGTAATGTATTCTTTGCCCTCTGTTGGGTTTAATGTTCCTTGCACTTAATCTTTGATGTAGCCCTATTTGTTTTGTGCTCTAATCTCAAGTGGAGATTATAGTGCAGATTTCCAAATTTTCTGTGCAAGCAGGCATAATTGAAATGTTAAAATTCCTAGGTAAGCAAAAAAAAGACTTCAGTGATGTGTGTAGCTAGTGACCAAACACTTCACAGCAGATCAAATAGGTAAAGCTAAATGATAAGTAACTTGTCCAAAATTCTGAATACAAACTCCCAAGCACAAGCACTCTTTTAAACTCTTGTTCAATTACCCACAATTTTTTATTGTAGCCTAACTTTCCCCAGATCTCCAAGATGACATTCTATTTCCTTCATCCCAGCCAAGTTGGATCAACCTGCAAAGCTCACTGATTTCTTCCATTATTTTCCACAGCTTCCTCTGCTTCTTCCTCAGATTGAGTCAGCTTTTTCTTCTTTCCTTTCTGCCAGTATGATGTTGTGATTCAGGGTCAGCCTGTGGGTTCGGCAGTTGGGTCGGACGACTCAGAGGAGGAGGAGGAGGGGGGTGTTGAAGAGCTTGCTGAGGGGATTGGACAGCTTGATGAGAGCCCTCAGCCAGGCCCCTCTCATCTGGTCACGACACAGACCCAGCTGTGTGAGCCTGACAGCGTGGATGAAGATGACCCACAGCTGGCCCTATTCAAGGACGCCCGACGCAGGAGGCAGTCAATCAGGAGCAAACAGAGGAAGGCAATGGGGCTCCTTGGAAGGAGGCAGAGAGAAGCCACGCCCTGAACTGTATTTAAGGGGGAATGCGTGGGAGGGCTGGTTTGCTGAAGGCAACCGCTTGAAAAGCTCCTGTTTCTTGGTTCGTGTCTTGTTCTATTTGTTTTTGTAGCAATAAATTTGGCAGGCGTAATTCCAGCCTCTTGCCTTCTTGTAAAAGGGGTTGTCCCTGCCTTTTCTGCAGGGCCGGTAGCAGGCTGGTACAGAACATATGACTTCTACTGTTTCATAACTGCTAGGTTATAGCTGCCTTCCACCTTTACTTTAGACGTCCCTGGCGCCACATGGAGCCTAAAGAAAATAATGAAAATAATTGTTTTCAATTCTTAAAAGCAGGACATTAAGCTGTCCCTGGGTCCATGAACTTTTATAAATACTGTTCTATTTTCCTGTGTTTAGCATTAAAGTATGTTAAGGTATTTGAACAGGAATGGGATATTTCAGGTATTGCTGAACTATAGCTTCCAATAGTGTAATTAACTGAACTATGAATGGCAACGAATGCTGGGAATTGTAGTTCAATATCTGGAGGGCACAGGTTGCTCAACTCATGTAGTGGCATGTAAAACCAAAAAGCAATGTTAAATACTGTAAACTTAAGTAGATTTTCCAAGAGAGCCAGTTTGGTGTAGTGATTAAGGTACCAGGCTAAAAAATGGGAAACAAGGAGTTCTAGTCTCACTAGACTCCAGCAGTATGTGGATCGAGAACTATCAGAAGTACAGGCAGGATTTCGAAGAGGCAGAGGAACTAGAGATCAAATTGCCAACATACGCTGGATCATGGAGAAAGCTAGAGAGTTCCAGAAAAACATCTACTTCTGCTTCATTGACTATGCTAAAGCCTTTGATTGTGTGGATCATAACAAACTGTAGCAAGTTTTTTTTTATTGAAAAGTTTTAAAATACAATTTTCCTTTAAAAAACCCCCCTTCCCACTCCCTCCTCCCCCCCTACCTCCCCCCCTGCCCCCCTCCCTCCTCCCCCCCTGCCTCCCCCCCTCTCCCCCTCCCCCCCTACTTCCCAGAGCTAAATACAAGGTATATATATAGAAAAAAAACAAACCTAAGCAACCATATACTAACAACTATAAATTCTAAAATCCATCACTCTCTAGCTTATGTAGGATAAAACAAACCTTAGCAATATTAAATATATATAAAAAACTAAAAAATAAAAAAGACACACTCTCTAGCTTATATAGGATGAAACAAACCTTAATAGTATTAAATATATATTAAAGACAAAAAAAACACCTCAACCAAATCAAAAAACTTTAAAGTCAACTCTTCTGTAATCGGCCGTTCCTCTTCCAGTACCATATCTATAGTTATTCCAAACAAACAAAAAAGAAAAAAGAAAAAAAAAAGATTGCGAACAAAACTTTAACCTCCATTTAAGAAACTTCTGTATATTCCACCAAACTTTAGTCCAAAAAAAACTCATCCTTTCCACAAAACCACCACATACAAAAATATCTTGCGTCTACACCTAAACCTTTTCCCACCTCCCATACTTGACTACTTGACTACATCGTAGAAGTTCCATAGACTTCTGCAAATCCTGCTATTTTCTCTTCTTAGATCGTTTTGCAGCAGCACACGTCACCCTCTGTTTTATAGACTCATCCGACGAGGTTATATCTTGATCTCCTCCAACACCGTTGTCTTCTATCTGACCATCTTCGGCCTCTTGATGCACTCCTTCTCCAGATCCCTTTTCAGCTTCCAAAAGTGTTAATGGCGTTGCATTTAAAACATTATTGTAAAAATCTCGCGCTTGCATCACAGTAACCAAACGGTACCTTTTACCTTCGTGCGTCACCATCAACCCCACTGGGATCTCCCATCTGAACCTTATATCTCGTTGCTTGAGCTCTTGCACAAGAAATGTAAAGTCCTTCCTTCTCCTTAGAATCTTTGGAGGAATTTCTTTTAAGACCAAAACTTCTTGATTAGCAATCACAACTTTAGTATCATAAGCAGCTTGTATAACTTCATCTCTAGTTTCCCTTTTTGCAAAATATACCACCACATCTCTAGGCAACTTTCTCTGTCTAGCAATCCATGAATTCACACGAAACACTTTATCCATGCCTCCTTTTATTTCAGATGCTGGCTGTTTCAACACTACTTCGAAAGCCTCAGAAACAAGCTGCTTTAGATCTTCTTTAGTATTCTCCTTTAAGCCTCTAATTCTAATGGCAAACTGCATCTGGTAATATTGAGCAAGACTCAGTTCCTTGTCCATTTTATCTTCATTCTCCAATACTTTTGCTTCTAATATAGCATTCTTTTGAGTCAAGTCCTCTAGCTTTTCCTCCAATTCTTCCACACAACGAGCCACTTTACACACTGAAGACAAGATGTCTACCTTCATCTCTCTGAGCTTCTGTTCCATCCTCTCCTCCATTCTCTTCTCCAGTTTCTCCAATTTCTCCTCCATCTGTGCAAATCTATCATTAATTGATTCCAAAATTACCTGGGTGTGTTTTTCAAGAGCATCTTGCAGGTCCTTTGATGTCAATACATCAGGAGGATGCAACGCCTGCAATAATGATTGTTGCACCGGAGAAGTTCCAGCACTCCGAAGAGTTTTAGGGGGTGGTTTAGCCGCCATCTTTTACCAATTGTGACGCAGTTTCACTTCAGTTTTATAATCCAAAAAAAGTCCATCAAGCTGGAGAGTAAAATATAATAATCTTCTTCACCTTTTCCTCTTGTATCGCTCTGCCTGCTCCTTTAATCCATAGTCATCCCTTCAGGCAGGGGTGGTCGCAGATGGCTGGCTCTGCTCCAAGAAGTCAGGAGCAGAGGCGCCGGCCAGCTGGGAGCAGCCCAGGCTACGGGGGAGTTCAATCCTTCAGCCGCCCAAGCCATAAGCTCAGGCGGCCCTGGAGAACTCTACCCCTACCTGGGAGCTCGCCTCCTCCTCTTCTCCCGAGGAGGGGGCTTCGAATTCGCCCGAACAGCTGATCGGCGCTGTTTCGGGCGAAAAAACAACAGCTGAGCCGCGGGCAGCCCGGGAAGGCTGTCTCCGTTGCCGCGGAGCCACCGGAAGTCCAAACTGTAGCAAGTTCTTAAAGAGATGGGCATACAAGACCATCTTATTTGTCTCTTACGAAACCTATATGTGAGCCAAGAAGCAACAGTGAGAACTGGACACGGAACCACTGATTGGTTCAAAATTGGGAAAGGAGTCCGGCAAGGCTGTATACTGTCGCCCTGCCTATTTAACTTATATGCAGAGCACATCATGAGACAAGCAGGGATAGATGAATCAAAAGTTGGAATTAAGATTGCCGGAAGAAATATCAACCTAAGATATGCAGATGATACCACTCTAATGGCAGAAAGTGAAGAAGAACTAAAGAGCCTCTTGTTGCGGGTGAAGAAGGAGAGTGCAAAAGTTGGCTTGAAACTTAACATTAAGAAAACCAAGATCATGGCATCCGGCCCTCTCAATTCCTGGCAAATAGATGGGGAAGAAATGGAGGTAGTGACAGATTTTATTTTCCTGGGCTCCAAGATCACTACAGATGGGGACTGTAGCCAAGAAATTAAAAGACGCTTGCTCCTTGGGAGGAAAGCCATGACAAATCTAGACAGCACACTAAAAAGCAGAGACATCACCCTGTCAACAAAAGTGCGTATAGTCAAGGCTATGGTCTTCCCAGGTGCAATGTATGGCAGTGAAAGCTGGACCATAAAAAAGGCTGAGCGCCAAAGAATTGAGGCCTTTGAACTATCGTGCTGGAGAAGACTCCTGCGAGTCCCTTGGACTGCAAGGCGATCAAACCGGTCAGTCCTAGAGGAGACTGCTCTTTAGAAGGCCAGATCCTGAAGTTGAAAATCAAATACTTTGGCCACCTAATGAGAAGGAAGGACACACTGGAGAAGAGCCTAATGCTGGGAAAGATTGAGGGCAATAGAAGAAGGGGATGACAGAGAATGAGGTGGCTGGATGGAGTCACTGAAGCAGTAGCCGTGAGCTTAAATGGACTCCAGAAGATGGTAGAGGACAGGAAGGCCTGGAGGAACATTGTCCATAGGGTCGCGATGGGTCGGACACGACTTCGCAGCTAACATCAACAAAGCTGTGTGACTTTAGGCCTCTCAATTCTAGGAAGGAGGCAAGGACAAACCATTTTAAAATCTTGTCAAGAAAACTTCAGGGACTAATTAGGCTGTTGCCAGGAGCAAATACTGATTTGAAAACATACAGACAAAAAAGTTCCCAAATATTGCTATCATGTGTGTCCAAAGAGCAAGATCTCTCCCCAATTCCCAAGCCAAAAAAGCCAGCTTCATTTTTTTAAAAAATTCCATTTATATCCCACCCTTCTCCCAAGACTCAGGGCGGCTTACAAGCTTAGCAGTAGCCTTCATTCTATGTATATGCCTGCTTATTAGGGCTTTCACACACACCCCAAGCGGCGTGTGGAGCCTTGGTGGAGCAGTGGGTTAATGCCTCCTTAAGTAACACCAGCTGCCTGCAATTAGTGCAGGTTCGCATCCCACCAGGCTCAAGGTTGACTCAGCCTTCCGTCCTTCCGAGGTAGGTAAAATGAGGACCCAGATTGTTGGGGGCAATAAGCTGACTTTGTAATAATGCCGCTTGGGGGTATGTGTGTGAAAGCCCTAACGAGCAGGCATATACATAGAATGAAGGCTACTGCTAAGCTTGTAAGCCGCCCTGAGTCTTCGGAGAAGGGCGGGATATAAATGGAATTAAAATAAAATAAATAAATAAATAAAATTATTACAAAGTCAACTTATTGCCCCCAACAATCTGGGTCCTCATTTTACCTACCTCGGAAGGATGGAAGGCTGAGTCAACCTTGAGCCTGGTGGGATGCGAACCTGCACTAATTGCAGGCAGCTGGTGTTACTTAAGGAGGCATTAGCCCACTGCTCCACCAAGGCAATTTATCTTCTCTACTGAGCTGCCCTGTACTATATAAATAATAGCTTTGCCCAATCGGACTGGCAAATAGCACTTCATTTTCCAAGGCAGGAAAACAGTGCAGGAATTGGGAACAAAACTTCCCTTCTGCTCCTAGAGAGCAAAACAAGAAATACTTTTCCTAGGGTCAGGCCTGGCCTAGCATATGTACTGTGGAAAGTAGGCAGATTGTACTCAGAGTATACAAGGGAGTAGAAATTGAGCCAATCTCCATTGAGGCAGCTTTTCCCCAAAGCCACTAGTCTTGGCTTCAGCCGGTTCCTGATGGTTGCAATTTTTAAATTCAAAATGGCAGCTCTTCAGCTTCTCTCCCAGCAGAGGGCAGACAGGAACTTCCTTTATATTCCCAGCATAGCACACCTCAGGCTGTGCTGTCCATGGTGAGGCGCTGTTCCAAGATGGTTCACAAAATCAGGGGACTTCTGGGGATGGGATTTCAGGTGGAATCGAAGTTCAACTGATGCAAAATGAACAAACTGTACTTAGGTTCCCTGACCTCATGTTCACCCAGAAATACCTTCAGTATTCTCTGGACTTGGAAATGGGCAGCTACTTCAAACAAAATTCAAATAAAATAGTACTAACTTCCTTTCTTCTGTCACATTGGAAGGTACAATTTAGTGACAAGATTAGAAGAGTCTGCAGATTTGTCTCCGATTGTCTTTGCCTATCCCATAGGATCAGACTGGCCAGCTTGCTTTCATCCCATCAATAACCCCCCTCCCACACACACACACACAGGTGACCCATGAGGCATGCCTTCTCTGTTTATTTATTAATTTTATTTATTACATTTATTGGCCACCCATTTTATCACGGGATTACCCTTACCACAGGGTGACTGTTGTCCCTCGTGCCCTGGAAACAGCATCTCTCTCTACAACCCTGAGCGCATTAAGAAAGCCTTTTAAGACATGGCTCTTCCCTCAGGGTGTTATGGGCTAAGATGTTATGTGAACTCATCAAACTGGGTGTTACGTAGAGTTTATTTATCCCAGTATAGTGTGTGCACGCATGCTGTGTATCGTATTTTGACATCATTAATCCTCTGCACCCAGTTGTCCAGATTTAGTATCCGTGAAAATAGCTTTGGGGAACTATGCAAAAAGGATCTTGCAGTAGTCCGTTCCAGTCCATTTAAATCCTGTTGCCAATTCCTTCAAAACTATGCTGTGTTTTATTGCTTTACCGAATTTATTTACAAAATATGGAGGGTGACATTTTCTACAAAGGGAAAGGCACCAACAAACGAGCTCAACTCCTGATCATCTAGATGGGCAGGTCACGCCCACATTCTTAGCATGGCAAAGTTGTTTTGTTGAGATTTCGTTCCTGCTCTTTTACCTTTTGCAATCGCAGCTACCACAAAAATCAAGCTTAGCCGAATATGGACGATAAAGCCGCCGTCAAGCGAGCTTGCTGCCCGAGTCAAAAATGAAAATGCGAGGAGCAGTTAAGTTGCTTTCCGTCCACGCCCTGCCTGAAGTGACACGATCTTGGTCTACGAAGCGCGTGATTCACAAGCTAGCGAGCTCCGCCAGCGCATGTCCTTTGTTTCTTCAACGGGAGGCCGCCCAATCGAGCTTCCTTCACACGGACTGGCTTGAAGGCCGGAGCGAGTCGTTCTCTCTCCGTCCCACCACGTGTGGTTTTTTTTTCTTTTTCTTTTTCTTTTTCCCCATTGCTTTCCAGCGGGCTCCCTTTTCCAGTCGGCGATCATCAAAAGCTGGTGGGATCGCTCGCCATCAAAACGAGATCGTCGTCACGAACAGGATTCGAACCTGTGCGGGGAAACCCCATTGGATTTCGAGTCCAACGCCTTAACCACTCGGCCACCGTGACTCTCAGGCCAGGGCTGCGTGGAGCTTTAGCTAGACAGATCCATCGAGATGCTGGATTATTATTATTATTTTTCTCTTGGTTCCTTTCTGGAAAGCGGGAAAGAAAGAAGAGGACGCCGCGGTGGAAACCCTCTTTTCGGGAAAGGGGAGAAGGCGAAAAGCTTTCCCGCCGGCCCAACTCAGCGCTCAGCTAAAAGAAAGCAACGATGCTCTTTTCTCGACGCCTTGGCGCTCATGTACTTCTCGCCTGCATGGCTTCTCTGCCTGCCTGGCGTAGTCGCAATACGGACTCCATTTTTGAACTTCACCCCCGTTTCCAATTTGTCCTTCTAACTTTTCCACCTCCGTCTTATTCCCCCCCTTCCTCAAGCTAACCTGTTTTGGTCTCCTCTTTGCAGAAGACTTGGTTGAACTCTAGGAAGCGTGTATTAGTACTCAAGAATTGCTCCTGCGCATGTACAGAGTGCCTTTCTAAATCGTGCTACAGCGTTTAAAGGAAATGACCCGACACTGAGGTTGTCACATCTTTAGGACGTCCCCTAAAAGATTTCCCATTCCTTCTTACCAGGTCAAGGGAAATCCCGGATTCTTGCAGTTGAGCCGAAAGAGATGCAGATAAGCAATATAGGGGGGACGTGTTCGTTTGGTGCTAAAACATTTATTTTTTATTTTATTTTATTTTAATTCCATTTATATCCCGCCCTTCTCCGAAGACTCAGGGCGGCTTACAAGTTAGCAATAGCCTTCATTCTATGTATATGCCTGCTTATTAGGGCTTTCACACACACCCCAAGCGGCATTATTACAAAGTCAGCTTAATTGCCCCCAACAATCTGGGTCCTCATTTCTGTAAAAAAAAATCTGATGTTTTCCACACAAAACCAGACCATCCCTGCCCGCAGGCTTCCAATGCGAAAAGGAAGGGGAAGGCTCGTGAAAACAAACAGATCTGGGCGCCAATTCTCAAGAAGCCGACTTGCCACAAGCGATTTACACAACTCGATCGCGTCGCGCCGAAGGAGATCTTTTGGAATCGCAGCCGAGACGGGCGGCAGGTTTTCCTGGGGGGTTATCACGTCCCGGGCGATTTCCAATCCAGCTCTTTTAAGATAACCTAAACGCTTGGACGATCATCTTCCTCCTCGTCAGCCATTTCCTTCATCGGTATTTCTTTCTTGAGCTAGAAAGAGAAATTCGCCGGCTGACCCTTCCAAACGAGGTAGCCACAGTTTGGGGTGTGTTTCCTCCCGCTCCACAGCGGAGCCTCGGGAAGGAAGCAAGGATGGTAGAAATATAGGTGCCACCGATGAAAGTTTAAATAAACCGTCATGATTTAGCCCCCTGCCTGCACAGATACCGCTGTAGAATGAAAAGCCCACAGAACAAACGCGTTCTTTTTATTCTTTAGCTATGGGCTGGAAGGCTGTTCTTTCAGCGAAGGCGTTTCCCGCTTTCCGCTCCGTGTAAGACAAGGGGTCTTCAAACTTGGCCCTTTTATGACTTGTGGACTTCAACTCCCAGAATTCCTCAGCCAGCAAAGCTGGCTGAGGAATTCTGGGAGTTGAAGTCCACAAGTCATAAAAGGGCCAAGTTTGAAGACCCCCTGGTGTAAGACCACCTCGGGACAGCAGGAGGCCAGCTCGACCCGGGCTACCCTCAGCGGTCAGGCTTTCTCCTCCTTTTCGCCGGCAGGGGCCGCTGCTTTCGGGAATCGGGAGGCAGAGCAGCCGCGCGGCCGGCAGAGGGCGCAGCGAGGCGCTGGCGACCGCGGTGGCGGCGCGCAGCGAGAGAGCGGCGCGGCCCAGGCCGGCGGCGCTGGGAAAATGGCGGTGCGGAAGAAGGACGGCGGCCCCAACGTCAAGTACTACGAGGCCTCGGACACCGTTAGTCAGTTCGACAGCACGCGGGTCTGGCTGGGCAAGAACTACAAGAAGGTACCGGCCTGGCCAGGCCTGGGCCTGCCGGTGCTCCTCCCCCGCCGTTTAGGCGACACCTTCTGGAAGCTCCCGGGGGAGGGAAAGGGCGCTTCTCTTCCTCCCATTCCGCTTCTTCCCCCCTCCCGTCGCAGGAGCCACCCCGGTGCTCGCCATCCTTCTGCTCCCAGGCCGAGATGCCCACCGCCTCTCCTTTCCTTCTTTTTTTTTTTCCTTTTCTCCCCAGCAAGATGGGTCCCTTCGGGGAGGGGAGAGGAGAGGAGGCGGGGTGGGTGGTGATGGCATTGCCAAATTGGGAAGGAGGAATGCATGACCTGAAGAGAGGCGAGCTTTCCCTCCCCGTAGAGGTATAGATAGGTGGTGGGATTTCGGTTGACCCCACCCCAATTCCCCGAGGGTCCTTTAAAACCGCGGCCCCTCTTCTTCCAAAATTCCCCTTTTCACTCCACCTGGCTGGCTGCTCGTCCCCGCTTTCCTCAGCCAAAATAAGAAATTCATCGATCGATTGAATCAACTCTGGTCCCGATGGAATAGCAGATCCTCCCTTCTTTGCAATTGTGACGGGTGGTTTCAGTTCCAGACTGGTTGAATTGAATGAGACTCCCTCTTTGACCTTTTAGCATCTGGCTGGTTCCACCTGCTGCCCTATTGTCCTCTGGATGCTAACCCTTCCTTTCCGTTGAAACTTTTCCTTCCTTGACACTTCAGCTTCTTATAAGCAACCCATCAATTGACTTCAACCGTTTCTTTCCTAATTATAACAAGTGTGGCCTTTTGGCCTGCAAAAGCTTACAGGTTGCGGAGCATCTTTCTTTTGGAGACGGATGGGCTGCGCTTGTTCTTATTTTTCCCTTCATCTCCTTCAAATATTTAGCTTTGCTTTTGTTTATTTCTTTAATGGATTCTTGCTCGCCAAATTTGGCATTGCCTTGCTTACAGTGTTACATCTGGGCCCCATTCTTGCAAGAGAATTCTGGTCAGGAAGAATAATCAGAATTATTGCTTTTGTTCTTTCGTGCTATTTGCATGTTCAGCTAGTTGCTTCTTTCACATTTTCTTTTCAGTCTCTAGTCAGGTGAAAGGAGCTAAAAGCCAAAACACTACTATTAGAATCCATGGTATTTATTTTATAGACATACACACACACACACATGTACACACGCACATCCAAACATTTATGTCCATAAACAGTATAGAAGGGGTGACTCTGAGTCATGGTATTAAGTTAGATAGGATATTCTGTATCCTCATGGCTCTTCTGTTTGGGGACTACAGCCTTTCTGCAGGCAGCACAGAACCTTGGTTCTCAGGCTTTTTTTTACCTTCAAGAGGAGGAGAGTAGCTGAATCCTCAGGCAACACTTTTTAGAGTGACTGCTTGTGTCCTGACAGCTCACCATTTTCCTAGAAGTTCATATCTCTATTATAAATCTAATAAAATAAAATAAAATTAAATTAAAAATCTCTTGCCCATTTCCTTTCCCATTTGTATCCTAAACTATTATTACTAAAAATTAGTAACAGGCAGTCCAACAATAGGATGCTAATATTTTTGCTAAGTAAATTCTATTTAGGCATTTTCCTTGTCAATGTATACACACATTCCCGTTTCTGGCCAAATCAACAGCTAAGTGACATTCATGCATATCCATCTTCTATTTATGAAGGAAAGTTGTAGATCCTTGATCTTTGTTAAGAATAATGCAATAGCGCACTATTATATAACAGTGCAATATAATTGCCGTAAGCAATGTTAAAAACTTATGTTTCCTTAAAATACACTTTTTAAAACGTTTATAGTCCAATGTACACTTGAACAGAATAAATATATTTGAACATGGATGAAATTCTACATAAATATATACAGAATTAGTTTTGGTCTATTTATATTCAACAACTGTTTTCTTTCCCATCTCCCAAATTAAAACTATGTCCTTTTTGTTTGAAGAGGAAAAGTAAATTCCTCATGCATCTCATTTTCCCTAACTAACATACTTCCTTAAAAAACAGTAGGATAATAGACAAGCCACTAAGAAGCAGAATTTGAAGCAGGAGAAATGTAATAGGCAATTTATTAGCATTTGCAATGTCTCCAAACTGTGCTAATCAGTCCTAATCTATTGGTATTCTAACATCAGGAGAAGGTGTTCCCACTAACAAACCAGAAGAGAAAAACTTCTTTTCCTGTGACTCCCAGATTTTGCATCAGAGTCCCCCAATCTCTGGAGAATATACAATTAATATGTAATTGAGGATATATGAAGAACCGCAAAAGGAGACCATGTATATACTTTTATATGATACTGGATTCAGTTTTTTCATGTCTAGAAGAGATTTCTAAGAATTGATATGTGAAAGAAATCCTGTTTTATCTATTGAGAAATGAAATGAGCATTGAGTAACATGAACTAGTTTACATCAATGTCAGTAGCATTATCTGAGGCCAAAATAATGGCCTTTAAAAAAAATGCTGTATCCCACATAATCTAATATAAAATTAGTTTATAGTAAAGTTGGGCGATACACTATCCACATTGTAAAATTCTGGCCAGTTTAAATTAAATAAAAAATGTGATCAATAAGGTAGGGGGTTTTCTTTTGTTTCTTTTTATTTATTTATTTCTTTTTATTACATTTATATCCCGCCCTTCTCCGAAGACTCAGGGCGGCTTACAAGCTTAGCAGTAGCCTTCATTCTATGTTTTTCTTTTTTTGCTAGCAATACTCATGTTGGTAACCAATATCCACAGTTCTATTGAGAATTTTAAACATTGTAATGGTCCCATTAAGATTTCTTAGAAAGTATACTAAATGAACTATGACTGCAAATTCTAAAAAGAAAAATTCTGGTTCTTTGTATGTAGAACTAGATGTCTCAAGGAGTACTGTTCCCAATTTTTAATCCTAGCAGGTGAAATGGGATCTAGTTTTAATGTTTTCCTATATTATCCGGAGTTTCCTTTTCTCTATTTCCTTTCTCTTTTAAGATAAAGAAAAAAGTTGTAATCTCATTTTAGATTGGGACTTAACTCCCTATTAGTTGTTTCAAACCAAAATTGAAGGTGGATGCTTTCTTGGTACCGCTTGGTTGTGACTGAAAAGCGAAGCTACTAGGAAGACTTGGCTTGGATTTACCTAAAGTCTCAATCCTTTTCCCCCCCTCACAGTACATTCAAGCAGAACCCCCTACCAATAAATCATTATCCAACCTAGTGGTACAGCTGCTGCAGTTCCAAGAGGAAGTATTTGGGAAGCATGTCAGCAATGCACCGCTCACAAAGTTGCCAGTAAGTGCCAAAGTTTTCTTAATTTTTAAGAAAACAATATTGAGTAATTTTAGAAGATAATACTCAGCAGAGCAGTAATCCCTTGGATAGCCTAGTAATGTAAGACTTGAGTGATCCATCAGACTCTTCAAAATATAAGACCTTTATGTAGAAACCCTCCTGTAGATAGGAAATAAGTATGTGGGGGGGGCACACCAAACATTTTTATCTGATGCTATAGAGAGGTTTATGTAAGGAAACAACACCAGCCAAAATTTTACTTGTAATTTGAAATGGCACTGACCAAAATTCTAGGGTTATAGTCGGTATAATTTATGGAACAGCTCGTAGCATCATGGGGATTGCCGATACAAACCATGTATTTTAATGCTGGTTCTTTGTGGAATAGCATAGTGCATCATTCTAAGGCAAGTATAATACGTATCTTCTAATGCAGTCATGTTGCTTGCAATCATGTAATGTTTCTCTTAAGAGAAATATGCACTATTAATTATTGTGTTCACGTGCAGAACAGAACTGTTTTATATTTTGATCAAGGTTGACAGATTTTTGATGCTAAAAAATTCTGCTGTACTTTCATAGTTCCTTTACATCTTTGCAGTTTCATTTTTAGATTGTTGTGAAAATGCGATAGGAAACTAACTTTTCAAGGAGCAACATTTACAGCATTGACCAGATGTCACTTTTGTATCTGAGCTGAACCTCCTCTTCTTTTCTTCCTAACACATAGTGATTATGCATGGCAGAAAGAAAGAAAGAAAGAAAGAAAGAAAGAAAGAAAGAAAGGAAGAAAGAAAGAAAGAAAGAAAGAAAGAGAGAGAGAGAGAGAAAGAAAGAGAGAGAGAGAGAGAAAGAAAGAAAGAGAAAGAAAAGAAAGAAAGAAAGAAAGAAAGAAAGATAGATTATGCAAATTCAGCTTGCAATGTGCAAGTTTGTGCAAAGTGGAATTGCTTTCTTTATTTTTTTAGGCAGAATCAGAGAAGAATCTGCCTGACAATTAAGAAAATAAAATTAATTCTAGACTCCTCGTTAATGTGATCTCCCTGAACATTTTCCTTTCTATTGTGTTAATTAATCTTTGGGAAATAAATGTTCCATTTGTTTGAAGAGCAAAAGGAAATAGAAAGGGAGGAAAAGAATGAAAATGTTGAAGAGAGAAGGGAAAGGAGAATGAAAGAGAAATTTTTGGAGCAGATGAAGTTGAATTAACTTTTTTTTTTGCTTCCTCTGCCTATTATAGATTAAATGCTTCTTAGATTTCAAAGCTGGTGGCGCCCTATGTCACATCCTTGCAGCAGCTTATAAATTCAAGAGTGACCAAGGATGGTAAGCCTTCTATTTATTATTCTTACTATGTGTTATGAAATAATAGCAATCTGTGTTTTTATGATAGAAAATCCTGTTTCAAGAAGAAATTATTGATATATTTGGGAAGTTTAAATGTTTAAGAAGAAATAAATTGTACCTGTGTTAAGAGTGTTGCATTATTGCTTTACATTCCTTTTCCCTTTCATTTTATTGGAAGTTGAGGTTATTGAACAATGGCATACTGGGTTGTAACTGAAATCGTGTATTTTGTCTTCCTAATGACCTCTCTTAAATATTTTCTATTATTTATTTCACAGTATTTATAGCCCACTCCATTCTTTTGGTAGGGCAGAATATAAAGTCAAAGTTAATAAAAGCCCAGCATGCAAAATTAAAATAACATTTTTTTAGAAAAGGTCATCAATAAGTGCCATGGACACCCATAGAATTCAACAAATAAACAGAGTTGAACCCATGCTGAAATAAGATTGCCTTGGACTGTTTACAAAATGTTAGAAGGGATGGGGCTATCCATACCACTGGGAGGAGAGTATTCCACAAAGTAGTAACTGCCACACAGAAAGCTTGTCACCTGATAAAAGCCATACAAAGTAGACCACACCAAGAAATAGACAGCCTGTAGGCCTAAAATACTTTTCTTAAGATTGCCTATAGTAACAGAACCTTGCAAATCTGAATGAGCTTCCCATCCTTCCTCTTTTGTCTTCATGTAAGTTTGGCGGCTGGGGGAGGCTGAGATACCTTCATAATCTTCCCTCCTTTTTTAAAAAAATCCCATTTATATCCCGGCCTTCTCCGAAGACTCAGGGCGGCTTACAATCTAAGAAGCACAAATCAATGTGCTTAGCAGTAGCCTTCATTCTATGCCTGCTTATTAGGGCTTTCGCCCCCCCCAAGCGGCATTAAATAACGTTTATCTCCTTTTACCTTATTAATGGATCTTCCTTCTGTCTGCCAAAGTCTTCTTTACTCTCTCTGCCTCGTCTATACCCTATGAATTTTGTGAGGAAGGGAACCTGTAATAGGCCTTGTCTTAATGACTATATCAAACGGGCAGATCCAATGTTTACAGAGTGGTGTTTGATGCATGCCAGTGCTGCACTGAAAGCAATGACCACTATCTTGAAGCGGGATTGGAAACCAACTGTCAATCAGTGCAATGACCTCAGGATAAGAATTATACCAGCCTGGCAGGGTTGTTCTGTCAGGAGTTTAGCTGCTTACGTTTCTACGATCTGTAGCTTTGAGGTCACTTTTGGAAGCAACCCCACATAGAGCATGTTACAGTAATTCAATTGAGTGATGACCAGGGAACGTTACAACAGCATCTTGGGCCAAGAGAGGTGGCAATTGGTGCATTAACTGGAGTCACAATTTCTATCTGCAGTTTAAGCAGGCTCCAGGAGAATATCCAGGTCATAAATTAACCCCTGCAGTGAGAGTATGACTCCATCTAGAATGGCTATAGTAGCCAGTATTACTAAGTTGCTCAGATATTTGTTGACAAAATTGGCTAGATTTAATTTGGGCTTTTTTTGCTCCATCTAGATCCTCTGGGCAACGATATAGTGCTTTTGGGCCATCTTTGGCTTGGCCCAAAGTAGCAATTCATAACTATGTTATTTGCACATTGATGACACTCACCCTGAACTGCCGAATGATCTCCTCCAGTAGTTTCATGTACATGTTAAATAAAATGGATGGAATCACTAAACTTTGAGGTACTCCATGCTGGAGTACCCAGGGATGGGAGTTCCAATCCTCCCAATCATGACCACTGATTAGAACTGCCCACTGAGGTAAGAGTGGAACCAGCACAAAGGAGTGTATCCAACTCTCCACCTTGCAGGTGAACCATAAAAATATTAAGGTTAGAGGCACTGCAGGTGAACAGGAGATCTAATAGGACCAAGCGTGGTATATTCTCCCCATTTAGCAAAGAAAAGTTGTACACCAGATTTCCAGATCCTGTCTTTGAAGTGATCCCATTATTTCATTCCCTGCTCCAAAGTAAAGGCCAAATCAGGTGTTTGCTTCCATCGTGTACTTCCCCGTGTATGTCAGAGAGACAATTCCCTGAGACAATCCTGTGGAAGCTATGAATTCATGGGTTACACTAAAACCATCTTTAGGGCATGGAGATTTTAATCCCCTAGGACCAAAGCCCTTGATAATTCCTTCAATCCCAACCCCAACATGAAGTTCAGGAGGTTGTAGAGTGCCACAACTAGGCAGTCAGTACTTCAGCTTGTGATGTAGTGCTTCCCATCATTACAAGGGTTTCACAAATTACAGCAACCTTCCTTCTCCCCTAGCTTTAGCATCATAGGTCCTGTAAAGCCTAAAATCCAGCCAGTTGTCAGTAATAGAAGCCAGGTCTATATGTTTGGGCAACACCATATCATGGATAGAAGGAATCTTATTCTTTAGATCAGGAATGGGGAACCTTTCGATGATTAAGACTATTGAAACAATTACATTAAAAAAATAAAATTAAGAGAGGTTGGGCTGAAAAAAAGTGATTTGTTCAAAAGCATCCATTGAAATATTGGACTTGAACTTGGAACTCCCCAGTACAATGCTATTTCTATCCTGGCAAATGTATCTTTTTTGAACAGGGCTGTTCTTGTGGCGTAGGTAGTAGTAATGGGTAGGGAGATGCTATGGCTGCTTTGTTTAGGAGAGTATTTTATGATACTGGAATTGCCTGATGCACACTTTCATTTGCTTCAGGAATAAAAAGAACAGTCTTCATGTAGAAGTCAGTCTTTTAATCCAGGATGAATCAAGATCTATAATAGCAGGTTTGCTCTGTGGCCTTACTGGGATATCCAGCCTCAGACATCAGACTTTATGAAATGCCTCTGTCCTGCCTAGTTGTAAAATAGGTTATTTACAAAATATGAACTCTGCTTTTTATTGAAGGCTGTTTTTTTTCCTCCCCCCAAAAAAGGCGACGTTTTGATTTCCAGAATCCCTCGCGGATGGATCGAAATGTGGAGATGTTCATGACGATTGAAAAATCTCTGGTACAGGTAAAGAGGCCTGTTTTTTTAAAAAAAAACCTCAGTTTTTTTAATCTGAGCCCAAAACACTTAATTTTCTTCTTCTTCTTTCTCAGAACAATTGTCTGTCTCGTCCTAACATTTATCTGCATCCAGATATTGACCCCAAATTGCAAGCCAAGCTGAAAGACATTGTCAAACGACATCAGGTGGGCAAGATATCAGAACAGCTCAGTGAGGAATGGCAGACCTTGGGCCTCACCGTCTCCCATTCCTCGTTATATATTGCGACCTTTGCCCAACTGAGCATCTTGCATATATAGTGGGGTTTCAGGCCCCCAAATACTAGCAGTTTCCTGTCGTTTACAAACATGGGAGAACATGGTGTTTCCAGTTGTACTTAGAAATAATGTTGTTTAATAGAGTGATGTACAATAGTTTTGCTGCTGAATCTTTGATGGGACCCCTTAATTATTTTTTCCTTCTGCAACTGAACCAACTATTTGTTTCAGAGATGTAATTTTTCAACATTATTGTTCTAGAAAACAGTAAATAATTAGCAGCAACATAGGATGACACCTTAGAAATGAGGTCAGGTTCTTTTAAAAACCTGCAGTCAGTTAGTTCAATAATTGTTGAAAACAGTAGCTGAACAACCTCAGAAAAGCACTGGAGCATGCACTGTGAACTGTATTGCATCAGTATGGTCCTCAGAGGAGTCAGCGGCACAATCACTGAACATTCAAGATTGGGAAAGGTATTTGACCGTAAGGACTAGCCCCATGGAATTGTGCTTGATTAGCTGTTAACAATAAAGTAGTGTTAATGCTATACATGACTCATAGGCTAAATCAGAGCTAGGCTCCTGAAGGGGTGAAGAGCATGATTTCTGTCATACTGATAAATGACAATTTTTTTTAAAGATTTTAAATCTTTTCTAACATTGTTTTATTTAGTGGCTTATCTAAAATGAAGGAAAGCAGGGGTGTCAGGTTTTGGTTGTGTGAACCATACTTCAACACCACGATCAAAAAGAACATTGAAGGCATTGAGAAATCATTTTGAGCAGAAGGTGGCCCCTGTATGATTTACATTTTGATATTCCCATGACTTACTTTATTTTATTTTATTTTATTTTTATTTATTTTATTTTATTTTATTATTTTATTTTATTATTTTATTATTTTATTTTATTTTATTTTATTTTGTTTTATTATTTTATTATTATTTTATTTATTTTAGGGAACCATAACTGAAGATAAGAGCAGTGCCTCCCATATTGCCTTCCCTGTTCCTGGTAGCTTGGAAGAAGGTAAGATTTCACTCTGATTTTGATCAGAGCTAATACAGAGTTTTGAGTTTAAAATATCTTTCTCAGTGGTTATTGGTTGTACATAGTTTATGAACAGTGGTTGTTTACATACAACTATGCTTTGTTTAAGTAGTACAGAATGTAACACTACAGTAAACCCTCAGTTTAACAGACTTTGGATACAGTAGACTATTTATTTATTCAGATTTCCCCTTCATTTGATGTATCAAGATTTAAATTGAGGTCTTATAGCAAGTGATCTTCTGCCAACCTAGCAGTTTGAAAGCACGTAAAAATGCAAGTAGAAAAATAGGGACCACTGGTGGGAAGGTAACCAGCGTTCCGTGCGCCTTTGGCGTCTAGTCATGCCGGCCACATGACCACGGAGACGTCCTCGGACAAGCGTTGGCTCTTCGGCTTTGAAATGGAGTTGAGCACCGGCCCCTAGAGTTGGAAACGACTAGCACGCGTGTGCGGGGGAACCTTTACCTTTACCTTTACTAGCAAGTGATGCCATTTATACAAGTCATGTAATTATGCAAATGACATAAATTGAGGTAGATTATGTACTTGTGGGTTTAATGGACACCATTAAGTGATCTGTTAAATTGAGATTTTACTGTACGTTTAAAAATGTTTTCAAGGATTTTATTTCCAGTGGCTTTATGGGTAAATAGAATAAGTACAATTACAATGAAAGAAATCCCATTTTAAAACAACAGTGACCCTGATATACCTGTCCATAAAGATGGGGAGCTTAAATTGTAGAAAAACTACCATACTTTTAAAATTAACATTTAAGCTCTTAACTCTTGATTCTTACAATATCTTTAATGTCTAAGATGCATTAAAAAAATTTCTTTCCATATCCCACAATATACAATTCTCAATAGTATTTTGTTTTTATTGTTGCTGTCTAGCTCAGCCTCTTAATAGTCATCTCCAATTTAAGGACACTGTATTTTTTTTCCTGCTGGTTTATATCTTGAATTTACTTTTAGCTTTTATTTATATATTTTCCTTTGTTCAGTTATTGTTCATGTCCTCTCCTGTCTATACCTGTTTCATGTAAATACTATGGTGGTAGGCAGAATACATCTGTGATTTTATTTTGAAAAGTGATTTAAACCACCAAATAATAGCATTTCACACAGAGAGCGCATAGGGGGCAACAGCATAATTATAAAGATCAGTCTTCTGTATGGAGGGAAGATTGTGAAATACAGTTCTTGACGCTTAAAAACCATTCCTTAATTTTTTATGAAAATAGGTTGTCTTATATTATGTAAAGATGTTCTCATAGAAGCCTGGCAATGAATAGAGTTGAACTGACCTCTTGCCTTTTGTCTATTAAGTGGGCATTTGTAGAAAAATGGTGTTTCCAGGTAATTAAAGGAACGTTTCACTGAATGGTAACTTTATTTTATTTTTACTTATTTTAATATTCATTAGAATATTACACACACGCATACACATAAACACATGAATCTGAAGATAATGTCTATGCATGATCGCGTTTGTATGGGTATAGTTCTTCATTCCTGTTTTGAAGAATTTGCCCTATTACTCTTATGAGAACTTCAGAGCAACTTAATGATACATTTGATACATGTGAAATAACGTGTCATTTTATTGGGTAATAATCACTCTACTGTTTTGTTTTTTAGAAGAATGGGTCCGTCCAATTATGAAGAGAGACAAACAAGTTCTTCTTCACTGGGGCTACTATCCTGACAGGTTTGCCTCAGTCCTCTATAACTAACTATCTTAGTTGATGGGGAAAAATGCATTTGGATAGTTTTTAGATTACATCCTTGTCTTCATTCGTAGCCACTACCTGTAAATGTAAAATAACTAATTAAAGATTGATTGCAGCTGAGTCTTTAATTTTGCCCGCGCTGTTATCGTGAGGCAGTGTAGGAAAATACGTGACTTAACTGATGTGATCGTGGTACGCAGTGAGGTTTTTAGAACCGATCCTTTATTCACGATGGGCTTTCTTTTACAGCTATGACACTTGGATTCCAGCCAGTGAAATTGAAGCCCCTGTGGAGGACGCTCCCACACCAGAGAAACCCCGTAAGGTAATGTGACAGGACAGACTTTGGGGGTTGGACCATTGTGGCATTGTCCCAGAAGAACTTTAGGATGCTTCTAAAATGAACAAGTTCCTGTGTTTTAATTCAGAAGTGGGGAGTAGCTTCTTACCTTTTTTTTCAGCTCAAGGCATCCGGTGATGATCTTGTCTTCTCACTCTCAGGTTCATGCGAAGTGGATCCTAGACACGGACACTTTTAATGAGTGGATGAATGAAGAAGACTATGAGGTAAATGATGAGAAGAGCCCTGTCTCCAGGAGGAAGAAAATCTCCGCCAAGACTCTCACTGACGAGGTACGGTATTTTTTTTTTTATTAAAGCGTTTAGTCCTTTTGGGCTGAATGTTTCAAAACAGGAAAGGACAAAGTCGGCCAAAATATTAGTTTTCCCATTTCTGGAATGGAAAAGAGGCAAGGATTACCATGCCAAAGGTATATTGAAACCTTCAGCTGGAATACAGACCAATTCTAGTAGATTGTCAAGAACAGTCTTGTCGGTTCCAACTGGCTGTAGGAATTTTTACAGTAAGTGATGAATTACGTAGACTAGTCAAATTCAGCAGGGTGCTTGTATTTCTAAATTAATGTGTTCAGAATTTGATCACAGGAATTAGTTAGGCCCCAGCTCTTAAGAGATTCTATTAATTTTCCTTTGTATACCTAAAAAAAAAAGTTCAGTGATGAGCACAGAGATTCTTAATGTGGTTTAAGGAGGCAATTCAAGGCCGCTGGCAAATTGCGTTGACTTCTCTCTCTCCAGGTTAACAGTCCTGATTCGGATCGAAGGGATAAGAAGGGGGGAAATTATAAAAAACGGAAACGTTCCCCTTCTCCTTCACCTACTCCAGAAGCAAAGAAAAAAAATGCCAAGAAAGGGTGAGGAGAAAGAAATATTTTTTTTTTAGTATCTGGGTATGAAGCAACTCTACTCAGTTTCTATCGCATTTCTTAAAGTGCCTTATTCCTTAAAAAAATCAGCCTGCCCTCCTGTCCTATTCCTGAAAGCAAACATGTTACAAGAGGCTGTCTTGGATTAACCAAGAATGGAGTACCCTCTCTATTTGAAGTCCTTCCCTTGAACAGACAACTCCAGGAGTAGTTTGCAACAATATTGCCAATTCTACTCTGTGGATTCACTTCATGAAATCATTCCTAAGACATTTTCAACTCAGCTTTCCTTACTTGAAAGCTGCAGCAGAATCTATTCTGTTGTTCAGGAATAATGATTTAACCTGTAGTTTGATGTATCCACGATTGAGTAACATTGTTTATTGGATCTCTGCCTTTTGCTTTCCATCTGCAGGCCTTCCACACCCTACACCAAATCCAAACGTGGCCACCGTGAGGAAGAACAAGAAGATCTCACAAAAGACATGGATGAACCTTCTCCTGTCCCTAATGTTGAAGAGGTCACGCTGCCCAAAACAGGTCAGAATTTAAAGCTCTATGAATCCCATAACCATGGCTCTTTGTCATAGTTAATATATTGGAGTTGTTTGGAGTGGCTTCTATCAATTACAGCTCCCTTAAAATCTACCATTGTCACATCAGTGTGATGAATAGAATATTATTTTTCTTTTAGTCAGTACACACCTCTGGTCCTTAAAGTGGACAGTGAAAGGTAGGGAACCTGTATTGCACGTACTGTACAGTTAACTTGGAGCCTTGGTGGAGCAGTGGGCTAATGCCTCCTTAAGTAACACCAGCTACCTGCAATTAGTTCAGGTTCGCGTCCCACCAGGCTCAAGGTTGACTCAGCCTTCCATCCTTCCGAGGTAGGTAAAATGAGGACCCAGATTGTTGGGGGCAATAAGCTGACTTTGTAATAATGCCGCTTGGGGGGGGGGGGTGAAAGCCCTAACAAGCAGGCATATACATAGAATGAAGGCTACTGCTAAGCTTGTAAGCCGCCCTGAGTCTTCAGAGAAGGGCGGGATATAAATGTAATAAAAATAATAATAAATAAATAAAATAAAATAAAACAGTTTGTTTAGTGACCATTCAAAGCTACAACAGCACTGAAAAAAGCGACTTATGACCATTTTTCACACTTACGACCATTGCAGCATCTCCATGGTCATATGATCAAAAAATTGATTCTTAGCAATTGACTCATATTTACGATGGTTGCAGTGTCCCAGGGTCATGAGGTCACCTTTTGAGATCTTCTGACAAGTAAAGTCATTGGGGAAGCCCGGTTCCCTTAACAACTGTGTTACTAATTTAACAACAGAAAAATAGAGGCGTTAAAACTTGTAGACATTTAAGACACCCAGAACAGCCCTTGGACATATCAAACACTTTTCAATTTTAAGAAAATCACCACATTGATGTTCCACTTTGCCCTAAGGTCAAGGATAAGAAGGAAGTATAATTCCTTGGCCCTTCAGTATGACTCCTGGGGAGATACTTTGAACAAATGTTCCTTCCTTGTTGTGTCTTCCATAGTCAACACCAAGAAAGATTCTGAATCTGCTCCAGTGAAAGGCGGTACCATGACTGATTTGGGTAAGTGATGGTTTATTTATTTTGTAATCCTCCTTTTACTACATGAGCAGGAACATACTCTTAGTCTTTGATAGACTTAATATTTATGCAATAGGAAGATAAGATGCCTTCTCCCCCTCCAAATGATCAGTTGTGAACAGGTGTCATCTTATATAATCTGATAAGAACTATCTATAAGATGATAAAATCAGTCCAGCTTCCTTTAAGCTGTCAGAGCAGAAACATGGATATATGATATGATATTTCTGGGATTGCTTTCAGGGGGAATTTGCAACTCTCGGTTGATAATGTGAAAAAGCTGGGTGTTTAGTACAGGGTTTTTTGTCTATAACTTTTCCAAATACATTTCTGCCCCAGCTTTCTACTTACAGTTTATAGCACAAAGCAACTTAGAGCAAAAGATAAAAGCAAGGCACTTAAAAGCAAGGAAAAATCAAAATCAGTTCAACTAAATGTAGTAAATGAGAGCCACGCTGATATAACGTAATAGGCACCAGGCTACTCCTGCCTTAAGTATGGTACTAGCATAGGAAAAAGACAAGGGCAAACCACTTCCAAAAATGTTGGTAAGAATAATTACATGGGCTGTGCGCGCTTGTGCGCACGCACACACACACATACAATCCAGGATTAATCATTAAGTATTGAGTGTTGCATCAAATGAACGGGAAGTGTTGAGATACTATACTAACAGCTATTTCTCATTTTATTTGTTCCTTGTTTGGATGTACATTCATTTGAAATTTACTGTTATTTGGGAGTCTATGTTTATACTGTTATAAACATTTATTTGGGACAGACTGTCTTCTGCTGTTTTTAAACCAGGCAAAGCAAATTCTTAAGGGGCAGTCACTCTTCTTCTCTCAACCACACTGAGGAGGAGTGTGTCTGGAATCATACCAGCAGACTGGGCTACACATAAAATAAAAAAGTTGGAATGATAAATCTGTATAATTTCAGTAAACCATCAAAGAATATAAGAAGCCATAGGTTTACTGGCCAGAAGCCAGTAATTACATGGTAATTGTGTAAGCCTAAAAGAGCTTGAGACTTCTCTTTCTCAAAATCAGTCTCCCAAGTGACACAATAAATTTTATTTTGAAACAGAAAAGATCTACAAGAAGAGTGTAGAAATAGATCTTAAGGAAGGTAGCTCCCATTTATGTTGCTGGGCAAGCTTCTTCAATCATTTGTGCATAAAGAAATGTCATTGGGGAATGCTGCTATGTACCCATTCAGATGTTTTTATTCTTCCTTTGCTAAATATGGCTTCGTTCTTGGTGATTCTCCAGATAGCTATGGAAGAGGAACTGGAGAATGTAGGTTCCTATATCTGATTTGGGATGCTTGTTCTTGTTTTCCAGATGAACCAGAGGATGAGAACATGGAGACGGCAGGCAAGGTGAATCAGTTACTGCATTCTGGCTATTGCCTCTTGTTATACCTTAAAGAACAGTCCCCCTCTTCATAAAGGGGCAGGTTGGGAAGGATAAACTGGTGCTAAGGGAACAGAATGACCATTTACAGGTAGTCCTTGAATTACAATACTAATTGGGACAGGAATTTCCATCCAAGGGAAGTGGTGATAAAGCACAATGCCACATGATCGCATTTCTTAGTGATGGCAATCCGTGTTGCCATCATTAATAATTTCATCGGTCATTAGGAAAGGACCCACCCCAATCCAAGCCATTCCTGGCTTGGTCCCTCCCAGCCCTGAGACTCAGAAAGGTAAGGGATTGCCTCCTCTGCCTCCTTTTCAACTCCTCCCCCCCCATTTGTCTCTCCCTTTGTCTTTGCCCTTTTGGCCACCCTGCACAGCAGCTCTCCTTAGCAGCAGCAGCCCTGGGACCTTGGAGGCCTGGGACCTTCAGCAGTGTCAGCTGGCTGCCGCTGTCCCCAGGCCTCTACTTCAGCCCCAGTGCTGCCACTGCCAAGGAGTACCACCTCAGCTCTGTTCGCTGGACAGCTACCGCAGTACCATAGTGCAAAGTTCCCTGCCGTGCCTTAGCCCACACTAGCCATCTTCCTTTTCACCGCTGAGAGGGCTCACTGCTGTATGCAAAGCAGTTGTCGTGGCTGCACCAGGCCTGCTTCCCCGGGCTGCTTGTGCCATTCTCCAAAAAACACCCACTGTTCTCTAAACAGCACGTGCTGTCCTCGTGGTGTTTCAGAAAAATTTCTGAGGCCTTCCAAAGCATCGCAGGAACAGCACACGCGATTTGGAGGACAGCGGGGGCAGCTTTCTCCGTAGGTTTCAGAAAGCCTCAGAAACGTTTCAGAGGCTTTCCAAAGCACCCTGAGAAGGGTGAGAAGTGGCATCAGGAAGAAGGCCTGGCATAGCCCAGCAGTGAGAGACGGTGAAGGTCAGCTGGCATGGCTGGGAGGTCTGGGACTGCACTGTAGCACTGGAGTGGCTGGCAGAGACGGGGGGGGGGCGATAGGGTGAGAGGAGTTGAAGCACCCCTGCACTTGTAAGTGTGGGCGGGCTGCCAAGTGCCTGGATTTTGATCACGTGACTGCAGGAGCGCAGGAAACATTGCAACAGCTATAATCTTGAGAACTGGATAGAAGTTATCATTTATTCAGTGCTGCTGTAATTTTGAAGGGTCGCCAAACAAATGATCATTAAACAAGGACTTTTCTATAATCTGTAAAAGAAGATTCAGCTTTTGCTAGGTCTACTTCTGTTCTCTCCCCCCTCCCCTCCCCCCCGGGGTATGCACATCTTCTTTCTGCTTTTCTTAGTTTGATCCCGGTAGAAGTGACCCCAATTCAGTTACGCCTAAGTCTCACCATACTGACAATCATTTCCTTGGAGACCCGTAACGCCACTCATCGTAGCCTTAGTGCCTTCGTGCTCTCATAATGGCAAATCTCCCTCGACTTCTCTCTCATTGCTTAGCAGTTTTTTTTCCTGTACACCGGCCTCTCGTCATTTCTCGAACTGTGTTTGTAATGCATCGGAATTAAGCCTTACACTGAGAGCTTTGGGGTTTTGGATTGCTGTGTGAATGAGTTGTTCCAAGATCCCAGCTCCTCTCATAGAAATTGGAAGATTGGGAGCCATAGTCCTAAGAACACCACAAGCATGCCCGTTCCCTACTGAAGAGACTTCTTGTCTTCAGGATGAAGAAGAGAATAACGCTGGGAACAAAGGAGAGCAGACCAAGAACCCTGACCTGCATGAAGACAATGTGACTGAACAGACCCATCACATTATCATCCCCAGTTACGCAGCTTGGTTTGACTACAACAGGTGCTGGAGCGTGAGCTTTTTGTCCCTGTGTTCCTCCAGCCTCCCCACCCGTTCTTAAATGTTTTGATGGGGTTTCTTCCACAGTGTCCATGCCATTGAGAGGAGAGCCCTTCCCGAGTTTTTCAACGGCAAGAACAAGTCAAAGACGCCAGAAATGTAAGAGTGCTATTCTGTGCTCTGGTATCTTTACCAGGATAAGCAAATATTGCGGCATCTCTCTTCTTCAAGGGTGAGAGTCGGAGGACATTTTACATCGTGGGTGTTGTGTGAGTCCATTCAGACAGGAAAGGCTCCGCACTGGCCTTTAGGGGCATTTAGTAAGAGGATTGATAGAGCTAATCACGTGGGAAGACTTTTACAAGGTCAATTGACTTGAGTTGAAAGTAGTTCTGTTTCCTTTTTTTGTTTGTTTCATGTTCTAGCTACTTGGCTTACCGCAATTTCATGATTGACACATACCGGCTCAATCCGCAGGAATACCTGACTTCCACTGCATGTCGTCGGAACCTGGCTGGTGACGTCTGTGCCATCATGAGGTATGTTAGCTGAGCATATAGAAGCCCAGTAACAGTTTGCAGCAGTCCACTTTTATTTTACAATTTGGCACATGGGACCGGATTTTTTTTTATTAAATTTTTATTAAATATTTACAGACACATACACACTAAGTATATACATTTCAAATTAAGAAAGAAAAGAAAAAGGACAAGCAAGCACTTAACAAACATACATATAAACTAACTGGGGATTAAAGTCCCCTGTACAGTTATACACAATTACATCCCGGTAAATCTTAAATCTTATTTAACGTTGTCTATTTTGACTATTAAATATTGTCATAAAGATTACTATGAAGTGTCATATTAACTATTCTAGGTTTGTTGGAACCGGATTTTTGATCTTGTGTCTTAATTACCACTTTACCATAAGATGGGTTAAATATGATTTTGTGATCTACTGAGAAAGCAATCGTGGTTGGTGCATCTTCTTGAGCTTAACACAATCCTCATTCTTATGTGACCTAAAAATTTTTTGGATAAAAATACATGCATTCATTCAGAGGTTTTTAAAAGTTAAAATACAGTTGAAGCCAGAGACCTGGGACTTAAGGGATAAGCAACAAGAAAAAAAATATCATGGAACTTGGTTTTAATCTAGGATTACTGCAGCAAGGCTACTATATGCTGAAAAATAGAAAAGTTCAATAATGCCCACAAGGCATTGTGGAGATTTAGAGGAATGGTTGGAGAAGATGTTGGAACTTGCAGAAATGGCTAAATTAATTTCTTTGTTTAAGAGAGAAAACAATATATTTATTGATGCCCGGAAACAAAACACCTTCTAAATGTTTTTTGCATAAAATGAAAAACAAAACAAAACACCGCACGTATGATTTGTGGTTTTGATGATACGAAGAAACAAATAGAAAAGAGTGAACTTTTTTTTGTAATAATAAGAGATAATTTTGTGATTTGCTGTAAAGGAAATTGAAAGCTTTTTTTCTATTTTTCTTTCTACACTTTTCTCTCTTTTCTGCCATTTTTATTCGTTTGTGTCTACTTGTGCTAGTTTTTTTCCCCTTATTTGTAAGACTTTTAATAGCATGTTTACGTGGCTGTTGAACAGAGTTTACTCTTACTCCATAGCTCTTTTGTCACAGATTTGTTTTGAGATAAAGACTCTTCCCCCCCCCTTGTTGCAGAGTCCATGCCTTCCTAGAACAGTGGGGACTCATCAATTACCAAGTAGATGCAGAGAGTCGACCAACCCCAATGGGACCCCCACCCACATCTCATTTCCATGTTCTGGCTGACACGCCTTCAGGACTGGTGCCATTACAGCCCAAAACACCCCAGGTAGTATTCAGCCACCCGGAGAAGAAATTTAAATACACATCTTTTTACAAAAAAACTTATCTGGATTTTTAGAATTTTCTTAGCGATAATTAAGAATGAATAGCTCGCAAAGCATGTTAAAAGAAATATATAGACTAGAGCTGAAAATATGTCAACATTTAAAACATCTGATTAAAAATTAAACCAGAAGCTGTATTAAATGAGAAATCAGAGGGGAAAAAGTTCTTCAGAAAATAAATGTCTGAAAGTTGCTAAAGAAGCATCCGAAGGGATTTTCATCGTAGAGGAAATCACGTGTTTGTGCATGTTGGGCATCTTGATAACTTTGCCTTCCCAGATTAAAATGTTAATATAAATGGGAGAGGGCAACAGGACAGAATTTTGCTTACGCTTCAGGGTCGTCAGAGTGATAGCGATACCAAGACTGGACGAAAGGGCAAAGAGATTGAAGAACTTGTCACAGAGGCAGTGAAAGGGAAACCGGAGCTGGTAAGAGAATTCCCAGCGGAGGCTTGTGTTTGTGGGAGTCCAGAGAGGAAATGACACACGGATGCTTTTCTCTGGAAAACCGTGGAACTCCACGCAGCTAGAAACCGAGTCAGGTCAATCTGCTGAGTTTGTAAGGATGAGCAGGAATGGAATTGTGCCCATCTCTCCCTTTGTAGTTTCATTTCCTGTAATTTCCTTGTAGGCTGCACTGCTGTACGTTCATTGTTGCAGACCCAGGAAGATTGCAATGGGGGGGGGTCACTGAAGACCCAGATAAGAGAGATGCCGTCAGGGACGAAATGTTAGCACTCCGACACATCTGGGTGGGCCCAAGATTGACACATGCTGTGCTGTAGCTTGGCCCCAAATGAGAGCTAGAGGTGGATGCCTGCTTGTTCTCCTTATAGGTGGTAGTGATCTTTCAAATAGCACTTCAGAGGTCTTGAGAGTCGGGCTTGCTTTACATCACATGAAGCTTGTTCATCTCTCTTCCAAGCAAACCACAGCTTCCCAGCAGATGTTAAACTTCCCAGACAAGAGCAAGGAGAAGCCACCGGATATGCAAAATTTCGGACTCCGCACGGACATGTACACAAAGAAGAACGTTCCTTCGAAGGTAAAAGAGGAAAGGCGGAGTAGATTTTCCTCATGCATCTGTCCGTTGACAGGTCAGTTCTAACACACAGGCCTCTTCCTACAGAGCAAAGCTGCCGCGAGCGCTACCCGTGAGTGGACAGAACAGGAGACCCTGTTGCTGCTGGAGGTGAGTGAATGGAAGCAATTCAGGTGGCCCACAGAAATGTGCTTCCGACAACTGCTCCTAAACTTTTCTCTAAGCATTCCTTATCTTGGATTTTATTCTCAAATCTTTGACTTGTTTTCATTCTCAGCAACTAGAGCAGACATGTCAAACACAAGGCCTGGGGGCCGGATCCGGCCCGCAAAGTGGTTTCATGTGGCCCGCAAAGCCATCCTGGAAACAGTGAGGGAACGGCCCCCACTGCCTTGGCCCTGGCCGAGACCCTCCTTCTGCCAGAGACCCTCAGATCTGTCCCACTCCTGCCCAGGCCCCCATAGGCACCCTTGATGCGAACGATGTAGAGCTGGCCACGCCCACCCAGTAGGCCATACGCACTCTAGCCACGCCCACCCAGTAGGCCACGCCCACCCTGGCCACACCCACCCTGCCCCCTGAGGGCAACCGCAATGCTGATGAGGCCCTCAGTGAAATTGAGTTTGATACCCCTGAACTTGAATATACTGGGCATTGACTTCTTACTTCCTTGCGTGAAAAGGGTAATTTTAAAATTCGATGAGCGGATGGATACTTTTTTTTTCTTCTCTCCAGGCATTGCATTTACCTTTGGGGTGATGATATTTTAGGACTCTTATTTGCTTTATGGGTTTTGAAAGACATTAAGGAGCCGTCGCACGTAAAGGAGAAAGCCTCAGTTGTTCAGAAATAAGATATGAATAAAATGTCTTAGGATCCTTTTATCATTACACAGAAAATGTCAAGGTGAAAGCTTAAAACTGTTCCGACATATTTAAACCAAGAATGTGGAACTACTTTTTCTTTCAATGCCGTGTTAGGAGCTATACAGACCCCCCTGGGGGAAAAATTCTAATAATTGATGGCTTTAAAAATAGTTAATGAAATTATTTTTCCAGTTGAGGATTTAATAATATTCCTCTTACGTTGCAAGCCGGCTCTATGACAGCAATAAAGAGGAGCTAATCATTTCTTAACTTTCAGTTAGAGTTCTAGGGCGCTATGTGGAGTATAATTAGATAAATTAATTAATGCCAAACTGTCAATTCAGACTGCGTTCAAAATTCTTTGTCTTAATCACAATCTCAGGAATGGTCCAAGTTCAGGCAACGTTGTGTTGGAACACATTCAGTTTGGAGGGACAGTGGAAAAACTCTTTTTCTACAGGACTTTAAACGTGGGAAGGATTTGTGTTTAAATAATCACCCGCCCTGTAATTTGAGGTATTGTGTAATTGTGCTCAGGCAATGCTTTGTGTCTCGTAACACACACAAAAACGTAGGAATCGAATGCTCGAGATTCCAGGAGGGTCTCTGACTGGCTTCTCACCTGCAGTCTGTACCAGCTTACTGCTCCTGTTTGCTGCTCGTGTCCAAACTGTGTCCCCATTTCTGTGAATTGCATTTCAGGCCCTGGAGATGTACAAGGACGACTGGAACAAAGTGTCTGAGCACGTTGGCAGTCGTACTCAGGATGAATGCATTCTGCACTTCCTGCGTCTTCCCATTGAAGACCCTTACTTGGAGGATTCTGAAGCCTCTCTTGGGCCCCTAGCCTATCAGCCCATCCCCTTCAGCCAGTCAGGCAACCCTGTTATGAGCACAGTGGCCTTCCTGGCTTCCGTTGTGGACCCCCGCGTGGCCTCTGCAGCAGCCAAATCAGCCTTAGGTAAGGAATCCATAAGCAGCCTGTGCTGGGAGAAGGAAAGAATATTAAGGGTGGGGTGGGGTGGTGGGGCTGTGGAGCGCTTATAGAAACACCGTAAAGGATAAAATACCATATCGCTATCCAACAGAATTCTGTGGAATTCTGTCCAGCCTACATTTTCTAATACTTGACATACCAGGGGACTTGAAGGTTTTTTTTTATTGATTATGTGCCATCAAGTAATTGTCAACTCTCAGTGACCACATAGATACATTTTGTTAATGAGCGTTAGAACTAGAAGCCTGGAATTTTAAGAAGGAACACACAGAGGTTTTTAGGATATCGTTTTCTGAGTCAGCTTCCTGGGAACTATTAGCAAGAAAAGTATTAATATACTGTTCACTGTCAGATTCTGATATTTATAGATTGGGAATTTCAATCTAAATCACATTTCATTGATTAGCTTTAGTTTTAGCGTAGTAGAGTTGAGTTGATCTAAATCAAACTCAGTCTAAATCAAGATCAGATCAGGAGCTTCCTTGTCTTATTATGTAATATCATTCCTTTCCCTGCATTCTAGTAATACATTTTTCAAGCCTCCTTGTTTGATAAAAGCCTTTCTCTGAACCCCAGATACTACACCCCATCATTTTATTTTATTTTATTTTATATTTATATTTTATTTATTTATTATTAATTTAATATTTTTATTTTTTTTATTTTATTTTAATTTAATTATCGTATTTATTGTATTTTATCTTACTTTATCTTATTTTATTAAGTAACTTTACCTGTAGTGACTCAAATCCAGTACAGCTATATTTTCCAGAAATTTATTTTTAAATTTCTTGGCTTTTTGCAGCATGTATTTATATTGAAATATTGTTCATAAATATTACACGCTGATATTTTCAGTATACATGTTCTATAGGTGCATGCTAAAAGCCATATATATGAATCAGCACAAAGTGTGTGTGTGTGCTGGTAGTCCTGAATGTGTAAAAGTCCTGAGATCAAGAAGATGTGCCCATTGGCACCCAGGGTCTGGTATGCTGAGTACTTTAAAAATATGCTATTTAATGCTACATCTCCTGGGTCCCCAGTGATTTCTGCTTACTTCAGAGTTCTTTGTAATCTGTAACTCTTGCTGCCGTGGCCATTTCTTATTAAACGGGAGTGGCTCAACAAAATCCCCTACTTATTTTACACTCCCTTGCCCCCTCCTACATTCATTTTGCAATGTTCCATTCTGCCCCTGGGCTGAATTCAAGGCTGTCTTATTGCAGAGGAATTCTCCAAGATGAAGGAGGAGGTGCCGACAGCCCTGGTAGAAGCTCATGTTCGCAAAGTGGAGGAAGCCGCTAAGGTGACAGGCAAGGCAGATCCGGCATTTGGTCTGGAGAGCAGCGGAATTGCAGGGACCACGTCCGATGAGCTGGAGAGAATAGGTGAGGGGGGCGAGCGGGGCGCCTTCCGCGCTTCAACCCGTGAAGCGCCCTCGTTGGATCTCGCCCAGTATGCGGTGGGGACTAAGAAGGGGGCCGAGACGCAAGAGACCAGAGCTGGCCTGGCTTCCGGCCTGGAGCTCACACTCAATCGCCTGGCACAGGGTAAGGGATTCCCCTCATCACCTCATCTAACCCTCATTTTGTCAAACTGGGCATACCAATGGCGGAATACGCAGGGAGAAGGCTTTCGTAAGCAATTCAGGGTGTGGAAGTACAGATTCCGAGGCATCCCTTCGTGGCAGGCATTGGTCTTTGACAGAAGGGAGGGCAGGCAGAGGTCAGCATGTAAATGTTTCCCGCCTCAAGGAGCGCAACTGTAGTCCTACCTCGGCCTTAAGGGCCAGCACTTACAAAAAGAGCTACGTTCAGGCCATATTCTAAGGAGCCTCTTTGTTTTGGGGGAGAAAGTTAAAATACGTCTAGTTTTCTCACACCTCCTAAAATTTACCTTCCCTGATCCCTTCATCCTCGCAACTTTGAATTTTTGTAGGGTGTGGGTAGGAGGCATATATAGAGGTCCTATAGTGGTTTCTTTCCTTTTGTCCCATTGTTTCGTGTTTCATTCAGAAGAGAGCTGCACAGATGAAAACCGGTCAGAACCTCAACCATCTGAAGAGAAGAAGGAGTTGAAGGTACAAGAGGGCATGAGTAGAACCGTAAAGAATTACAGGGCCATTTCAACCCCTGAAGCAAGTTTTATGAGTCATAAAATACATCAAAAGAGGAAAAGTAAAAGAATCCTCTGGGGTGTGCCTGGGAGCAAATTATTGTGTCATTTGGGGACCAATTTTTATTTATTTATAAAATGTTTATTTGATGGGTCTTTAACGCAAAATTCCCTGGTTGTGCTTTCCAAGTCACCGGAGTAATTATTACAGATTTTCTTTGGTTTATAGACATTTTCCATTCCAACGGATGAGGTGAATAACCTTCTTAACTGTGGCAGCAGGCCTGTTCTAGAAAGGAATAAGAATCTTTTAGTGGAAATGATGGCTTTCTGAATTGAGCCTTTCGGTTAACGCAGGAACAAAGGGAAGGAGTTCTCGAGGAAGAAGCTAAGGAGAAACTTGGAGAGATGCCTAGGAAGGAGGAGGATAAAAGCAAGGAGGCTGATGGTGAAAAAGAAATGGATAAGAGTGATGGGGACACTTTGGGTAAGTGTCACTTTCCAGGAAATGAAAAGGTTAGCTTAATAGGAGTCCGAGTTGAGTTGGAGGGAAGAGATCTGAGTAATGCAAGTCTCATCCAGAAACATTTTCTCTTCAGTGCAATAGAGCAGGTCATATAAACCTAAATTTGGAACACCTAAGAGCTCTTGTCAATAAATCTCAGGATGCTGTAAACCAGGGGTAGGCAGCCTCGGCTCTTTTATGACTCATGGACTTCAACTCCCAGAATTCCTGAGCCAGCTTGGCTGGCTCAGGAATTCTGGGAGTTGAAGTCCATGAGTCATAAAAGAGCCGAGGTTGCCTACCCCTGCTGTAAACGGTTGCCTTGGTGGTTGTGGAGTATCTGGGGATAGAGAATGGGCTAGCAGGGCAATGTTTTGCTTCTAGCGGCTTATTAATTTGCAAGCATCCACCACTATCCTGCCTTTGCTACCGTGTCACTGGTGTCCAAATATGCAGTGCTGAGCAGGTCCTGGAAGGTCCTCTCCATTGCCTGTTAGATCATTGCCCTTTCCCATAAAACATTTCTCTTCCTGCACAGCTGATGGAGAAAAGGAAAAAGAGCCAAAAGATGGCCAGGAAGAGGGACCCAAGGACCTTGCAGAAGCTGAGTGTGAGCGGAAGACCAAGGTGGAGAGGGACATTGGTGAAGGTAACCTCTCCACTGCAGCAGCTGCTGCCTTGGCTGCCGCAGCAGTGAAGGCAAAGGTGAGTTGCTGGGAAAAGGCATTTCCAATAATTGCTGGCTGATCAGTAAAATGTTGGCTGGATATTCTTTGAATCTTAACGTGTGTATTAGACTTTCCTCTCTGACTTTGGTGGTGGTGGAGTTCTGCTGCATATGGTGCTGCCAGAGCTCAAAGACGCCCTCTTCATTTTGGCAGCATTTGGCAGCAGTAGAGGAACGTAAAATCAAGTCGCTTGTTGCCTTGCTGGTGGAGACCCAGATGAAGAAGCTCGAGATCAAACTGAGGCACTTTGAAGAGCTGGAGACCATCATGGATCGGGAGCGGGAGGCCGTGAGTATAGCTGCATCCACTTAACATTTGTTTTGCTTCCTCTGATTGAGCATTGCTTCTATACATGTATGTGCATGCGTAAAAGATGCTACTGTTGTTTATATTACTACTGTTACTGTTAATTTCCTACCTGAAGCTGGAATAACTAGTTGGTAGTATAGTGACCATTTGTCTTGCAATCTCTGGCTGACAGCTCCAGTTCCTACGTGGAGCGCTCCAGTTCCTACGTGGAGCGATCCATTTTATGGACCTTGTAAATAGCCAGCTGGATATGTTGCGAATGTTGAAAAGACTGGGTAGTGGGCTAGCTTTGAAAGGAGAGGATACGATGAGAAGAAGCCTCTTGAACTCTTCTAGTGGGACAGACAGGTTTGTTTATTTATTTATCATATTTAGAAACTGCCCATCTCCCTCATAGAGTGACTGGGTGGCGTGCAAATGGTTCATATATCCTAAACTATTTAGAGGCGCACTAAAACTCAAAACCCTAAACTTGAATTGTACCCAGAACCATTAATGCACCTGAAACGTTATATACTCTCTTAAACCCTCTTAAAGCTCCACCAGCTGTCTTTTCAACCCGACAAAGCTTCCAAAAGGTCTTCAAGCATAGTCCCATATAGGTGGCATTGTAGTAATTGCTTTGGCAAGTATGCATGGTCCAGAAATAGTATCAGCTGATAAATCAACCTAAACCAGAGGAATATGCCCTGTCTACATTACTCAGTTGTTCCGTGCATCATAATGCTGGATGAAAGAACACCCCAAAGTTATGGATTTGCCGCTTCAGAGGGAGTCTAGATCCAGGGATTTTAGATGGGATTCAGTCTGGAATTGGATACGTGTTCTGTGTAGTCCAGATGTGCTTTATCCCCCTAAGCAGGAGAATGTCCATTTTTCTAGGTTTGATTTCAGTTTCTAAGCCTTCACTCCTTCTTCACCAAGAGTGCCCTCTGGCTAGGTCTGGCAAAGGGTATGCCACAAAAGTGTGACAATTAAATTCTTTGGTGATCTTGCCCAGTGGTTTCATTTAGTCATTAAATAATATGGAGGACAAAGTAGATCACTGAAGAATTTTATAACCAGTAGTAAAAACTTCCTCCTGGGAGCTGTTTTTCAGTTTTCCTATGGTGTATCTACCAGCTCTGCATCTTCAAGTATCTCAGACGGGATAACATGTCATTAAAAGCCAATAAGAAGTTCAGCAACACCAATGGGATATATTTAGACCTTCATCAAGGCTACTCAGTGCTGCACTGAAGTTCAAAATCTGATTTTCTGAATCTGTTTATAAATCATTGAAGCAACCATGATATCATTTGATCACTTTAAAGAAAAAAAGATATCATTGTATCTGGCTATTAACTGTAGTACTTTCAGTCTGCAGTGACTGCAGTGCAAGTTCCAAAATCCACACAGTTAGTAGGGAAAGCAGAAGGAGAAGGGGGAATCACACTAATATGGCAGTACCCTCTTCTGTGATAAGTAGCTCTCCTTCCCCACTGTACTGTATATCCGTAATTTAAATGCAGGTAATCTTTTCTGCCTCCCAAGCTGGGGAACATACCTTGTCCTACGTACACAAGAGGGGAAAAAAGAGTGATTATCTGTTGCCGAAGTCAAAATTTAACTCCCTTTTTCAAAACTACGCACCCCTTGTGCCTGCACACTGTAGCCTCCGCTATTATGCAGGCCTTTGAGTTTAGAGTCCTCCAGACGATCCTGTGCTTTATGCAAGAACGTGCCCAGCCAAGTCATATATTCACATGTCCTTACACACATTGACATAGGTATATACACAGGCAAACATACGTACATCAGTGTGGCCTTACCCATTTCATCGTGAGACAGTTTGAAGCCTGCCTAGGGAATTTTGCATTTAGCAATAGCAATAGCACTTAGACTTATGTACTGCTTCACAGTGCTTTATAGCCCTCTCTAAGCAGTTTACAGAGTCCGCATATTACTGTTGTGGCCCCGACCCCCGCGCCTGTCCTAACCCAGGAAGAGGACTCTGAGGATGATGGGGAGGAACTAGCAAGGCCTCCCTCGCCGGGGCCCTCCTCTCTGGCAAGGCCTCCGTCTCCATCTGTAGGCCGAGAGGAGCAGCCTGGGAGTAGCCAGGCTGGGAGGAAGCTCGAGCAGCTGCAGCAAATACAGTCTAGTGAAGATGACTCATGGCTAGACCCTCGAGAAAGACGCAGGGCCAAGCGTTTGCAGCAACGTAGGTTGAGTAGGAGGGCCAGGAAGTAGCTGAGTCATTGAGCCACACCCCATAAGGTACAAAAGGGCGTGTGGCTGCTCTCAGAACTTTGTGATGAACAATTTAATTCACCACAGCTTCTGGTCACGTCTGTCGGATTTCTCTACCTGTGTGAACCCTGGTCCGGATTTCGTGCCTACGCTTCTTCATCTCTGCTTTTCGGTTTGTTTGTCTGGACTTTCTTGGAATTTCTTGTTGGCAGTTATCTCATGTCAGCGAACGTTTGAGATAACTAGCCTATTTTGGCTGACTGTGGGTAGCTTGCTGTCAAGACTTTATCGGACAGCAATTATATTGTGGTATAAAGACTTAACCCTTTTGTTTCGTACCTGCTTGTCTGTTTGTTTGTACCTTGAGGGAGGGGGAACAGAACAACTACCCCCAACAATCTGGGTCCTCATTTTACAAACGTCGGAAGGATGGAAAGGCTGAGTCAACCTTGAACCAGTCAGGATCGAACTGCTGGCAGTTGGCAGAGTTAGCCTGCAATACTGCATTCTAACCATTGCACCAACACGGCTCCTTTATTTAAGTTTACTTAATGGAATAAGAGTATGGGCTCTGGAGAAAACAGAGGCATGACCCTTTGCTGGTTTCCTTGTAGCTGGAGTACCAGAGGCAGCAGCTTCTGGCTGACCGTCAGGCCTTTCATATGGAGCAGTTGAAGTATGCTGAAATGCGTGCTCGCCAACAGCATTTTCAGCAAATGCACCAGCAGCAGCAGCAGCCGCCGCCGCCACCGCCACCACCGCCAGCCCTGTCTGTGGGATCACAACCCCTTCCTTCTTCAGGAGCTCCTCTGGCACCTACTGCTCACTCCATGCCCATCTCCCAGACACCTGTTCCAGCTGCCAGCACAGTAGGACAGCCCAGCAGTATGGCTCAGGCTGAACAGATGGGGCAGTCTGTGTCAGTTCAGCCACAGCAGTCGGCAACTGGCGCTCCTCATACTGGCCCGAGTCAGACTGGGCAGCCTTCCGCAGGTCCCCATGGTAAGTGAAAGTGAGGATTTGCTCCAATCTTTGCGGGCAAATACGATGGTCCCCAAGGCTCCAGTGCAGCAATTAAACCCCCCAGTATTGTGTGCTGGCAGTTCCAGATTCAGTCCCTCATTTTCCAGATTGGAGACTTAAGAGCCATTGGCTAAGCCTTGGAGACGTTCTCCAGTTCAAATGGATTGTACTGGGGTGGATACATTAATGTAGTAGATGGATGAAAGCAGCTTCAAATGTTTATAGGAAAAGAGGATGGCCCATGGAATATAAAACTGCAATTTTGGATTAATTGCTAAGTTATATTTATTCGAACAGGTTCCAGAGAGGGATCAACTCGAGAGGTGCCACAAAACATATTTTGGTTATCTGTCTATGTCTCTGCCAACAATATAGACACTAGTAGAGCAGGTGGCTCTTTCAAATCAGGGTTAGGAGGTTATCCTGACCACTATGAAGGGTCAATTCATAGCCGATTGAAATGGCTTTTTGGACTCGCCTCCAAATTGCCTGTTGCCAAGATAAAAGCAGATAATATTTAAAAAAAAACAATTATTTGTTGGATATTAATGTGAAGCGACATTGGACCAGATGAGATTTTCATTTCTTCAGTAATATATGAATTGGGCCTGAGTTGCACATTAAAGAGTATCTTTAAAAATGAGAAGTTAACCATTATATTGCATGACTCCTTGTAAAGCCCAACGAGTTTTATGTCTTGGGAGAACTTTCTGTGTTTTTCTAAATGACAGCAGTCATATTCTGGGGAGAATAATCTCAGTGAAAGTTGGGATGTTTTCCTGCCCGTCAGATACCCAGTTTCTTGAGGGTCATAGATTTGGTTCTGAGGCATTTGATAGGGTTCCCAAATTAGGATGCACTTGTGGTTGATTAGTCTGTGTCTCTAAAAAGGCGAAAGGCGTAGTATAGGTTATCTGAATGTATTCTTAGGTCCCCAAAGCAGTGCAATGTTGAAATCCCAGTCAGATAATAATCTGTTAGGTCAAATCTTTTGCTTGCTTGCATATAGTTAGCAGACTCAATGCCTTCTCTCTCTTTGTCTCTTCTGAAGCCCAGCCTCCGTACCCCAGCCAACAACAATCATCCCAGATTCTCCCGGGGGCGGTCCCAGCAAGCGTTCACCCTGCCATGGCTGGTAATATCCCCTCAGCTCTGCCTTTTGGAATGCCTGCCTCCATCCCATTTAGCATGGCTAGTAACGTAACAGACTCCGTCGGCATTAGCTTCCCTGCTAACACGCCCATCCATCCAGTGCATGGTAACCTTGCGTGCAGCATGGCTAATCCGCCCATCATCAACGTCTCTAGCGCCCTGCACCCTTCTGCCACCCCTCTGCCTCATGGTTCTGCGGCTGCCCAGAGCCCAGCTATTGTGGCAGCAATGCAGGGCAACCTTCTTCCAAATGCTGGTCTTGGATCAGGTGAGAACAGACCCAGAGATGTTGGTGGGATGGGAGAGGGAGAGAGACTACACTCTGCGCCGAGTCACAGTGGGTTCTTTTGACTGGGGCTTTTAGTAAGTTAGGTGAACCCGGTCGTGGTGTTTGGCAAGCAATATTGTGTGACTTGGCGTATCCAGTTGTGGTTTATTATTACCCATTGCAGTTTATTAGGAAACTGATTAAATTGACTGTGGTCATAATTTGACACTGAATACTCCAAAGTGCTGTGCTGGCCTTGAGGTGGCTTCATTGTGGAAGTTTCCCAACCTAGGTTTTTATGGCAAAAGGAATGATGGCATTTTGTAAGTGGGTGGTGTGTATGTGTATTCCTCCCCCATTCCTCACCCCAAAATGGAGACGGTGTCCACTCTGGGAGAATGTCTGGGATAAATATGTACTAGAACTAATTTGGGTTTGAACTGAAAAGGATGAATAAAAGAGCCCCCAACCTCACTTCCCTATCCTGGATCTGAGAGAAAGGCTGAGCAACTTTTTTGTACGTGGGGGTCCACAAAGGGAAGATCAGATGACTAGGTAGAACTAAAAATTTGGGCTAGTTTTTTTTTAAGGCGGCTAGGGTACTTTGTTACGGAATGGAAAAAGCAGTAGTCTCCTGATGTACCTAAAATGGAAAAAAAAACCCCAATCATATTGGCTTGAAGGGGTGGTGGGGTTTTTTGGGGGTGTGTGAGTGTGTGTGTGTGTGTGTGTGTGTGTCAGGCCTTAAGCATCCGTAAGCCTAATCCTCTCCAGTCCCTCCAGATGCAGATAATGGTTAAGATACCAGGACGGCTGCATGCTACCTGTAGACTGCCCAGCCCTGTGAGTTAAATTAGAGCAACTTAAAAGCAGCTGCTGGACAGTACAAGGAATAAGGTGTTTGGTTGTTATTGCTGTTCAGTCTTTCCTGTAAAGCAAAGTATTAGAAAGTCTTATGTTTGCTGCACAAAGACCAGTTATGACAGCAAGGGACAAGTTGTATTTAGAGTACTGGTTCTGCTCAGTGTCTCCGTAAAGCCTTCTGTAATTTATCCTATCTTTCTCCCCTTGCTCCAGATCAAGGACCTTCACTGCCACCGGATTCTCTCACTCCCAGCCCCAGCACAGCTACGCCAGTCCCACCCTCACAGTGAGAAGCTAGGAGCTGTTCTTGTGGATGCCTCTTGGATGGGCCCTCACCTTTCCAGAAGGACAGGAAACCCCAAATCGTGTTAAACATGGATTCTGTTTGGGTGGGTCTTTAAATGGTTCAAAACAACAATCCAAGGAGGAAGAGAATTTGGCTCCACTGATTTCCATTTCCCTGTGTGTCTCAGCTCTGTCTCCTGTTTCCATTTTTATTTTATTTTTTGTATCTAGTCATACCAAGACTTTTTATTTAAGGAGTTTCTAATTGGTGGGGGAGGGGGGCAAGAATCTTATCTCCAGAACAGCCACTACTATTTATAGAAGGCTTTGATTTTAAACATGTTGAAAGGGGAGTGTAACTCCTTGTACGTGTGTCTTGCTCTTTTTTTAAAAAAAATAAAGAAAAATATAATAAATACCTTCCATTTCTTAGCAGGAAATCTGCCATCTCTTTGGGGTTGGGAGATAGGGTGACATGCTGCAGGGCAGAAAAAGTGCTAACTTTTTTCAGTAGGCTTTCAGAAGCACTTTTTGTTCCTAAAGGAAAATGAGAGCTGGCTGGTTATCTGTAATTGTTAATTGTAGGAATGGATTAATAAACAGTTGTCTGTTTCTCCCAAGAAGGGTGGGGAATGATGGCCCTTTTATGACTTGTGTCTTGTCAGTTGATAAGGATGGGAAATTTAAGTGAAAAGATTTTTTTTTCCTACTTACAGTGAGGGGAAAAATTATTTGATCCCATGCTGATTTGGTACGTTTGCCCACTGAAAAAGAAATGATCAGTCTATAATTTTAATGGTAGGTTTATTGTAACAGTGAGAGACAGAATAACAAATCCAGAAAAATGTAATTTTAAAAAGTTATAAATTAATTTGCACTTTATTGAGTGAAATAAGTATTTCATCCCCTATCAATCAGCAAGATTTCTGGCTCCCAGGTGTCTTTTATACAGGTAATGAGCTGAGATTAGGAGCACTCTCTTAAAGGGAGTGCTCCTAATCTCAGCTTGTTGCCTGCATAAAAGCCACCTGTCCACAGAAACAATCAATCAATCAGATTCCAAACTCTCCACCATGGTCAAGACCAAAGAGATGTCCCAGGATGTCAGGGACAAGATTGTAGACCCACACAAGGCTGGAATGGACTACAAGACTATTGACAAGCAGCTTGGTGAGAATGTGATAACAGTTGGGGCGATTATTCGCAAATGGAAGAAACACAAAATAACTCAATTTCCCTTGGTCTGGGGCTCTATGCAAGATCTCACCTTCTGGAGTTTCAGTGATCATGAGAATGGTGAGGAATCAGCCCAGAACTACACAGGAGGATCTTGTCAATGATCTCAATGCAGCTGGGACCATAGTCACCAAGAAAACAATTGGTAACACATTACGCCGTGAAGGGCTGAACTGCAGCACCCGCAAGGTCTCCCTGCTGAAGAAAGCACATCTACAGGACCATCTGAAGTTTGCCAATGAACATCTGAATGATTCAGAGGAGAACTGAATTTCTCTTCCATCAGGCTGACCTGGACTGACGATAGGGATTTTTAAATAGAATATTTTTAATATTTTATCATTTTATCATTGGGGCTTGTTAGTTTAATCTTTTTTAACATTTGTATTGTTGTGTTTTATTGTTAGCCGCCCTGAGTCCTTCGAGAGATAGGGCGGCATATAAGTCCCAAAAATAAATAAATAAACTGGGTGAAAGTGTTGTGGTCAGATGAGACCAAAACCGAGCTCTTTGGCATCAACTCAACTCGCCGTGTTTGGAGGAGAAGGAATGCTGCCTATGACCCCAAGAACTCCACCATCAAACATGGAGGTGGAAACATTATGCTTTGGGGGTGTTTTTCTGCAAAGGGGACAGGACAACTTCACCGCATCAAAGGGAGGATGGACGGGGCCATGTACCATCAAATCTTGAGTGAGAACCTTCCCTCAACCAGGGTATTGAAAATGGGTCATGGATGGGTATTCCAGCATGGCAATGACCCAAAACACATGGCCAAGGCAACAAAGGAGTGGCTCAAGAAGAAGCACATTGAAGTCCTGGAGTGGTCTACCAGTCTCCAGACCTTAATCCCATAGAAAATCTGTGGAAGGAGCTGAAGGTTCAGGCTGCCAGACGTCAGCCTCGAAACCTTAATGACTTGGAGAGGATCTGCAAAGAGGAGTGGGACAAAATCCCACTTGAGATGTGTGCAAACCTGGTGGCCAACTACAAGAAACGTCTGACCTCTGTGATTGCCAGCAAGGGTTTTGCCACCAAGTACTAAGTCCTGTTTCGCGAAAGGGTAAAATATTTCACTCATTAAAATGCAAATCAATTTATAACTTTTTTGAAATGTGTTTTTCTGAATTTTTTTGTTGTTCTGTCTCTGTTACAATAAACCTACCATTAAAATTGTAGACTGATCGTTTGTCAGTGGGCAAACGTACCAAATCAGCAGGGGATCAAATAATTTTTCCCCTCACTCTATGTGGATAAACTTTTTTTATATAACAAATTCCTCTAAAATGAATAATGGTAGGTTACCAACATAGTTACTGTTGCTTGAGAAAACCACTGGGTGACTATTATTTTAGACAGAGAATCCAAAAGCCTATTAAAAATGAACCTTTTCTCAGCACTAAAAAGGAAGTTTAATTTGCTATTTATTTACTTATTAAACTTATATGCCACCCATCTTGCTGTCCAAGGTGAGGTTGTCTTGTTCTTCCAAAACCCAGAGAATACAAACTTTAATTGAACCTTGGGAAAATATTCCTACATTACTAATGTCAATATGCTAACAGTGTTGTTATCTATTACTTGGATAAGGTTTCAGTAAGTAACCTCTGATAAATCTGATGAGAGTTAAAAGGGGCATTTGAGGTCAATTCCTTGTTTAATGCAGAAATTCAAATTAAAGTATTCCCAAGAGATAATATCCAGTCTTTGCTTGAATGTATTGAATGAATGTAGGCCAACCATTTATCTGGGTCATTGGTTCCACTATCAAACTCTTCCACTATCAAACCTATTGAAAAATATTTATCTTCTGACAACATGATTAATGGAGGCAAAACTTTATGATTGGGGGGGGGGTGAGCCCAATGAAAACTGCTTTCTTTCCTTAGACCAGGGTAGGCAACCTTGGCTCTTTTATGACTCGTGGACTTCAACTCCCAGAATTCCTGAGTCAGCTATAAAAGAGCCAAGGTTGCCTACCCCAGCCTTTAGACAATTTGATTGGAGCCTTCAAAGAATCCTTTTTATTATTTAATCCACGTGTAACCTCTTTTCATTACGACAAATCTTGAAGGAGTTTGTGATGGGTATAGTTTCATTTTATTAATTACAGATAAATGAACAACTTTCATTTTACTTGAGATACTTATTTAGAAAGTGAAAATGAATGAGTGATGAGAATGTGGGAAGATAAAACCTTGAAGATGGGTTGTGTGAATAGTAAGCAAATCTTTTTGCAGTTTTCTGTAGGTCCCAGATGCTCTCTAGAGGGCAGTCTTGTTATGTACTAGAATAGAGGATTTTGTTACTCAAGAAGATGATTTGTTGCCTCAGATTAACGCTTCTGAAAATTATGGTCTGTATACAGCTTAATATGGATAAGAGCTACACCAATTACATAAAAATGAACTGAAACAACATCTTAACGGGGCTTTAATATTATTTTGAAAACTTGCCAGTAACCAGCTATTTGAATATTAATGAACCTTTATTGTCAAAGTACAACCAAGTATACATTGAGATTAGCTGAGCCTCCCTTCATGCTCCCACCACCCAAAAACCTCTATCTTATTACACCATGTGAACTAATTGCACCACACACCGGCCTCACAAGTCAATTCTGCATAAAGTTTATAAAAATTATTTCCCGTTCAAAAGCCTAACAGCCCACGGATAAAATACCCACATGTAACAACGTCTAAAATTATTTGAGGTGCCACAAAAAAGAGGGGTCAACTTATTTTCCAAAGCACCAGAGGGCAGGACTAGAAATAATGGATAGAAACTAATTTAGGAGAGAAGCAACCTGGAACTAAGGAGAAACTTCCTAGCAGTGAGAACAATTAACCAGTGCAACAGCTTGTCTTGAGAAGTTGTAGGTGTTTCATCACTGGAGGTTTTTAAGAAGACTGGACAGCCACCTGTCTGAAATGGTATGGGGTCCCCTGTTTGAGTAGGGGGTAGGACTAGAAGACCTCCAAGGTCCCTTCCAGCTCTATTCTGATTTATTGATTTTTACTGTAAAGGCACAGAATACACTCAGGCAAATTGTACTGAGGGTCAAATACTTTTTCACAACTCGACTGACACGAGTGGATCTCACCCCCTTTTTTTTTTGCCACTGGCCGGGTAAGAAATAGAACTCATGTGGTGAACTCTTTGGCTACCACATAGCCAAATATTCTACATAAATATTTTATGGAGTGTTGCAGGATGAGGATCAAAGTGCAGGCATTTTTTTAAAAAATGAATGAATCTTCTATGTAGCTTCCCAACTCATGAGGTAGGTCAGACATGTCAAACACAAGGCCCGGGGGCCAGATCCGACCCGTGAAGTGGTTTCACGCGGCCCGTGAAGCCACCCTGGAAACAGTGAGGGAACGGCCCCCACTGCCTTGGCCCTGGCCCAGAGACCCTCCTTCTGCCAGAGACCCTCAGATCTGTCCCACTCCTGCCCAGGCCCCCATAGGCACCCTTGATGCAAACGATGTAGAGCTGGCCACACCCACCCAGCCCCCTGAGGGCAACCACAATGCTGATGAGGCCCTCAATGAAATTGAGTTTGACACCCCTGAGGTAGCTGATATATCTGTCTCCCACTTGACATAGGCTCCTGTGGTGCTAGCCGGATCTCACTGCTTGGTTCAGAGTGAGAATCCATGTCAGAAATAGTTTCTGATTTGCTCTAATGAAGGGATCGCGGAATTGAGTTGGCAGCCTTTCATAAGAGGTGGTGAATATGGCAAAGGGGTAGGAAAACTGCGACTGGTTTCTCCTTTCTCATTGAACTCCCGCCTCTCAGCAGGCACCGCTTCCTGTTCAGTATGCTCCAGCGCTCTTGCCTTTATTTGGTCCTGGGTGCTGTTAAGAGGTGCTACTAGCTCCCTCATTCAGCCACAAATATCTTCTTTCACTTCCTTTTTAAGAAAGACGAAGCCATCCAGCTTGGACAACCGAGCCTAGTGTTATGAAAGGGGCATCAATTAAATGCCAGATATTCCTTACGCTAACATAGCCTATGTTAAGGCAGCTTGTGCAACTGAACCCAGCATTTCTGTTGCTCAGCGAGACATTTAGTGAGTTTCGCCCCATTTTGCCACCTTTCTTGCCACAGTTAAGTGAATCACTGCAGTTCTTAAGTTAGTAACACAGTTGTTAAGTGAATCTGGCTTCCTCATTGACTTTGCTTGTGAGGAGGTTGCAGAAGGTGATCACGGGACCCTGAGAGACTGCAATTGTCCTAAATAGTAGTTGCCAGGCATCTTGAATTTTGTTCACGTGACCACGAGGATGCTGTGACAGTCATTAAGTGTGAAAAACGGTCATAAGTCATTTTTTTCCAGCGGTGTTGTAACTCTGAACGGTCACTAACTTAACGGTTGTAAGTCGAGGACTTATCTGTACTCCTCTTTGCAACCAAATGAACCCCCGTTAACTCTGATGCTTTCCCACCCACCCAAAAGGACAAAACTCAAACGCAAGATAGTTCCAGAACAGTTTATTAAAGCAACTGGGAGGGAGAGTCAGCCACACACACTTCTCAAGTGATGCAATACAAGCCAGGCAGCCTGGGGTTTGCTGTTACTCTGGAGCACCCTTCTTATGGGTCGTTCTTTTCTCCCGTAACTGTCCAAGAACTAAACCGAGAGGCTGGAGAGGAGGGAACCAAAAGCAGTTTTATACATAGATAAAAAGGCACAATCATGTGGTGGATAAATTGGAGGAAGGTTTCGGAGAAGAAGCTATAGAGGTGATCTTCAGCCGCTAAGGACCATCCGCACCAACTCTGCAGAGAGAGAGAAGAAGACAGACTCTGTGAGACTCCACCATTTAGTCAACATGGGGCCAGATTAATCCTACCAGGGGAGAAAGAAATGGGACCTGCCAGAACATGGGATTTAGAACTGGCCAGAGACTGCAGTGTTACATTTTTAAACAACAGATCATTGCTTCCTGTTAACTGCCCAAAGCCAGGCTCCTTGTGAATGAACCGTTTGGTAGAGAGGTATTCCTGAGAAGCAGAACAGCCAAAGATCCCTCTTGCAGGTTGGGCTTGTAGGAGACGTGACAATATTCTAATGACGTAACATTCTTTGAAAAGATATCGCCTTTGGGTCCCCCAAAAGACTGACCAACAAAAAGAATGCTTTTCCTCCCCAGGAGAGTCCAGTTTGAAATCTGTATCTTGCCAGTAACACAGATGAGGAGGGCAACATATCCCCTTCCCTGCACTGAGATATAGGTAGTCCTCAACTTACAACCACAACTGAGCCCGTCATTTATGCTGTTAAGCGAGAAAATCGTTAAGTGAGTTTTGTGCCATTTTACGATCTCTTCCTGCCAGATTTGTTAAGTGAATCACTGAAGCTGTTCAATTGGTAACCCGGTTGTTAAGTGAATCCGGCTTCCCCACTGACTTTGCTTGCCAGAAGGTCGCAAAAGTGTGACCCTGGGACGCCGCAACGGTCATAAACAAGAATCAGCTGTCAAGCATCCAAACGTAAATCACGTAACCATGGGGACACTGCAATAGTCGTCAGTGTGAAAAAAAGGGTCACAAGTTACTTTTTTCACCGCTGTCGTAACTTCGAACAGTCATTAAACGAACTGTTGTAAGTCGAGGACTACCTGCACTGGGGCTCTACCTATAAACTGTGTAGGTTCCCCCCCACCCGGCAACCCGTTTAATCACAGCACCGCCGCCACCACCACCAATCCCCCAGATCTGAAACTAAAGCAACGAAGTAAGACGACAACACGGGCAGAAGAGATTACAGCCGTTTCTATTGCTATATGCCAGGCATTAGGATTCTGGAGCTCATCCTAGGAAGGTAATCTGCTTCTGGCAGAGAGGAAGAGTAGATGGAGAGGCACTCAGCTACAGCAGAGGAGGACTCAGCTTTCTTGCTGAGCCTACCTAGGAAGAAAGCGGGCAGGGGAGGAAAAAAAATAAAGGCAGGCAGGCAGCAGCTACAGCACAGGACTATAAAGAAAGACTGTCCACATAACCTTCAGCTGAGGTGGCGGATGGCAGCCGAAAAAGCTGGAGGGCTGCCAATCCAATTTTACTATATAATCCACACAGCCATCCTGGGCAGGTTCCTACATTCCCCCTGCTTCCGAATAACAGGAGGAAACGTAGAGAGCTACTCGATTCTCACAACCAATCCAAGTTCAGGGCAATTTTAAATCTGTACGAGCATGTGTGCATGCACACATACACACACACACACACACACACACACACACTGGTATCATGAATATGTTTTGTTTCCTAGTAGGAAAGATACTCAGCCCCTTCCTACTGCTCACTTATATATACTCCTGTGCCAGATCCACCCTCACTCCTACCCCTTTTTACAGCCTGTGGAATATCCAGCCTCATCTGCCAAGAATACCCTCACCAGGAGAAAAAGCTACACTGTCAGATAAATCTGAATGTTTCACTAGTTGTATAATGAATTCCCAAATAAAGAAATCTCCCCCCGCACACACACACACCCACACCTCCAATGCACTCCTATTTATACAGACCCATCACTTAGAACAGGGATCCCCAACACATGGGCCGTGACCCAGCACTGGGCCGCGGCTCGTCTGGAACCAGGCCACAGGAGTGGCAGGCGACTGCATGCACAGCTCAACTTGTGTGTGCATGAGTGCTCACCAGCTACTTGCATGGATACATCCCCTCCCCCATCAGTCCAAAAAGCCGGAAAGGTTGGGGAATGCTGACTTAGAGGCATGGAGGACATGGCCTGGCTCTCACGCCAACGAGGATGCAGACCGAGTATGGTTGCCCTGGCTCACACAATGCCTTCCGCTTAACTTTGGGTGCCTTCATACATCAATGTTTTGTCTTCATGTTCTACATTACAATTAGGGCAGAGTGAAACTTATTCAAGGAGAGAGTAAGATTTGGAAGACGTATTGCTTGACTGTCAGGAAAAAAACAACAACCCTAAAGCTTTAAAGGTTAGCATTTTGGAGTTTCTGATGCCGGTTGGGAAAAACTAGCATGGATTTGCATATGTGGGAAAACCCAGTGGTACCTGCCCATATGCCAGATTTGAAATCGGAAACAGACTGAAATACTTCTGTGACCCTAACCCAGCAGAGATTCCTTTAAGAGCAGCTCTGGGTCTTAGGTATGTAGCATACATACACATACACATAAAATTTCACAAGCCCCAAGCAAAAGGGGCTTAATTTTTTTAAATATAATTTAAATATAATTTAAATATTTTTTTTAAATTTGTTTTAACTTTTGTATCTTGGTTTTTTTAATCACCCTGTAAACCGCCCTGAGTCCTTCGGGAAAGGGCGGTATATAAATGTAATAAAATAAATAAATAAATAAAAGAATTACAGAAAAGCCAAGCCTTGCTTGCTAAATTCACTCTTTGGTGAGATGGAGAAGAAAAATTGAAGGAGGCTCCCCCACTCTGTGGGCCTTTAAATGTGTTGTTTTTCAAGGCCCAAATTTTTCAGCCCAACACTGAGAAATGTTGAGAGTTGAACGCCAACATACCTGGGAGGTACCACATTGTGGCAGGCTGATTTAAAGCCATAATTATAGTTAGTCCGGAGAAAAAAACCAGAAGGAAGTGGTGATGCAAAGGGAAGGAAGGGGAAGCAGGACTGTGCTTTTCAGATTCCTATAACGCCACTGAATAGGGGAACAAAGTCTTATTCTGCTGACTCAAAAACCGAACCTCCTGAGCTTAAATTTATAGGAGGGTCAAATTCGATAGGACAGGAGAAGAACCTTTTTAACAGCATGCTGAATCAACAGTGCCATCAATTACATATAGAAGAGGCGTGCCATTTTTTTTTCCAGATATGACGTGGCTTTTGAGAGGCATGATGGACAGGCACACTGCACAACATAGGCACAGCCTACAAACAAATAGCCGGGGCCTTTCCCCAACCTCTATTCGATTAACTTTACAAATATAATGAAATGCAGTTTGTGCAATAGTTCCCCAGGAGCCAAGCCAACTTTGGCTAACTGGAAACCGAACTACAGGTTAGGTTTGAGACTAAAATTTCTGTCGCTAAGCAACATAGTTGTTAAGTGAGTTTTGCCCCATTTTATGACCTTTCCTGTCACAACTTGCTAAGTGAATCATTGCAGTTGCTAATTTAGTAATGTGGCGGTTAAGTGAATCTGGCTTCCCCGTTGACTTTGCTTGCCAGAAGCTCGCAAAAGGTGATCAACATGACCCCAGGACCCTGCAACCGTCATAAATATGAACCAGTTGCCAAGCGTCCAAATTTTGATCATGTGATCGTGGGGATGTTGCAACGGTCAAAAGTGTGAAAAAGAGTTACAAGTCACCTTTTTAAAGTGCTGTTGTAACTTCAAATGATCACTAAACGAGGACTACCTGTATTGGACACTCCGTAAGAGGCCCAGGGATTCAAAAAGGCACCCCAGAAGAAGGCAATGGCAAGCTATTGATGGAGATATGTCTTCACTAAATCTGCAATTCAATTTTATTTATCTTAAAAGTTCTAATTCAACAGCAGTGTTCGGAAGAGCTCTGGGGCCCGTGTTTAAACCGCCAGAAAGCTGCAGGGCATGAACTGAGGCGGCTATAGATTTCCTATATAGATCAATGGAGACAGTTGGACTAAATTATTTCTAAAGATCACAGCTTTGCAGTATCTCCCCTGAACCATCTTGAGAACTCTTAATGAATTGAAACCATTACGTTACCCCCACCCTCCAAATATTTAAAAGGCACTTCAAGGATATTAAGGATTTTCTAACATGGTCACCAATTACACGTTTGCTGGAGAGCAACCCATTTCTTCAGGCAGCTATCGGCTGAGGGTATCTTGGGAGCCACCACACAGAGGGAACCAGCTTATATGTATTAGAAGAGGAAGAGGATGGTACAGGACCTTTTATCATCTACAATGGCAGCTCAAGGCATACTGGATACCACCACCACCACCCCGAGCTCCAGGCCTTGAGCCCTTTTACCCTTCTAAAGATTAAACACTCTCTACCCTTAAGCTGCCACCGACAGTCTGAGGTTACACAGGCACAGTCTTGCTTTAACCCAGCCAGAGCTGCCTCATTTTCCTAGCCACCTTTGCTTAGGTTACACATAGTCAGCTACATGCAGAGACATGCTAGAAGTTGGGGAGAAATGGAGGAAGATGCTGAACAAGAGAAATTGGGAAAGGAAAAAAAAGTAGAGCACAAACATCTTCCTTTTGGGGGGGGGGGCAGCAAAAAAAGGGAGGCTGTTAAAAAAGAAAGAAAAAAAAAGAATAGGTTTGGAGGAGGCGTACCCCATTTGAATTCACCCTGATAAGATGTGTCTCACAAATGCTGTAGAAAGGAAAAACATCAAAATTGATCAAGCAAATTAATAAAAACAGACACATGGAACAAAACACACACTACACATCACGAGGGACCACGGCCGTCTCTGCTGTACTTATTGTTCACAGTCAAATGCAGCAGACACAGCACAAGGTTACAGGGAGCTTTTGAGGCAAGGGAGTTATTTGTACACAAATAATAGCTTGACTCTCATATCAAGTTCTTCCCCCAAGTCACCCCTTCTTAACAAGCTAACAGTCTCAGATCACTTGGGTTCCGCACAGGATATGTAAACCTCCACAACACAAAGTAATGGAAGACTGGCATAGCACTGGCCCTTTGCTAATGTCATAGGCAAATATATTGTTTGAGAACACTACTGCTGAACCTTGGCAACTTTAAGACATGTGGACTTCATCTCCCAGAATTCCCCAGCCAGAAGGTAGGTTGAAGTCTACACACCTTAAAGATTGAGAAACACTGTTTTAGACAGGTGTGGGGTTTTTGTTTTTTTTGAAGGAGACAAGTTAGCAGCACTGGCATGATTGGCAGCTCCTTCATGTGGTGACCAAAGACCACCTTCTCCATCTTGTTAAAGGAATGACAATCAGCTGCCCTCTACATCTTTTGGACCAAATTCCACCAGCTCCAACCAATATGACAAAAAGCAAGAAATGGGGGACAGGCATTCAAAAATACTTGAGCGCACCAGGTTGCCCACCGTCTCCCTGGACTTTACCTGAACTTCCCTCTATGTCAATAGGAAAGAAAAAGTGTATTTATACTCTGTGAGAAACTACACACATTGCAAAGCATTCCCAATCCCAGAGTTTTCCATCCAGCTCCCCAGAGCAGAGAGATATCAGGCCCTTTAGATCAAGAAAGGCAATTCAAGACCAAAAGCATGTTAAGATCCCTGGGCCTCACCTTCATAGTTGATGCAGCCATTACTATCTTCATGGCCAGCGACAAGCATCTCTACCTCTTCTTCTGTCATCTTCTCACCTGCAGAAAAAAAGACGAGTTTAGAAGTGGCTTGATATAGTAGTAGTTTTAAACTCAATGAAGTAGAGCAACCAACACTCAGCGTGTTCAAGTTCCTTTTCTCGATCACCTCAAGGTGCGTTGAACTGACATCTCTCAGAATTCCTAGCAAGAACAGCTAGATGAAATACAGCACCATCTTACCTAGGGTGACAAGAACATGACGGATCTCTGCTCCCATAACTGTGCCGTTTCCCTCCTTGTCAAAAACCCTCAATCCTTCCACATAATCCTCAAAGCAGCCCTGATCCTTATTCTTGGCGATGGTTTGCATCATGGGCAAGAACTGTTCAAAACTCAGCGTTTTCATATTCATTTCTGAGGGCAGGGGAGAGAAATGAGACGCGTTAGAGAGACCATGAATAAGATGCACCTCTCCTTTATGAGGAACCCCAAATTACACCCTCAAATCTTACATTACACCTTTTTTAAATTAGGATCTGGATTTATTCCTTCCTCAATACAATTTAAACTCTGCATTAAAAAATTAGTTTAAACAAAGTTGCAGATTTTGCTCATATTGCTAGCAATGGACTAAAAAAATGCCCTCTAAAAAGTAGGAAAAAGTAGGATCGAGTCTTAACATCAGGAAAACAAAGGTAATGACAACAGCTCCAGATGGTCATGAGACGTTTAAAATTGAATTAGTTCGACAATTTATCTTCCTGGGATCAAAAATTGTTCACAATGGCAGTTCTATTCCTGAAATCAAATGCAGAATAAACATAGGCTGCACTGCAATCAATCTGATTCCAAGAAAGCTTCCTGTTCCTCACAGATGTTCTTAAAAGATAACAGTGCTGTAATTGTGGCTATGTTTGGAAGCTCCCAAATGGCCAACTTTGGAAGATGGTCAAAGTAGGGGCTAGGGCAGTAGACAGCACACTGGAGCACCAGGAAGAATGGCAGAAAATAAGGCCAGTGTGCCATGATATCTGCAGCCAATCCTTTGAGGATAACAAGGCTTCCAAAATCTGAGGCACCTTGCCCCCAAAAGGATTCCTTCCCCTGCTTTATACTTGTAAAAGTTTTTCTGAACACATGGGCCAAGTCACTAGGTAAACCTCTACCACTACACTTTCAAGCACAATGCTTAGAAACATATTTTAAGATCAAAACTAGACTGTATCAAGCTGGCACGCCCAACCTGGCTCTAAGATCTACATCATCTGGATAAAAGGCAGCCTTTAAGGCAAGAACGGGACCACTTTCCTCCCTAGCTCCCTCCAACTGATACAGTAAAACGTGCACTCACCGTCGCTCTTGGGATTCCCCAGAACTTTCATGACTTCGGCATTGGTGGGATTCTGGCCCAAGGCCCTCATCACATCTCCACACTGGCTGTACAGGATCTTCCCATCACCTGTTCGGTCAAAGAGCTGGAAAGCTTCCTTGAACTCTGCAGAAAGTCACAAGGAAAGAGCTAAGGCAAAATGAACATCTAAGCAAAGGAAAGAAAAAGAAAGCAGCGCTTTAGATAACTACTTCAATCCACAGAAACCAGCAGCTTACGGTCAGGAGTGATCTTTTTCGTCATTTTTTTATTCTCCTCCCCCCAAACATGCTAGAACTTGACTTAGCTCACTTAACATCTTTAAAACTGTATCCCTTCTTTTGCAGTGAGCCCCACTGAACACAATGAGTCTTAGCTGCAAATCCACAAACCCTGGCTTACGCTCCAACTGTACCCTATACTAGAGCTTGAAAATCTACTTGTGTAGTAGATGGAATGTTAAACAAAGATTGGAGATTGTCCAATTCCCTTTAAACACGAAACCCACTCTTAATCTCTGAGCTGCTCATTCTCTGCTTCACTTCCCATACAAAATTATTTTAAGGAGGCGGAGGAGGATGAAAGAGCTCTATATCCCGTAGTTTATTCCTTGGAGCAAGACCAAGATAAAAATGGAGCAAGTGGTCAAATGCCTACATGCTCTCTGCTAACTGCAGCGTGCACTCCCTGAAAAATACAAGCGCTTTGCTAAATTAGATCAATTTCTACCTACTCCAGCGTTCTGTGCAAAAATCACACGGTATCCAAAGGAAATTGGCTAGCCGTTTCTGTTCTAGGGCCAGGATGAAAAACTGAGATAGATCCAACTGATTTACATGGCATTTTATGCAACTTGCTTTCCATGGTTGTAAAATCATGTGTAAATCTGGAACGTACATGTTTACCTGTGTGATGGTAAAAGATAAGAGAATTTGTGGATGGGCATTCCCATAGCAAATGGTCAAAATGGTAACAGTTTGTAAGTTTGGTCAAAGCATCAGATCTGAACACGAGAAGCCCCAATTCTGTTTGTTTTCTATAACTCAGCAGTTGCTTTTCACCAATGTGCTTGAGATTTTGGCCACATTATTACTAGTCCATTCGTTATGCTGACTGGGCCTGAAGGGCACTGTACTCTAAAATGATGCTGATCTTTGACCCTAAGAAATGTTTGACTGCTTACACTTCAAACATCTGGACTGATCCAACTTGGAGAAAGCTTTCTTAAAACTCTCCCAGTGTGCCTAGGCACCTAGACAGACTAGTATACTGTATGGACAATTGGGGGAGACATCAATGCTGCTTCTGCTTGTATTCCCAGTCCGAGCTTAATGTGTTTCAAATGCAGGCAAGAAATGTTTTCTGATCATTCTTATTGGCATTTATAGGAATGCAATCTTCCCTACTGACTACTGCTTGTAAATACAGTTATACTGCCAACCCTTACCTCTATCAGATATGTCCAAAATGGGGAAAAAATGCTACCAGTGCATCCCCACACACACGTTTTTCATTTTTAAAAATGCAAAAAAGATGTAAGGTCCAGATACAGGTAGTCCTCAACTTACAACAGCTCATTTAGTGACTGTTCAAAGTTACAACAGCACTGAAAAAAGAGATTATGCCCATTTTTCAGAGTTACGACCTTTGCAGCATCCCCATGATCAAAATTCAGATGCTTGGCAAATGATTCGTACTTATGACCGTTGCTGTGTTCTAAAGTCATGTGATCACCTTTTGCAATCTTCTGATAAGCAAAGCCAATGGGGAAGCCAGATTTACTTAACCAGGTTACTAACTTATCAACTGCAGTGATTCACTTAACAACTGTGGCAAGAAAGGTCGTAAAACGGGGCAAAACTCATTTAACAAACATCTCACTTAATAGAAATTTTGGGCTCAACTGTGGTTGTAAGTCGAGGACTACCTGTATTGTCAAGGAGTTGATTTTTAGCATACAGAAAGTCTTGCTCTCCAATTAATTTTGCATAGTGCTAAATTCCACAAATACTAATCTTTCTTTAAAATGTGGACAAATAAGGAATACAACTGATGTTTTTTTTAAAATGTTTACTGGAAGAACTCTGGGAAGCATATACTACCCTTCCCTAAGGGGATTTCCTTCACAGAAGTGGTATCCTTCACTGTTCCTTGTTAGGTCCAGTACGCTATTCTAACCACTCTGCCACACTGCCATTTGTTAGGAGTCAATAATCCAGAGAAAGTAGAATAGTAGCTGAAACACAGCAAAACAAGCATGACACAACACAAGACCAGGTAACAAAATCTGAGAGTTTCCTTCCCGTGCAAGATAACACTTAACAGACTACTTCCCCATTTCTATTTTCCACTTAAGAAAACTTAGCCATGGAGATGGGAAAATCCAGAATACTTTGCCAATTTCTTTTCCTGCAAGCAGAGATTTTTTTTTGGGGGGGGGAATGAGTTTTAGCCAAAAAACTTTCTCAACATCTAAAAACTTGATGTTCAATTAGTACCCTTACAATAAGGCTAAAATGTCACTGCCTGCTGGAGTCTGATTCTTCTTCAAGCAGGATCTTGTTTCTCCAGACACTGAGATGAAGAAACAGAAGCCTTAAAGTAAAGCTATAAAAATTAAATGGTAGTTCGTAATCTTCAGGAGACTTTCATGAGCAGTCTCTACCTAGGACATGGATTCAGGCTCACAATTATGGTCATACAAACTAACGCAGCCCTCCTCACCTGTGTGACAATGCTAGCGGCTATTAATGCATCAGATATCCTAGCTTATTTCTAGGAATCAGGCAGAGGGTATTTTCTAGATAAGATAGTTGGGGATTTTCTAGACAACTTCAACCTCCAGAATTTCCCAACCAGAACTGCTGGCTGGGGAAACTAGAAGTTAAAGACTATACAACTTAAAAGTTGCCAAGGCTGAGATGCCAGTTGAGCACAGGACCTTACAGTTGCGGACATGTCTCACTAAGTGACATTCTTCCCCTACAAAGCTTTTATACTTTTAAAACCACTAAACGTTATCTCCTCTTTTGTAAAGCAATTAACCAAGAGATCCAATAGCGAAGCTGCCAACATGGTTCTTAAGTTGCAGATAAAATGCATTAGCCATCTCTTTCTAAAAATTTAAAACTTTTTTAAAAAAACCTTTTTGCTGCCACAATTAATATCAAAGGATTCTGAAGAAACCGATGCCTTCATTAAAGCAGTACATGCACAAAAAGCTTTTGTCATCTGCCCCCCCCCCCATGGCCGCCTCTAGTTATTAGGAAGGCTAGTCTGGAAGAAACAAGTATTTAAGGGCAAATTCTACAGTGTACAACTGAAGTGAACTTGCTAATACATTTTTTTAAACCTAGACCTTCCATTTGAAGCTAATTTGGCTCAATCAAGAGCCCAATCAAGCAAGATAGTCTGAAAAATTACTGTTTAAGGAGTGGTGCTTTTTAATTAAAAACGGTGAGATTACTTTTAAGAAAAACAACGAATCCCTTCCCCCAAATTTATTTATTTTTATTTTGTGTTTCTGTGTTGACTGGTCTTGGATAGTTAACAACAGAATTAAATATATGAAAAACACCCCCCATATTTAGATGAAATCAAATTTAATCCAAGATCAAGAAACCTTTGCTTCATTTGACAGCTGTACTCTCAATAGGCTGATGCATAAAGTAGTATGCCGGCATCAAACAAAAACTTCTGAGGGATCAGACTTTTCTGGACTGTCAAGACCTCTCTCCAAGCACTGTGGGCTGACCAGCCTCAACTTTGCACAGCTATTCATACTGAGAATCAGATTTATTTCAATCGGAACGTGAATAACCAACTGCAGGGTTGGCCAGCTGTGGTTGCTGTCCTTAAGACCTTGGAGTTTCAGCCTTGCAAAAGGAATCCGTGTACAGATCGGAATGTATTAATGCGACAGCTGCCAACCCTTCCTGCTCCAAAATGAGTTTGTTGCCCATATAAGGAAACCAAACAGAGGCGGCTAACCCAGCGCCCATCTTCCATCCTTTGAAAGCGCCTTCTCCCCCAAACGCAGAAAAAACTAGCTGTTCAAAAGTGCAAGGCGCGGGATCTCCCCAGCAGTAGCCAAACGAGCCTTGCAAAAACTCAGCAGCTTTTCTGTAGCCGGCCAAAGGGGGAAAGGCAAAGGCAAAGGCATCCGCCTTCTACAACTGCATGCCAGAGGATTAAGCCAGGATTGACCCTCCCGAGTATAGGGAACGCTTCCATAAAGCTAGCCCCACTCTGGTTCTCTCGGCCCAGCTTTCCAAGCAGAAATCCTAATGTATCATTTGTCTAAGAAACAGAAAATGGAGGCCACTGGGCGCGTCCTTTCAAGCAGCCTTAACCAGGAAATACATCGTGCATGAGCCATGCAGGGAGGTTAAAAAAAAACAAAACCGCGATTCAGGTAGAAAGGCAGAGCCGGGCCGGGCCGGGCGTCCATCTGAAGTCAAAGGAATGAGAGTCGGGGAGGCAGAATCGCCGGTTCAAAGGGACTGAGAAAGAAACCCGGCCTACAATGCAGTTACACACAGGACCGCATAGAAGATTAGTCCGGATGCGTTAACATACGAGCAGGAATCGGTGTGTTAGGAACGCGGAGGGAGTTGCTTTTTCTCCTGAACTCACCATCGAGAAGCAATGATCAAGGGACTCGGGGTGGGAGTGGGGGAGAGGGGAGGGGAAAAAAGGCTAGAAGAATCAAAGGAAGGAAAAAGAATCGTAAGCGCAAACAGGCCCCTAAAAGGCTTTTCACCCTTAGACTATCGGGGCGGAGAAGGGAAAAAGAAATGGTTTCGGCCCCCCCCCACTACTCGCTCCCTTTATCCCTACCCTCCAGCTTCCAATAGCCCAGGGGTAGGCAACCTTGGCTCTTTTATGACTCATGGACTTCAACTCCCAGAATTCCTGAGCCAGCATAGCTGGCTCAGGAATTCTGGGAGTTGAAGTCCATGAGTCATAAAAGAGCCAAGGTTGCCTACCCCTGCAATAGCCGAATGCGGGGAAGATAAAAAAAAATACCTACCGGCGGTCTGATCTTCCGAGAAGTCACACTGCAAATCAAATCCGGGAAAAAAGGCGTATTACTTGGGAGAAGAGGAAAAGGAGCCAGCCAATTTCTTTGCACAAAACTTTCCCCTTTCTGCCACCGCATTTATTTCCCGCCCTGCTACCGGCTCGACGTCTGTTTCATTTTCTTCAACAAAGCGAGCCGGGATCCGACAACTCAAATCAGAATAAGAGCCGGAAGGGACTTTGGAGGTCTTCTAGTCCGACCCCCCTGCTCGAGCAGGAGACCCTACACTCGGCAACCGCCCCTCGAATGGCCGCGTTAAGGAGACCGTCCTACAATCTTGGCCGGCCTCCACTTCGCAACTCAAGCCCGTTTGCAAAGCACTCACCATTGTTGCAAGCAGCTGAACGTCTCTCCGACCGCTCCCCTCCTTCCGCCCGGAATGTGTGCGAGCTCGGGCCGGGAGTGGCTCTTAAAGTCACCGCGCGGGTCTTCGCCCCCGATTGGCTGACGCCAAAAATGGAGGCGAGGAGGCGGTTCAAACGTTATGCTAAAAAGTTGCTTCTACTAGCCCACAGGTAGGCAACCTCGGCTCTTTTATGACTCATGGACTTCAACTCCCAGAATTCCTGAGCCAGCCAAGCTGGCTCAGGAATTCTGGGAGTTGAAGTCCATGAGTCATAAAAGAGCCGAGGTTGCCTACCCCTGTACTAGCCGAAACGAGGAGGCGGGGCTTTCCCGCCCTTCTTTCTTACGTGAAGGAGAAAGAGAAATACGACTTTGGCCCATGGATGAGTTAGAATCTCGCGTGTCTTCATAGAGGCAGCTGAACGAGATTGTTGCATTGCACGTTGGGGATTGTAGTTTTTTTCCTTTAAAACAGAGGCGGGGAAGTATGGCCCCTTTATGACCTGTAATCGTCAACTCTCATGCTGGCTCAGGAATTCTGGGAGTTGAAGTCCACGAGTCAAAAAGGGGCCGTAGTCCCACAACCCTGTTTTAAAACGAGGCGGGGTGGCTGGGATTGACTCACATTGCTGAGTTTACTCAAATTAAATCATCAGATGCTTTGGCACAACACGGTGAAGAACCGTGATTTAGTCAATCAATCCCATTTTCTGGCGTAGTACCACTGGCTGAACCATGTATTTCTCAGCTGCGGTTGAAGAATACGCTGAGATAAAAATGTGGCGAGCCAATTTATGATTCAGTGAGTCGTTCCAAAGCATCATTTCAAAATGCTTTTTGAGACTTATTTTAAAGGTACTGTACCTTGGTCGCAAAATTCCAGACAATTAATTACTGGTTGCAGAATGTAGAATTTTCTGTTTCTCTGTTCCCTACATAGTTTTGTTTGAAAATCACCAGGTTTATAATTCAATTTATAATTTAATATGTCTAACAAGGGTCAGTTGGATGGATAAGATCTGGACCCATAAAAAAATTATAAACAACCTGCAATTAAAGGCAGTCAATGCTCTTTCCCTCAATTCCGTTTCTTTTCTTAAAACATACTGTACCTTACTTCTTGAATGGGAAACCTGGCCCTTTCAAGCTGGTCTAACAATAGACAGGGATGCTGGGAACTGTATTTCAGGAGCAATTGCTAAATGCCACCATAGCAGCAGCATTTTGCTAGCATACTGATTCTCCACCCCCTCGTTCTGATGGCATACAAAAGGTGACTTGGTCTACCTACCAATTTTTTGGGGAAAAATACTCCTACTGATCTCTGTGGTCTGGGATAGAGAATATAGGATATGATAGACCAGGGGTAGGCAACCTTGGCTCTTTTGTGACTCATGGACTTCAACTCCCAGAATTCCTGAGCCAGAGTTGAAGTCCATGAGTCATAAAAGAGCCGAGGTTGCCTACCCCTGTGATAGACTGAGGCAGTTTTGGGTTAAGACAGGCCAAGGTCTGGCACTATCAGAGAGGTCTAAGAGTAACTATAGTAGCTGTGACGCAAATGTCATAGAAGTTGATGGAAAATGGAAGATTAGAGATGGAGGCTTTTGGAGTCCCTTTATCTGGATTGACTGGCTGGGCTAGGAGACCTGCTGCTTGTTGCTACCTTATGGGTTACCTGTTTTTAAGGGTATTATGAATCAGCCTGTGTGGCAGGCCCCAAAACCAAGAGTGACACTTGATGATTCTTCCAAGCTGAGTTCTTTATTGTTTCCACACCTGTAGACAGAATATTGCCAGACTAAGCACTCTATTATCTGCAGCTACCATATAATCTGAGAACTACTACGGAAGGGTTGTTTTTATCCTATTTCTCTCACACAAAATATCTGGACTGAGCTAGCTCTTGCTCCTATGGTATGCACACCCTCCATCCTAGGAATCCAGCCTACTATATTCCATCACTCAATGGCAGGCAGTGAAGGTCTGGAGTGTGAGATCCTGGATCAGTAGCACACTCAATTGGAATTTACTGGTTAGCCCCTAAGGTCAGCAGAATTACTAAATACAACAGAACTACCGTACAGAAGAAATTGAGGGGTTATGAGATCAGAACGTAAAAGTTGCATTGGGGTGATCTTTTTGATGAGACAGATGGGTAGGAAGATCTTCATCTAAGTGAGTATGGATCAGGGAGGGGGCCTGGGTACAGCACGGAGACGGCATTGGTCGCTCTGGTGAATGATCTCTGGAGGGCCCGGGACAGGGGATATTCCTCTGTCCTAGTCCTATTAGACCTCTCGGCGGCTTTCGATAACATCGACCATGGTATCCTGCTGCGGCGTCTCAGGGGACTGGGAGTGGGAGGCACAGTTCTTCGGTGGTTCTCCTCCTATCTCCTGGGACGCTCGCAGTCGGTGTTGGCAGGGGGGCGGAGGTCGACCCCTAGGTCTCTCGTTTGTGGAGTTCCTCAGGGGTCGGTCCTCTCGCCCCTCCTGTTCAACATCTACATGAAACTGCTGGGTGAGATCATTAGTGGGTTAGGACGCTGAGCTTGTCGATCAGAAGGTCGGCAGTTTGGCGGGTCAAATCCCGAGTGCCGCGTAACAGAGTGAGCGCCTGTTACTCGTCCCAGCTTCTGCCAACCTAGCAGTTCGAAAGCACGTAAAAAATGCAAGTAGAAAAATAGGGACCACTACGGTGGGAAGGTAACAGCGTTCGTGCGCCTTTGGCGTCTAGTCATGCCGGCCACATGACCACGGAGACGTCCTCGGACAAGCGCTGGCTCTTCGGCTTTGAAACGGAGATGAGCACCGGCCCCTAGAGTCGGAAACGACTAGCACACATGTGCGGGGGAACCTTTACCTTTTACCTTTTTATCATCAATATGCTGATGATACCCAACTTTTCATTTCGACCCCAAACCACCCCAGTGATGCCCTCTCTGTGATGTCCCGTTGCCTGGAGGCGGTTCGGGTCTGGATGGGGAGGAACAGACTTCAGCTCAATCCTGACAAGACTGAGTGGCTGTACATCCCGTCATCCCGGGACACTCAAAATGTTCCATCTCTTTCTATGGGGGGTGAGTTTTTACCCCCCGTGGATAGGGCTCGCAAATTGGGAGTCCTCCTAGATTCATGGCTTACTCTAGAAGATCATATAGTAGCCGTGACTAGGGGGGCTTTCGCTCAGGTTCGCCTGGTGCGTCAGTTGCGGCCCTATCTGGACCGGGATGCACTGTGTACGGTCACTCATGTGCTCGTGACCTCTCGTCTGGACTACTGCAATGCTCTTTACATGGGGCTTCCCTTGAAGACCACTCGGAGGCTCCAACTGGTACAGAATGCGGCCGCGAGAGTTGTCTTGGGAGTTTCCCGGTACTCCCATGTTACACCTTTGCTCCGCGAGCTGCATTGGTTACCAGTTGTCTTCCGGGTGAGGTTCAAGGTCTTGGTGATGGTTTTTAAGTCCTTACATGGCATGGGTCCGGAATACCTCTGAGACCACCTGCTGCCGGCGTCGACTCCCCTCCGCCCTGTGCGTTCCCACAGAGAGGGCCTCCTCAGGGTGCCCGCGGTCAGAGAATGCCGGCTGGTGGCCCCCAGGGGGAGGGCCTTCTCTGTGGGCACCCCGGCTTTATGGAACCAACTGCCGGTCGAGCTCCGGATGGCGCTGGATCTTCGCTCCTTCCGGCGCGGGTTAAAGACCCATCTATTCCAACAAGCTGGCCTGGCCTGATGGGGGCATTCTAGGGTTTTTTAATGTTTTTTATACCTTGATTGTTTTAATTCGGGCAATAATTTAATCCCTTTTTAACTTTTGTATTTTCTATTTATATGCCCTGTTCACTGCCCTGAGTCCTTCGGGAGAAGGGCGGTATAAAAATTTAATAAACTTAAACTTAAACTTAAACTTACTCTCCCCAGATTATTTATTGAAAGATTGGAAGAAAATAAAGAGTATAAATGACCTTCTAAAGTGGGGAGGCTATCAAGAATGGTTTGCCTGACTGTTGGCTTCTGTCTAACCTGTCAATATGTGAAGTGGTAATTGAAATTATGGAGGGTTTTTTGTTGTTATTTGGTGGCTATAATTTTCACTTTGTTGGCCTTATGGAATTATTAGTTTTTGTGTTGAGTGTACTGCTGTATTGGAAATGGAGTCTAAGAGGCTGTTTCTCAGTTCCTGCTTCTACCTTGTAGAATAACTTCTTTTAGAATTAAAATTTGTCCCACCGTTTCTAATGTTCCAAAAGCTATTGAAAACAGATTTTTTTTGCTAAAAAGCATTTGACCAAACTATTTATTATCATCATGGGGTTTTTTATTTTGAATTATTTACACTGATTTTATTGTTATTTTATTTGGTTTTGTTATGATTTATCATTAGCACTATAATTTATCCTTGTACTGTTATAAACTTGATTAGCCGTTTGTTTTAATTTCTTTATATCTACCACAGTCCTTTTGTTGTGGTTTTGTTGATTACTTGTGAACAACATGAATCCATATAGATTCAACAGTACTACTGTATATGTACTGTAAGTATTTAGAAACCATTATGTACACAAAGATTCCCCCTCTGTGCTATCTCCTTCTCTTGCTTTCGCACTCCTTTATCTGACATGCAATAGAGACCATTCTAGCCAATTCTGATTTTGGAATATTTATATCAGCCTTTTGAAGTAGACCACATCAGGAAACACACTCCACAGGAAGATCAGAACTATGCTTTTTGAAATTGGCTATAACAGAAGGTTGTAAATCTGATTGTGTTGTCCTGTCCTGCCTCTTATGTCCCTGGGAGTTGGACAAGAGCCAACCCATACTTAGTACAGATAGTCCTCAACATACAACTGTAATTGAGCATGCCCATTATGGTTATACATTGTGACTGTCATAAAGCAGGACATCCATGTGACTGACCCAATTATATGACCTTTTTTGTGATGCTCATAAAGTGATCTGTACTGTAATTGAGTGAACGCCACAGTTATTAAGCAAACCAATTGTTCATTATGGAGTGGTTTTGCTGAAAACTGCTAGTAAGTAAATGCTGGTTTGGGGCAAAAATGTCATAAAATCCATTCATGGGACTGCAGGGCAGTCACAAACGGCCATTTATTTATAAAATTTATTGGCCTCCCATCTTACTTCAGGGTAACTCTGGGCAGTTCATAGTCATAAAATATAATAAATGTACAAAGCTAAAAGACATAAATAAATACAGACTGGTTGCCAAGCCCCTGAAATATGGTCATGTGACTGCAGGTGTTGGGATGGTCATCAAAATTTCAGAACTGAGTTGTAGGTATCTTGGGGTGATACACCGTAACTTTGAACGGTTGCTAAGTGATACTACCTGTATCTCCTTTCCCAGGACTTAAGGAATACTTCTGCCCTCTTTGTTTACATAATTTCTGAATGCTTGCTTCAAGGCCTTCTTTCTGAGTCTCTTTAATCGTAAGTGACACATTGTAACACACTATTTTTATACACACAGACTTCGAAGATGGATATTGCGGTTAGGACTACCAGATCTGCATTGCAAAAATAGAGGCAGCCATAAGAAAGTTTAATTACCGACATCATCTAGTGACTTTTATAACCTAGTAGCCATAGAATAGGCAATTAAATATAGCCATTGTGTATATAATAATTAATCTTTATTCCCTAGAATTCTGAAAGCCAAGCAACATGTTAGGTTTACAAAGAGAAATCAGAAAATCATTGGCTGCTTTTTCCAGGTAAAAGCAATTTGGGAAAAGGGGTAGTGAGAATGGGGGAAAGATTGTTCCCTTCAGACATATATAGATATAAAAACATCTCTTACTGATTTTCTACAGAGTTTACAATGGGGGGAGGGAAAGACATGATATGGACGATTTAGATTTTAGGGTCACTCTATCCCTCCTCTCTGTGCTTGGAGATCTGGAGGTCAAAATTGAACTTGAAACTTCCAAGTGCCTCTTTTGGGTTTGAGCAGACACCTAAATTCCCCATAACTAATAGAAAGTGCAAAATATGATTAAGAAGTTCTGCCTTAGTAACATTTTGTCCCGATGGGTTTGGGTTTTATCATAACCTAGCTATTTAAATAATCTGTGGCTACTTTATTTTATTCTACAACGCTGGTTCAGATATACAAGAAAATTCTTAGATAGATATTGCCACCTGCCCCATCCTTTTCAAAATGATTGTGTACATCTTGGACATTAAGCAGGCTCTCCTTGTCATACCTCAGTGCTTAGAAAGTAATGACAAATCAAGAAATCAGAAGATCTGAAAATCAAGCACTTTATTGTTTAGAAAAATGAGTAGTTTGTAGAGTCAGATGATTTAAGAATGTGGATTTCTTCACACAAAAATTGTGAAATTTTTGCTGCTGCTGCTCCCTTCTATTTCCAGAGATGATCACTGACTGATGTGCTGAAGTTTCACCAATTCAGTGTTTATAAAGATATCTTTACAGTCTGTGCAGGGAAAAAATGCTGGGTTGCAGATTGTGTGCTTACAAAGGTAGAAAAAAGGGGAAACTGACTCCATTGAGGACTGTAGGCTGAGGAGATATACCTGAAGACAGCATCTTGAGCAGCCCTGTGAAGAAAAGGGAATATTTGTCTCTCATGTCCATAAGTATCAAAATTTGGCAAAAAATTACTAAAAGAGAAGGCACAAGTGTCTCTTCAGAAAAATAATGACAAAGTGGTGAAATTCCTCAATTTTATTTTTGATCAACTTTATAATCAACTTTCTATTGGTACTACATTCTTTCTATTATAATTATACTATAATAATAGTCATTTTTCACATGACTATTGAAGCATCCCCATGATCACATGATCAAAATTCAGATGCTTGGCAACTGGCTCATATTTATGACCGTTGCTATCTCCCAGGGACATGTGATCACCTTTTGCAACTTCTGACAAGCAATGGAGAAGCCAGATTCACTTAACAACCTTTTTACTAACTTAACAATTGCAGTAATACATTTAACAACCGTGGCAAGAAAGGTCGTAAAGTGGGACAAAACTTATTTAACAAATGTCTCACTTAACAACAGAAAGCTTGGGCTCAATTGTGGTCGTAAGTCGAGGACTACCTTTATACTGTGCCAATATTTTACTCTGTCATGGATCAATATGGCAGTCTTTAGTTTTTAATCACCAAGCACTCTAATAACTGCTTTTAATAGTGAACTTCACACATTTGGTAAGAATTGTTGGATCTAATAACTCATATTGTGTTATAAGGTTCAGGGATATGATAGAAAACAGTGTCCTGGCAAGTTTTGCGTAACTGTGTGTGTACAGTTTGGATAACATAGCCTGCAGCGGCAATAAAATGCTCTGGGATATGTGAAGGAGAGATGAAGGATTGGCTGTGAAAAAACTGTGAAGAAGAATCTTATTTAGGAAGGGGGGGGGGGAAAGCACCTCCCATCAATCCAGAATATAAAAGATGCTTGGAAATACTGCACTTACTCATAGACCCCAGCTTAGCTTGCCATGATATGTTTGACAAATGCTGTGAGAGAGAAAGGAGAGAAATTAAGGGATTAAAATCACCCTTTGTGGTTAATTTTTGTCCTAGGTCTAGGACTTATTTTCACATAAAATGATTTCACCTGAGGCAGCAGCCATCCCTGCAATTGTAGTGGCTTCAGGCTGATGACAGATAGAAGTTGGCTGCAAACTATTACCCCAGATCATTTTAATTTACTTTCATACAACAACTAGGCTATATACATTGTGATAAAATGCAAACATCATTGGAAGAGCAGACATTACATCTGATAACTTTCTTTTGAATGGCTTTAAAAAAAAATCTGGCCCTGGTTTAATTTTTAATAAATTAACAGGAATAACTGAAGACCTGTTGCTAATCTTTAGGTAATTCTGACATCTACATCAGCACTGATGGATACACAGATCCCATATCAGCACAATAGTAGTATTCCATACTTATGCAATGTTTTATATAAAATTTTATTGGAAGTTTTAAAAACCAAGTTAAAAACTAGTACAAACTAATGAAGAGTAATCAAGAAAAAAGAAAAAGCAATCAAATAGAAATCTAAAATCCCAAGAAAAAAAAGAAAAAGAAAAAAGTAGAAGTACTATAAAAGAAAAATATAATAGAATGAAAAAGGCTACAAAGTGGCTTCTAATTTTCTTCACAATAGTTATAAGTACAATTAAAAATTGCCCTCTTTCCCTAAAGTTGCATCATGATTCTCTTCTTTCTCAAATCTAGCTAATCTAATCCTCAAAACATATATAATGTTCATTTTTAATGCTTTACACACAGAAAAAAATCCATAAGGGGTTTCCTATTTATACAATGTTCTGTGAAAATAAGAATCTTCCAACCTTCACTATTTTGGGGGCTTATTTGCCTGCCAGATTTGGATGTTCTGATGTTTTTGTAGGGTCAACATGAACCAAATATCTTGCATAACCACTCAACTGATAACAGGTGTAACACCTTACCTTCATAATTAATGCAACCATTAGCATCTTCATGCCCTGCTAATAAAGAATCTACTTCTTCTTCTGTCATTTTCTCACCTGAAAAAAATAATAAAAAAGGAAGATGGTTTATCTTTCATCAGTATATTCATTACATTTGTATACCTTCCCTCTGCCCAATTCCTAGTAACTCTTAGTGGAAGTAAAAGTAAAAAAAAAAGTAAGAAGTTTTTCTAAGTAAAAAGAAATTGGAAAATATACAATAAAAACATAAGAAAAAAAGCAAAAGGTTGGCAAAACCAGGTAACAACAAAAACACGCAACCTAAAGGGCTTTACTCACCCCAGCTAAAAGCTTGTGGGGATCACATTGGGCCAATATTTCTAAATGTAGGCAAGCCAATGTTTTGCTTTTTAAGAAAGACCTTTACAACTGAAATGCCACTTTACAACTAAAACACAAATTTCGCCTGATATTTTATAAAGTAAATCAAATTAGAAGAACCCCCATCAATGGAGAAAGGATAATTCACCAGACATTACAACAGAGCTAAAATTAACAGGCAAGGGATAGAAAACCGTCCAAATAATTTGTTGAATTACAACTAATGTGAAAAGTAGATCAGGAGAACACTGATGTTTATTGATTAGTGCCTTTCTAAAGGAGGCAAATTGAGGTTGAAGCTAGAGCTTAAGATGAATTTGCTTGTTTGGAAGTTCTGCGGCAATTTCCCCTGGTAACGCTTTTTAGTGCCTTTTTGTGGTGGTGGTGGTGGTGGTAGGAACTATACTTACCCAGAGTAGAAAGAACATGGCGCAATTCTGCCCCCATGACGGTGCCGTTCCCCTCTTTATCAAAGACTCTGAGCCCTTCCACATAATCTTCATAGGTGCCTTGATCTTTGTTCTTGGCAACTGTCTGCAGCATTGGCAGGAACTCTTCAAAGTCCACCCGTTTAGAATTCAGCTCTGGGGGCGATCAGAAGGTGGGAGAAGAGAAGATGCAAAAGGAGAAGAAGCATTCATTTCCCACCCAACTCTCCATCCTTGAATCTCAAAAGGCTATTCCTGTGTCACACAGGTAGAACTCCTTCACTAAGGAATTAAAACTAAAGGAAAAAAAAATGGCTGAGGGACTTGCAAGTCCTTTAAAAACATCTAAATTAGATGTGTTGAACGGTCAGAAAAAAAGGATTGGCAATATATAGCCCCAGGTGATGAATTGCTCAGCCTTGATAACTGTGGCTTATAAACAGAATGCATTCTTGGGAATCTAAGTCAGTATATCTAAGTATATCTGAGAACATATTCTGGGGAGAGATTTGTGTTCTTAGCTGCAAGTGAAAATGGGGAAATGTAAGTGAAACTAAGGAGAAATTTCCTGACAGTGAGAACAATTAATCAAGTAGTAGGTTGTGATCTACTTTATCAAATGCCTTACTGAAGTCCAAGTAAATTATATCTACAGCATTCCTCTGGTCCACTAATTTTGTCACTTGGTCAAAGAATGCAATAAGATTTGTCTGGCATGATCTGTTTTTGATAAACTCATGTTGACTTTTAGTGATGACTTTGTTTTCATCAAGGTGTTCGCTGATTTGTTGTTTGATTATCTTTTCCAGAATCTTCCCAGGTATTGAGGTCAGGCTGATAGATCTGTAGTTTCCTGGGTGTATTTTTTCCCCCTTTTTTGAAGATGGGAACTACATCAGCTCTCTTCCAGTCCTCTGGTAGTTCCCCAGTGCTCCAGGATCTTTGAAAAATATAGTTCAGTGGTTCTGAGATCACGTCTGCCAGTTCCTTGAGAACCTTGGGGTGTAATCCATCTGGTCCTGGTGATTTGAACTCGTCTAGGCTGGACAGGTGCTCACTTACCATTTTCTTGCCTATCTTAACTTGCATTTCTGTTCTGGTTTTTATGGCGCTGGTTTTGGTAGGTTGGACTGTTTTTTCCCTTTGTGTAAAGACGGATGCAAAAAACGAGTTAAATAGTTCTGCTTTCTCTCTGTTGCTTGTCACCTTCTTGCCATTTCCCCCCACTAATGGACCAATCATTTCCTTAACTTTTTTTCTTGTTTTTTATATGTTGAAAGAAGCTTTTTTTGTTATTTTTTACTTTGGTTGCAAGCCTTAGTTCATTTTGAGCCTTAGCTTCCCTCACTTCATCTTTGCAGGCACGGGCTATTTGCTGATATTCTGCCTTAGTTATGTGCCCCTCTTTCCACTTCTTATACTTGTCATTTTTATCTTTCAATTTATCAGAGAGTTCTTTATGCAGCCATGCTGGTTTCTTTTGAGAACTGTTTTTTTTCTTCTTTGTTGGTATTGAGCTAGACTGGGCCTTTATTATCTCACTTTTCAAAATTTCCCAAGCTTCTTGAGTTGTTTTCTCCTTTAGGATTCTCATCCATGGAATTCTTCCCAAGGTCTCTCTAAGTTTATTGAAATTAGCTCTTTTAAAGTCCAAGACTCTAGTTTGGCTGTGTTCTATTGCTTGTGCTTCCAGAATGTTGAATTCCAATATTGCATGATCACTTCCCCCCAAGGTTCCTGTGACTTCGACACTTTCTATCATTTCATCTCTGTTAGTGAGAATTAAATCCAATATGGCTAATCCCCTAGTTCCCTTCTCTACTTTTTGGGAGAGAAAGTTGTCTGCTAGGTTTGTCAGGAATCTGTTTGATCTTCCACTTGGTGCAGAGTTTGTCTCCCAGTTGATATCAGGGTAATTAAAGTCCCCCATTACTATTGTGATGTGCTTCCTACATACCTTAGTTAGCTGACTAGCAAAAAGTTCATCTATTTCCTCTGCTTGGTTGGGCGGCCTATAGTATACACCTATGGCAATGTCATTTTTTTCACCTTTTATATTGACCCAAATGCATTCAAGTTTACAGTTTTCATCATTGCACACATGTTGTACTTTGACAATAAAGGTTTATTATTATTCTATTTCTGTGGAGATAAAGTTATTTCTTATATATAGAGCAACTCCACCTCCTCTTTTGTTTAGTCTGTTTCTTTTAAATAATTTAACTCCCTCTAGCTGTGTGTTCCATTTGTGGGTTTCGTCCCACCATGTTTCCGTAATGGCAACAATATCATATCTGCCCTCATTTACCTGAATTTCTAGTTCACCCTGCTTACTGTTCATACTCTGTGCATTGGTGTATAGACATTTGAGTCCTTTATGACTGACCCTGTGTTTACTTGCTACATAACTTGTGTGGTGCCTGACTTCTCCTATTTTCTTAGATTGCCGGGGACAGTGATATTCTGTATCAATTAACTCACTGTTCCCGTTGTTTAGTTTAAATGTTCCTCCAGAAAAGCTGTGAATTTATTGCCAAGTAACTCAGTCCCTTTCTTGGATGGATGCAGACCATCTCTTTTGTACATTTTTTCATTGGACCAGCTACAGACATTGTAACTAATATAACCAAAGCTTTCTCCTTTACACCACTCCTTTAGCCACATATTAAATTCTTCTATATGCTGGCCTTTTCCATTTTGCTCTTTATACACTGGTAAGACCTTTGAAAGATCCTGAAGCTAAAACTCAAATACTTTGGCCACCTAATGAGAAGGAAGGACTCACTGGAGAAGAGCCTAATGCTGGGAAAGATTGAGGGCAATAGAAGAAGGGGACGACAGAGAATGAGGTGGCTGGATGGAGTCACTGAAGCAGTAGGCGTGAGCTTAAATGGACTCCAGAAGATGGTAGAAGACAGGAAGGCCTGGAGGAATGTTGTCCATAGGGTCGCGATGGGTCGGACACGACTTCGCAGCTAACAACAACAAAAAAGACCTTTGAAAAAGTGAGCCTACAGCGTATTCTGCTGAGTTCCTGCCCCAAGCTCTGGAAATCATTCTGCACACAGAGTACATCCTTTTGGGACAGATTGTTAGTGCCAAGATGTACAATAGCATCCACATCACAGTCATTGCTGGCATTGTTGACTATGTTGAAAATACACTTCTTGTCCCTACTGGCAGTAGCACCTGGAAGACACCTGACCTCTTTTGAAACCTCTGTATCCTTTCCTAAATTTACATCCCTTATAATTGAATCACCAACGAGAAGGTGGCTTCTCTTTTTGGGCACCTTTCTTTTCTTGCATGACTGATGTGTAATACCTGATTCGCACTTCTCCTTGTCAAAAACAAGTTCATCTCGGACCATGGTCCTCTGCTTATTTGAGTTATCATCACAACTGCCTTGACCTGTTTCCTTAATGTCCCTATTAAGGTCAGCAAGGGCACTGTATCTGTTATGCATGGACACAGCGAAAGCTTTGGGTTATGGTTCACAGCTCTCACCCTGCCAGATCCCACGGTTGTCCACACTGCCCTTCTCCTGCAGGATCTTTGCAGTAGAGGGGGCTGATAGCACGGAGGCTCAGTAGAGTAGAAGGGCTGAGCTGAACACCTAATTTCTGCCTGAAGAGCACATATTACAGACCCTAGGGCCTAGATAAATAATCTGTCCTTGTAGACTAGTGATTTGTGTACAGATAGGACATTTTCCCAGTTTGAAAAGAGTGCTGCGAAAGACAGCTGCAAAACAAGTGTTGCACTGAACTAAGCCAGACATGCTGAGATGAAAGGAATCTCATATTTTTATTTTATTTTTTTATTTTAATTCCATTTATATCCCGCCCTTCTCCGAAGACTCAGGGCGGCTTACAAGCTTAGCAGTAGCCTTCATTCTATGTATATGCCTGCTTATTAGGGCTTTCACCCCCCCCAAGCGGCATTATTACAAAGTCAGCTTAATTGCCCCCAACAATCTAGATCCTCATTTTACCTACCTCGGAAGGATGGAAGGCTGAGTCAACCTTGAGCCTGGTGGGATGCGAACCTGCACTAATTGCAGGCAGCTGGTGTTACTTAAGGAGGCATTAGCCCACTGCTCCACCAAGGCACTTGCCCTGAATGTACCACCACTATTTTTGATTTTTAGTTATGTGACTCGCGCCCCGTTAGGCGCGCGGGCCGCTACTTTGCTCCTCACCCACCTTAACTCACAGTATTGTAGCTTTTCCAAGCAGCCTCTGGCAGTTTAAAAGAAGAAGACAGATTTTTTCCTCAGCAGAGGAACTACATAACCCACATTTTCCAGCTTTATATTCCTAACTAAAATGGATCTGTTCTTAAATGAAGGCTGAATGTTCTAATATGATCCCTTAAATCTGGAATCTGCTGCCATCCTGTGGTCATACTGTATTATAATTCTCCCTGCACATGGTAAAGCAGAGATGACTTACCATCAGGCTTTGGATGCCCCAGGACTTTCCGGATTTCAGCATTAGTAGGATTCTGGCCCAGTGCCCTCATCACATCTCCACACTGGCTCAACTGGATTTTGCCATCGCCGACTCGATCAAAGAGCCCAAAGGCCTCCTTGTAATCTAGAGAGATCAGATCAAACATTGATATAGTTCTTTGGTGATGTGGAAAGCTGCAGGGGGCCAGGAGTTTGATTGGAGATAAAGTGTCAAGCTTGTCCTTCTGCCAGTGTCAACTAGAGGATTCATATGTAATCCTAAAAAACTGGACACTGCCGTCTGCAACACCTGCCTGCCCAGTTTCTGTCAGTCATAGTCCATTAGAAGGAGGCTTCCTCTCTAACAGCAAGTTCTGTTTGGGATACATCTAGAGCAGGGGTCCCCAACCCCTGGTCTGTGGACCGGTACCGGCCGCAACATGCCAGCAACCGGTCCGCACAAACAAGCAAAGCCCCATCCATGGGATACAGGCAGCACACAAAACCACGCACTTTCCGGTCCATGGAAAAACCTTTCTCCACGGAACCGGTCCCTGGTGCCCAAAAGGTTGGGTACCTCTGATCTAGAGAGATGAAGATGATGATCTGGAAGGGTTTATATGTGAAGCATCTCAATGATCTTTCAAAGGGGCATTTTGTTATTGGGGAATTGATCCTTTCCATTTCACGCTGTTAGATCACTCAGACATTGCTCCTCAGGTACAGATCCAAACTCAGATTTTATACCTAACCCTCTCTCTAATAACTGAGTTAGTTATAGCAAAATTTCAGTTCTGAGAATTGTTAAAATTCCTTCTAGGGCTTTCCCTCTTAGCTATGTTAACGAGGATCCCTTCTCTCTCCAAATAGGCCAAAAAGTGCATGGTATTGTTTGCCTTATCGCAACAACATATTTCTTCTGGTTCTGTAACAAGACTGGTGACTGTTTCTGTCCTTTGCAGTTTTAATGTGGGCTGCGTTTGCTGTCCCAGCCAGGGTCATCTGCCAATGGGAAAAGCAGCAAAGTCTCCCTGTCCTGAACATGTGTTGAGGATAGGGATGGGCAGGCTTGGGCCACGGTGACAGATTGTCTAAGTGACACATGTTTAAAAATTCTTCCAAAGCCAGAGCCTTGGTGGAGCAGTGGGCTAATGCCTCCTTAAGTAACACCAGCTGCCTGCAATTAGTGCAGGTTCGCATCCCACCAGGCTCAAGGTTGACTCAGCCTTCCATCCTTCCCAGGTAGGTAAAATGAGGACCCAGATTGTTGGGGGCAATTAAGCTGACTTTGTAATAATGCCGCTTGGGTGTGTGTGTGTGAAAGCCCTAATAAGCAGGCATATACATAGAATGAAGGCTACTGCTAAGCTTGTAAGCCGCCCTGAGTCTTTGGAGAAGGGCGGGATATAAATGGAATTAAAATAAAAAAAATAAAATAAAATTGCTCTAAGCCTATGGCTGTTAAGAGCCAGCATAATGCTTCTCCAGGGCATTTCTCCATGGAGAAACGCAGCTGTGGGAGTGAGATCATTAGGTCTCTCCAGTAATAGAAACCAAACAGCTACGAAGGCAGAACCCAGCAACTGAGGGGTGGGATGGGGCCGGTGGGCAAGAGGAGCCGGGCAGGTCTCAGACTCTGATGGGATCCTTATCGATGTGTCCTGAGTGAGGCGCCATGCGACAAGGAAGAAAACTTTGCTTTAAAACTCAACCAGCATAAAGTTGAATTTAGGCTGGCTTCATGGTAGGCTGGAGATGTGACAAAGGATTTATTGCTGTTGGCAGACCGTTGTGTCAAGGTTCACGGCATCGTGAGAATTTACTGCTTGTGGCACAGCTCGAAAGATGTGTCGATCAGCCTGCCAAGCAAGTCAGACTCTTTAGTAAAGACATACTGTCATTTGAAAGTGCTCTGATATTCAGGCGAGACAAGAAAGAAATTCAAAGGGAGTCATATAGGTAGTCCTTGACTTATGACAGTTTATTTAGTGACTGGTCAAAGCTACGACGACACTGAAAAAAGTGGCTTATGACTGTTTTTCAAATGTAGAAACCGTTGCACATCCCCACAGTCACATGAACAAAATTCAGATTGTTAAATAGTGGGTTCAGGAACTCAGGAAAGGACACAGGCAGCAGAGTTCGGCATAGCAGCTCTTTTATTGGTATGAGAACTGAGTTGGGGAATAGGGATTACCTGTACCCTTTATATACCTGGCCAGGTACCCACCCAACCAATCAGTTTAAAGCTGGCCAGGTACACACCCAACCAATCAGTTTAAACCTCCGTTTCCCGCTGAAAGCTTATCCCGGCCACAGCAGTTTTGGTACAGCGCCACCTGGTGGTATTGGCTATGCCTCTTTAAACCCATACATAACACAGATGTTTGGCAACTGACTCATATTTATGATGGCTGCAGTGTCCTGGAGTCGTGTGATCCCCTTTGGCGACCTTCTGACAAGCATAGTCAAGGGGGGAGCCAGATTCCCCTAACAACTGTACTACTAACTTCACAACTGCAGTGCTTCACTTAACTGGTGGCCCCCAGGGGGAGGGCCTTCTCTGTGGGTGCTCCGGCGTTATGGAATCAACTGCCGGTCGAGCTCCAGATGGCATCAGACCTCCGATCCTTCCGTCGCGGGTTGAAGACCCATTTATTTGAACTAGCGGGTCTGGCCTGATGGGGGTACTTGGGTTTTTTATTGGTTTGTTTTAGTATTCTGGTTTTAACTTGGGCATTAATTTAATTATTTTTTAATGTTTGTATTGGTGTTTATATTTATGCCCTGTGAACCGCCCTGAGTCCCTTTGGGAGAAGGGCGGTATAAAAATCTCAATAAATTAAATTAAAATTAAATTAAACAAGAAAGGTTGTAAAAATGGGACAAAATTCACTTAACAAATGTCTCGCTTAGCAGTGGAAATTTTGGAGGACTACCTGTAGTCTTACAGTACCCTAAAGCCTGAGATATTTATTGCAAGAAGGATTCTTGATTGTATAATTATTTTTTTCTTCACACAAAGATAAAGATGGAGGGGGAAGAATGATGAATGCAGGAAGAATTGCAAGGAGACTCTGTTAGGATAAAAGTAATACTGATCTACGTGGCCTTGGTTTTTAGTCTGGTCTTTCTTGTAGGACTGAAAAGTATATTTTACTTATAAAGTAAGTTATGATACTTATATAGTTATAATAAAGTGGTCTTACTTTATTGTAAAGTAAAGGTAAACGTTCCCCCGCACATGCGTGCTAGTGGTTTCCAACTCTAGGGGCCGGTGCTCATCTCCATTTCAAAGCCGAAAAGCCAGCACTTGTCCGAGGACGTCTCCGTGGTCATGTGGCCAACATGACTAGACGCCAAAGGCGCACGGAACGCTGTTACCTTCCCACCGGAGTGGTCCCTATTTTTCTACTTGCATTTTTACGTGCTTTCGAACTGCTAGGTTTGCAGAAGCTGGGACGAGTAACAGGAGCTCACTCTGTTACACGGCACTCGGGATTCAACCCGCCAAACTGCCGACCTTCTGATCGAAAAACTCAGCATCCTAACCCACTGAGCCACCATGTCCCTTTTATTTTATTGTAAGACTATGTTAATATCTTGCAAGTCTGAAAATACTGTACAGACTTCCTGCTGCCCCTAAGTTTTTCCCCCCTCTCTCTCTCTGATCATTGAGCCACTGAAGCTCCTGACTCTTGTCTGATTCTTACTAGACAGCATCTTTTCCTCTCTTTCTCCAAGGTCATTTACACATTGCATTACATATGGTCGCACTGGATCCAACAGGAATAAAACATGAATTCAGTCTTTTCTGAATTATAACTAACGTTTGCAACAGAATTCAGATCTGCATGGATCTGGTTATATCTGATATAATGGTGGAAGTACGTTCAAGGATAGAGATGGGATAAATCAGTTATTTGATACAGATACTAGGTTACTCTTCCTGACATCATTTCTCTTAACATCTGTTTATAAGCTTGGGAATCAAGTCTAAGTGGTCATTTTGTTACAATGGAGAAAGAAATAAAAAATTGTCTGTTGAATTACACTAATGCTTGCTTGCACATTTGTTTGTGTTTATGTTTGTTTATGCATAAATATATGGTAAGATAAATCCAGGTCTCTTGGTGGCCAGTGATATCGAATGAACTCACCTTCCAACTGCTCTTTGGTGAATTCAATCTAGAAAGAATAAAGAAATAGGAAATTATGTCATTTATCAGAACAAGCAGAAATCCTTATAGTACTTTTTTCCCCCAAATTTGCCTAGATGTTTTTATGTTCATCAACCCCATTGTTAGTGAAGTGCATTGTTTTAAAAACAAGCTTTAGAACTGGCATTGTTCTTTAAGTAATCATTGAGGTTCCAGAGTCCAATATTCAAATTAACCTTTAATGGGGAACTTGTGACAGAGAGGGCATATGAGAGAGAAATTTCAATATTTCACCCTGGTTCATTTATTCTGAACTGACCAGTAACTGCATGGGAGGAAGATAATTTTTTAAGGCTCAGAGGATATATTTCATTTGCTGCCTCTTTAAAATAAATAATAATAATAATAATGATAATTTTATTTATATACCGCCCTTCTCCTGAAGGACTCAGGGCGGTGAACAGGGCAAGTATATAAAAATACAAAAATACAAAAGTTAAAAAAGAATTAAATACAATGCCCAAACTAAAACAGTAAATACATATATTAAAAACAACAATAAAATCCCAAACCCATCCCCCCATCAGGCCAGGCCGGCTTGTTCGAATAAGTGCGTCTTCACGTCGGAAGGAGCGAAGGTCAGGCGCCATCCGGAGCTCGACCGGCAAACGATTCCATAAATCCGGGGCGCCCACAGAGAAGGACCTCCCCCTGGGGGCCACCAGACGACATTCTCTGACCGGTGGCACCCTGAGGAGGCCCTCTCTGTGGGAACGCACAGGGCGGAGGGAAGTTGATGCTGGCAGCAGGTGATCCCTGAGGTACTCCGGACCCATGCCATGTAGGGCCTTGAACACCATTACCAGTACCTTGAATCTCACTCGGAAGACAACTGGGAGCCAATGCAGCTCACGGAGCAGAGGTGTAACATGGGAGTATTGGGAAACTCCCAACACAACTCTCGCGGCTGCATTCTGTACCAGTTGGAGCCTCCGAGTGGTCTTCAAATACCGTAAATTCTGCTCATAAGAGCAAGCTTTTTTTTAATTTAAATTCTTAGTTCTGAAGTGCCAAGTATTGAGGATTTTTTTTAAAAAAATAGAGCATGTACAGTACTGAAAAAGTACTGTATGATGTCATATGTTATGTGTTAAATAGCATAATCCTCCAAGTTTATTATTTTTATGTATCTGTTTATAGTCTTACTTCTTAGCTATAAGCACATTTTGAGAGCCATTTTGGTCTAGTGCAGGGGTAGGCAACCTTGGCTCTTTTATGACTCATGGACTTCAACTCCCAGAATTCCTGAGCTGGCTGGCTTAGGAATTCTGGGAGTTGATGTCCATGAGTCATAAAAGAGCCGAGGTTGCCTACCCCTGGTCTAGTGGTTAAGATACCAGGCTAGAAAACAGGAGATTCTGAGTTCTAGTGTCACCTTAGGCATGAAAACTGGCCAGATGACTTTGGGCCAGTCCCTGTCTCTCAGCACACATCACCTCACAGAGTTGTTGTGTGGGAAATGGGAGAAGGAAGGAGTATTAGATATGTTGATTGCCTTCAATAATTTATAAAAATAGTAACGGCAGGATTTTTAAAATTTAGTAAATAAATAAGAAAATAAACTGTTTGTCCCCTTTCCTACAACCTGGTGAATTATTTCCTCCAGACTGAGACTACATTTCCCAACTCTATGCAGTGTATCTGTGAATGTTGCATGGGTTTGGGACCAAGTCAAGGTTGACTTGATTATAAAATGGGTCTCTGTCCTGGATGGACTGCTCTAACAATAAGCCAGTTTTCCCCCCCTGAGCCCTAAACCTTCTATAGGTTCTATAGGGTAAACATGAACGCATGTCAGAGCGTGAGAACCAAGTGGTGCCATTTATGTGTTTTCTAGAGTGGCTGGTGTTGTTCTAGGAAGCCCATTCACAATGGCCCCACTGCGGTCAGAGTATGAAGGAGAATTTGTGATGTGAATCCTTTAGCCCTTCTGCCACAGGGTGTGAAGCAGGCCAAGTCGCTCTTCCCCCCTTGTGTTTTCATTCCCACCAATAAATTGATCCAAAAGAAAAAGTCTCAAAGCACCGTACTGGTGGCCTAATTAACCAAGGTATGATAGGCTTTGAATGTTTAGCTGTGCTGTGTGTATTAGTGGACACATTATTATTGTGCATTTGCATTCCTACTATTATCCATTTGCAATTATAACAATATATCTAGCGGAAAATTTTACCCAAAACATTTGATTGGTTTGGAGGCCAATGAACAATACAGCTCTGCCACGATACTGTTGGGGTTGAAGAGTCCCTGAGTTTGATAATCTCTGAGAATATATGTGTTTCTCAACCTTGGCACCTTTAAGATGTATGGATTTCAACTTCCAGAATTCCCCAGCCGGAATTCTGGGAGTTGAAGTTCACACACTCTAAGGGTCCACAACTGAGAAACACTAATCTAGAAAATACTTTCTTCCTGATCCTGAGAGCTGATGTCCAGACATCTTAAGGTGCTAAGATTGAAACGCATGGCTATAGCTACTTACTGAAGTACATCTTTGCATTTGTTCTAGGTTTGGAGCCCCTCCCTCACTGTTTCGGGAATCCTGCCGCATGACAAGGACATGGCTGTTGATTGAACACTCAACTCCTCTCGCAACTTGATCTGCTGCTTTCAGAAGGTGGCATCCCAACGAAGCTATAGAGGTAGGATTGAAATAACTGCGATCTATGCTAAGCCTCCTGCCTGCTTGGTAGCCACCTGTCTCTGTCCCGGCTTCCTGAGCATGCAGGACAAATACCAGACTTGTGCGCCTGCTGTTTGGACCGTCTTTAAAATAACAAGAGCCCTTTCAATTGCTAAATTTATCTTACCCCTCTCTCCTGCTAACCTTAGCTTGCCAGCGTTCCCAATGATCATTGTCTCATAGCGGAGGTCTTGTTAGGATAGGGAAAGGGCTTTACTTACTTCCCTTGCATGCTGCCATAATGATAGAGCATATAGAATGAAACATCCATAGTGCACCCCCGAATGACTATAACTATAACTAAAACTAAAACCTCTGTGGTATAGAGAAGATTGAACCATCTTAAACTTAGAGCATCATAATACCTGGCAGCAACAACATCTGCTCCTAAACCTCTCCCCCTTCCCTCCCTCCCAAAAGCCTGTGGTGATTTCTTTGTAGAAAGCAGTCAACAGTGGAAGTTAATCTGTTTGTTTTTCCCCTATTCATATGGTTGCTTAAAAGTAGGTGAGGACTCCCAAATGTCTAAATTCAGAAAGCTATAGTGGTTAATGTTTAGTCCAGTGTAGAGATCAAGAAATTGGGTATGTATATTAAAATAAATTTCAAATCAAAGCTAACATTATATATAAAGCCTTGGTGGAGCAGTGGGCTAATGCCTCCTTAAGTAACACCAGCTGCCTGCAATCAGTGCAGGTTCGAGTCCCACCAGGCTCAAGGTTGACTCAGCCTTCCATCCTTCCGAGGTAGGTAAAATGAGGACCCATATTGTTGGGGGCAATTAAGCTGACTTTGTAATAATGCCGCTTGGGGTGTGTGTGAAAGCCCTAATAAGCAGGCATATACATAGAATGAAGGCTACTGCTAAGCTTGTAAGCCGCCCTGAGTCTTCGGAGAAGGGCGGGATATAAATGGAATAAAAAAATAAAAAAATAAATAAATAAATAAATAAATAAATAAATAAATAAATAAATAAATAAAACTGTTAGGCTCTCTGGGTGTAGTAGCTTGGCCTTTGATACAAAGAACTGAGGCCAGAAGGAAGATTCAGCTTTTTTACTTGCAGTTGAATTTATGCATAATAATTTGTTCCTGAACTTGTTTTAGAATTCTTAATAGCCATCTTTGTAATTTCATGTATACTTAGAGACAAAAATTACGGTAACCGGGTATCTGTAGAAATCTTGCATCAGAAAAAAGATAGCAGTCCTTGTCTCTACAAATAGGTGTATGTAATTATTTTTACTCCTTGTATATTTCATTCAGTTTATTTGGGTGTTGAGCTCATATTAAAGATCAGCTCTGAGTTCAACATTCTCTTCTCTTTCTAATTTTGCCTAGCCAGATGCTTTAAGAAGCAAACAGTTATGCCATTGTATTCATGGTAATTTCCTGTGGCATCTGTTATTCCAATTCAAGTGAGATACATTAACTAAGCAGGGTTAACTTATCTAGAATGTAATAAAGGGACACAATCAGCTGCACAAACATCCAAAGGAATACAGCCATTGAATTTTCTGCCTTGTAATTTTTCAGTGATAACGAAATCTCTATTTTACCTTAAAAATTACAAAGGGAATTCAAAATGTCTCTAGTGAAAATGTCTGTTTATTATAACTCTCTCATTCTCCTTGTACCACTAACTTTATAACTTCCTGTACCACAAAAATATTCAGAAATTGCTCGATTGCTTGCTTACTTTTCTGAGAAATGAGAACTATAGCTATACAGATGAAATAAATGATTTTGAAATGTTGCAGGAAGTTCAGAAGCTTCTTGACTCCTAGGAGAGACCAAGCTGCTTCCAGCGGAGAGATAGCAAGTGAAGTTAAAGGAAGATAGGGGCTCTCCCCAAATGAACATCAGAATTTAGCAATAATAATAAAGCCAGATTAGATTTGCACATAGAAAAAGCATGGTTCAATTTGCATCTGACATTGGCCTGGTTCTTAGTTATTTGTAACAGAGGTCCCCAACCTTTTGGGCACCAAGGTTTGATTCTGTGGAGAAAAGTTTTTCTGCAGACCGGAGAGTCTGTGGGTTTATATGCTGCCTGCATCCCACGGATGGGGATTTGCTTGTTTGTGTGAACCGGTTGCTGGCATGCTGCAGACCAGTACCTGTCCACATACTGGGGTTGGGGACCCCTGATTTATAAGAATAGTTGCTGTTCTTGGAGATAATACGAAGCTCCTCTGGTGATGCCTACCATTACTCTCAATCACCAGAGCCAGAGTTGATGGAGATTGTAGTCCAGCGAATCTAGAGAAGTCCCATGAAAGATGTCTGGTAGGTATGCAGACGTTAGCATTTTTCTCAGGCAAGCAGGCCCTGGAACAGTCATTGTGTGCTCTGAAACTGCCAGCTCTTCTGCCCAATTTTTGAAAGAAACTACAGTAGACATGTTGTGAAATACATCGTGTCAGGCTAAAGGGGGATATATGTGATTCCCCCTGCCCCAGAAATCTAGTAGGTTGAAAAAGATATTTCTCTTCATGCTCCTTGTATTTATTTAACTGTCTACCTCTGATAAAGAGGTTTTGCATTTTAAATTTTTTGCAAAACCTGATGAAGGGAAACAATTAACAAAACATGGGAAGCGATGCCCTTCTCAAACCATTTTAACTTTTTTAAGCACTGTTGTCTTCATCGTGCCTGAAGAAATCACTCAAACTCAAATACAGTTGCTACTCTGACATTTATATCCAGCAAGATGAAGAAAATCAACGGAACAGGGTAATAAATGGCTTCTAAATCAGGATGTCTTCTTTCCTTAATGGGTATTTAGTCTTCTCCTCCTAATAATGTGATTATAGGTAGTCTCATTTAGTGCCTGTCTTATATAGCAACTGTTTGCAGTTATGGGAGTGATGAAAATGTAACTTTGTAACCAGTCCTCACATTTATGACCTTTGCAGGTCTGTAAAACAAAGTTAAAGTACGAAGGACAGTTGCAGTTTCACTTACTGACCACTTTGTTTAATGACCGAGTTGCTTGCCCCACTAAACGAAGTCTCCCTATACTTCACATTTGAAATATTTACTGTCAATTATTAGTGGGTTTATTCTTCCCATATCTAGCTCTGAGGTGTTAACACCCCTCAGTTAAGCATTATAGCGATCTTAAGGCATTGCTTTTGATGGAGAGAAAAGGACCTAAGATGGCGGCTATCGTGCCCTTCTTCCTTTGGAAAGAAATGGATTCCCTGCAGCTTCGCTCTTCCTCCAAGCCTCACTTACCACCACTTTGGAAAGGTCGATGGGCGGCTCCTTGGGCTTCTCTGGTGCTGGTGCTGGTGGCGCTGGTGCTGTTTCCGGCACTTTGCTTTTACCTGCCAGGAATCCTGGCTTTGGCCCAGCTGGTTTAGCTGCTGGTTTGGCAGGTGGGGCTACCGGCCGCTTCACAGGGAAGTCCTTCTTGGGAGCCATGCTGTCGGGGGTCTCCTTGCAAAAACAGAGCGGAGGCAGAGTCAGCAGCAGGAGCAGCACGTGTAGGCGAAGTCCCCAGGCTCACGCTGTTTCTGTCCTGGGTCAGCTTAAATAGCTCTGTCGATACAATGATGTCAGCCCAAGAGGAATTGCTGGATACCGAGTGGGAATGCATCTAAAAATGGGAAGCTCGGTCCCCTTCAGCAATGCTAGATCCTCCCTTCATTCATGACGGAACAATCTCCAAAGGCTTTGCTACAGCTAAGCATCTTTTCTGAACAGCCAGGCCTTGGCTCTGTCTGCGTGGCACCCAGCCAGCCAGCTCACTCAGCAAAACCTCTGGCTCTCTGCACCAGCCATACTGGCTGGCAGAAGGCAAACGGCAGTGAGGTGGGTGGGAAGGGGCTTCTCCTTGAATGCGGTTGGGCTGGATTAGTTGATGTTCTATAGAATGATAGCGTCTGTCCCAGTCACAGAGGGTGAGGAGCTACCATAGGCTTTATTATTCAAGAGGGATGCTGTGTCGTTATTGTACTGAGCTCCCCTCTGCCCCACCCAGCCTTCTGTCCTGGGGCCAAAATCGTGGCTGCTCCTTTATCATGAAACAGAGATGGGAAACAGTAGCAACCTACGTAGCTAGAGAACAATTTAGAGTCCTTGTTCCCTGATTATCCCCATAAGCACCATGTTCTCAGTTCTGCAGATTCAAGGACAGAAGCAAAGAAAAAGAACATTTCTTGGACTTGGATGGAAATAATTGGTGGATATTTGGACACAAGTATATAACGGATATTTTACCCAAGCTAATCACATAACTTTTTTGCAGCCTAATCACGGCATGCGGGAATATTTGCATACAAATATTAGCCTAGGTCAGGGGTAGGCAACCTTGGCTCTTTTATGACTCGTGGACTTCAACTCCCAGAATTCCTGAGCCAGCATGGCTCAGCTTGGAAACCTCCCTTTCCCCTCAGCATGGCTGGGAGTTGAAGTCCACGAGTCATAAAAGAGCCAAGGTTGCCTACCCCTGCCTTAGGTGGAGACCCTGAAAAAAATGGAGAATTCAGGAAGAGTGCTCACCACAGTCTGCATCTTTCTGAGATGTTGACCTCCACTCCTAAAACACTGTCTTCTTGTGAAAAGCTTTGACTGGGGCAGGGCAAAGGAGATAATTTTACACAAATGGAAAGAAACTTCTCCTCCTGATTTTAAGGAATGGATTTTAGAACTTCCCAAAGCTTAAAAATGTGAAGGTGAAGAAACACATTTGACAGTATACAATCTAAACATAACAATGAGCTTAAGGACTGAGTTTTATATCACTAGGAGAGGATATTATAGGGAAGTTTTATTTCTTTGTTTTCTGTTGCTAATTAACTCCTTTCCCATCTTTTTGTCACATTTAGTTTGTTTTAATCATTATGTTATATCTAGGTTTTTTTGTTCATCATATAATCCTTGTGTATTTATATATTTAGTCTCTGTTGACGGTAATTGTTATCTGTATTTCCCTATATAAAAAAAAATAAAAAGTAGCCTGCTTTGTTAAATTAAACTTTTCCTTAATTTGTCCTGGAAATAGAGGAATATCCATAGAATGAGCAGTGTCAGGGAACTGGGAAATAAATACCACCCACATAGAGAAACATCCTTTGCAGAGAATAGACTGTTGCCTCCTTAACAGAAACTAGAAATTGAATTGAATTGAATTGCATTACTAGAAATGGTTTTCAGAAATGTTGTGGCTGCTTCCCATAATGTCTCAGAATCTTCAGGATCTGAAAGATTCTGTTTTGTATCAGTTGTCGCAAACTATCACCACCAGTGTGGTATCCCTCAGTACATGCTAATAACTAGTTAAATCAGATGTATTTACTTTTTATATGACCTTAAATATTATAATAAATAATTCAAATCAGTACCATATGTAAGACATACAGAAGGGTATAATAGGTCACAGTATTATCTCCTATGAAAACAGAGGAAGTGTTTGTCTTATTGCAGACATGTCAAACACAAGGCCCGGGCGCCGGATCCGGCCCGCGAAGTGGTTTCATGTGGCCCGCGAAGCCATCCTGGAAACAGTGAGGGAACGGCTCCCACTGCCTTGGCTCTGGCCCAGGGACCCTCCTTCTGCCAGAAACCCCCAGATCTGTCCCACTCCTGCCCAGGCCCCCATAGGCACCCTTGATGCCAATGATGTAGAGCTGGCCAGGCCCACCCAGTAGGCCATACGCACTCCAGCCACGCCCACCCAGTAGGCCACGCCCACCCTGGCCACACCCACCCGGCCCCCTGAGGGCAACCGCAATGCTGATGTGGCCCTCAATGAAATTGAGTTTGACACCCCTGTCTTATTGTCTATGTTTATGTATGTGTCATAGTTATTATAATAGTCAAGATTTGCTGAAGTAATAGGGAATATCATTTATGACAAGTTTATTGTATCTAATTATATATTTTATATGGTAATCTAAAAATTGTTTCAAAGCCAAGCCACTCTTAAAAAAAATCTAATGTTTCTTAACGTCACAGCTGCAAATAGATTCCAAAATACAAGAAATTGCAAATTTAATATTTTTAAGCACTTTAAAAAAAGTGACAACTTGATAGGAAAGGGGTCTTTACTATCCCATCTTGATTTTTGGTAAATCTATTGAAATACTTGAAAATACATTGGAAAGAGGTGTTTTTTTAATATTGTTAAAAGACTTTCAGAAATTTTGTATCTTATCCTAATTGTTAGGAAGTCCTGGGTTCAAAATACACTCCCAGACAGCATTAAATCACTAGTATATCTGCCATATTATCCCTCCCCGGGCCCCCAGCTTTGTTTCTGGTGTAAATTAAAATAGAGGGTGGCCGGCAGTTTTGAGTTTTCTACAGACACGCTTTGAATTAACCTGTCGTGCATGCAACCATATCTCTCTCTCTCTTTCTGTCACCTATCTACTATCGCAATTGGATTGCCCAGTGTTTGTTTTTTTTGTAAGTGTTGCTCTTAAATTTATGCAACTATGACTTTGAGTCTGTTGGCTGTGGATCTTTAGAACAGAAAACGGAGCAGCTTCTTTGCGCTTTCTTTTCCCCAATTAATTACTGACCAGAAGCAAGCAAGAGAAGATTCTGGCCCTGGAGAGCCTTGTCTTTATCCTCAATGGTTTGCCCTCTGAGGCTTCAGGGCCATCTGCTGTCCAGCCTCCAGAACCCTTTCAACAGTTGCTGCTGAACTGTATTTTGTCATTTGACAAAAGGGACAAAACGTAATATGTGCAGAGGCTAAAGAGTGATGTGTAGGGGGTACAGGTGTTGGACTAGACCTGGGGAGATCAATGTTCAGACTGATAGCCAAAGAGAGTCACTGGATGAATTTGGGCTAGTCACTTTTTCTGAACCCAGACCTCCTCATAGGATTACTGTCTGTGGAATAAAATGAAGGAAAGGGAAGCCCCCTTGACTTTATTATACTTAATATGTTAAATTTACATTTCAATTGAATTGAATTTTTGATCCGGTCCTTCTGGGTCCATCTCCACTTAAGGAAAGGGGTCACATCGCTCCTAGGTCGATTATACTCTGTGGCCCAAAGAAGGCTGTATCTGCTGGGTTATTGTATCATTGCCTCCTCCTGCTGCTCCTCCTCCTCTTTTAGTAATGCTAGCCTTTCCAGTTTCAGCATCTTTAAGATATGCTAGGCTACGTTATAAAAACTGGAAGCTGTGAGGTTGGGGAAGTCTAGGTTAATGTGATTGTGAATTCAGATGGTTAATAGGTGGAATGATGAATTTTGTTAAGTACATTACACAAACGTTAAGGGCTTCCTTCCCTGCTAAGATTTTTTTTTAAAAGACCTCTATGTAGCAGAAGTTGGTAACTTGATTGTTTTTCAGTTAGGGGTTTAATGGTCCAGTGCTAGTTTCCAAACAAAAGACAGGAGACTGTGTTGGAGGTTTCAGCAGTCAAAGTTGGAATGGATCCCAAGGTCTGCCAAAAGGGACCACAGCTATAGAGTCACAGGTTATTCACCACAAGGTTAAATGAAGCCATGAATTGCCTGCTAGGTCCCAGTCACAAGGAATTGCAGATGAACTCTTCTGCGGTGTTCAGATGCCTGCTCCAAACACATCACTCGGCCATCTCAGCTAACAAGACTGGACAGCTGAGAGCTGGGAGGAGGATTTAATGGATGACCCCACTTGTCCTATCAGAAGAGCCTCTTCCACATTCTGTATTGCTTTCTATTGCAGTGGTCATTAAAGGAACTTTAGGCCTGTGCTGACATCTCTCAGGTTTTCTTCTTTAAACAAACATATTATTTTGATATGGATTGCCTTGGATTCTGGCAGCATTTGACAGGTGAGGGAGAAAGCAATTCCAGCACCTGTCAGTCTGATGAAAGACAGCAGAAGAGAGACTGCCTGGTGATTATTTCCTTTTACAGATATATCTGTCTCTTAGATACTGTTTTGCAACTGGGGAAGGCAACCTCCATTATGCCTCCCAGCAGATGTACTAGAAACCAAAAACTTCAGTTCCCCCTTTCCTCAGTGATACATCCGACACAGAGACTTAGCTCTCCAGATGGCACTGAGTTTCTGTTCATAGCATCCCTCATCCTTGGTTAGGATGGCTGAGTTGGCTGTGTTGCAATTCAGCAACATCTGGAAAACTACCAGCTCCCTATCTGTACATACAACTTGCTAGTTATTGCACGGATTATATATTCACATAGGTAATATTAAAACAAACAAATTCTGTACAGGTGGCCCTTGACTTATGACCACAGTTGGGACCAGAATTTCTGTTGCTAAGCAAAATGGTGAGCTGTGTCCAGTTATAAAGTCTTTTTTTGCCATGGCTGTTAAGCAAACCACCTCTTAATTGAATTGGGAGGTTGTTAAGCAAACTAGGCTTTTCCCATGGAAACCAGCTGAAAAGATTGTAAATGGAAATCATGTGACCCTGGGACACAGCAACTATCTTAAATACATGGCAGCTGCCAAGTATCTGACCAGCGTTAGAATGTAGTGCTGTAGGTTAACTCTGCTCATACATAGCCAGGAGTCTTGATTCTCACTGGCTCAAGGTTGACTCAGCCTTCCATCTTTCCGAAGTCAGTAAAATGAGAAGCCAAGTTGTTGGGGCAATATGCTGATTCTGTAAACTGCTTTGAAAGGGCTGTAAAGCACAATGGAGCAGTATAGAAGCCTAAGTGCTATTGCTATTTGAATTTTGATCACATGACCTTGCAGATGTGGCAATGGTTTTAAGTGTGAGGCTGGGCCGTAGGTTGCTTTTCTAAAGTGCTGTTGTAACTTTGAATCACCGCTAAATGAATGGTTCTAAGTCTTACCCCTGAAAAGCAAGCATCAACAGCACTGGCTCCTCTTGTCTAGAGGTCACGTTGCAGAATTGTTGCAGATTCTTCTTGAGTTTGTTCTATTTGTGAGATGTACCATCAGTAAGAAGAGATGCAGAGAACTCAGGGTCAGAACTCAAGGTTGGATCTCAGAACTAGAAATTGAACTTGCTTCCACATATTGGCACCAAGCTAGCTAAGTGTTGGGATGCCAGTTTGGAAGAAGATGACCTTCAGGGTAGACATGGAAAGGGGTGGGGATTACTCTTTCAGGGTTCTTATTAAGTAGAAATGAGGTGGACGGATGGGGAGAGAGAGGGCATCTCCTGTTAAAGGGCACATGTCCTCTTTCCTAACAATAGGAATCGTCACTTGCTTTGATGTCATGCCAGCCGCAGAAAAAAATGTATTATTTGTACACATTAAAGAAATTGCAGCAGTTCCAGATAGCTAAACCATAATGATATAATGAGAAATTACACTATTTCAAACTCTGCCAAATACATTCAGGCATTTCCTTTATGTTAGCATAGGTAGGAAGTGAATGCTGATATTTTCAGAGTAATGACAGCTGAAAGATGTGAATGATGTCATGAGCACTCATGTACTCAGTTTCATGTAATGAACTGAGCATTAATGTGTCAAAATGAGTAATGAGTAAGACTAATGAGCAAGGGAAGGTGAACACTTCAATCTCAGGAAGGGAAATGTGTGCCATTCAGTGTCTGATGGACAATAAATTTTTCCCCACAAGTTTTGCTTCCTGAAAAACTTTCAGCGATTATGATAGCCTTCTTCAAACTGAATGCAAATATAATTTCAGAATGATTGTATCATGTAGGAATATTGAGAAATATGGTATTAACTTTTAATGACTATAATGTATTTAATCACATCATGTTTCTGACATGCTGCCCGAGTTCAACAGGGCCAAAAGTATTTTACTGCTGATTTTTGTACTGGGTGTCTGATGCATCTCACTGCAGTGTCCAACATTAGTCAGCCAGCACTGATGGATTCCACTTGCTCCCTGGATAATCTAGTTGTAGTAAGAGCTTATTTAAAATGTGCTACTTCTAGAATTCAGATCCTGCAAACTTCATGCATTATTTAAATCACCTAATTTTAGATCAAAGCTAGGAATACCACAATATAGTAATTAATTAAACAATGATGTCCAATATCTCAACTTTCTAAGAATTTCAGAATGGGTTTTCATCAATGCAAATATAAATAAATGATTTTAATGCCATTTTTCCTATTAATAAAATAGGGAAGGCAATATAGCTTAATAGCCATTTTTTTAAAAAAAATGTAGCATTGTATTTTATCTTTTTTTCCAGACTAGCACCATTCTATTTCAGCTGTACAATCGGCTGTTGCTCTGTAATAAAATGGAGCAATTGGCACAAGTCAGTCATAGATGGAATTCTTCTCACAATATCAGCTTTTCCAATAAATATTTTTCTGAAGACTTTTTTAAAAGGTTATGCAGTGGTGTTGGATAGCAAGAGCAATGGCAATAAGAGTAGCTTTAAGCTTTCTGACAATATCCTGCCCATGTTCAGGTTCCAGCTGTTCCTTGAATAACCTCCATCTATGATGGCGGTAAGACGGAAAGGAATTGTGTGCCATTATGTGGGTGCTAAAAGGGACGCGGTGGCTCAGTGGGTTAGGACGCTGAGCTTGTCGATCAGAAGGTCGGCAGTTTGGTGGGTCGAATCCCGAGTGCCACGTAGCAGAGTGAGTGCCTCTTACTCATCCCAGCTTCTGCCAACCAAGCAGTTCAAAAGCATGTAAAAATGCAAGTAGAAAAACAGGGACCACTACGGTGGGAAGGTAACAGCGTTCCGTGCGCCTTTGGCGTCCAGTCATGCCGGCCACATGACCACGGAGATGTCCTCGGACAAGCGCTCTTAGGCTTTGAAAGAGATGACCACCAGCCCCTAGAGTTGGAAACGACTAACACGCATGTGCAGGGGAACCTTTACCTTTTAGGGCACATAAGCTGGGTACGTAAGCTGCAGTCATTGACACTAAAAGTATTAGAAAATTGCCGTATGTAAATTGCACTTGTCTAGTACCCAAAGCAGGACCATCACCCTGCTTCTCCACCCACATCATAAAGTGTGAGCAACACAGTGCAGGAAGCAACCCACACCATTAGATGAAAATACCTGTTAATGTATTTTGTCCTCTTCTTTGAACCACATTGCCCAAACATGAGGCAACAGTTCAAATGTCAGCAAAGTGTTTTGAAAGTTGAAAGTCTCAAAATGATGTTTATTTTTTCAATTTAGTTTCCTTGGGTGTGTGTGTGTTTAAATAAAGCCTTATGAAGTACGATCACATTTTCCTCTTTGTTTTATTTGCTACAACAAATTACAGCGGTGGCTATGAGAGGCACAAAGCCAGAAACACGCTTGCATGGTAAAGCCTGCTTGAAGAAGACAGCAAGCTTGGTTTGACGTAGAAGACAGTGGGCAGTACAACCCCCAACAGGCAGACTCTGCCAGCAAACCTGTGAAGGGGGGGGGCGGCACCACCAGATCCAGTGGAGAGGTGTATTTGTTGTGTCCGATACATTCGCTATGATTGTACAAAGAGATATAAGCAATTTTTAAAAATCTATTTATAAATTACAAAGAGCAGTCTTAGGTTGTTGTTTTCCCCCCCAGAGAGGAGAGGCAACAGCGTGTGAATAGAAGAAATGCATGGGGAGTGACTGGGAATTGGATGGAGTGTGTGTGGGATAATTGGGAGAGAATCTGCTCAGTGGAACAGACTGTGGAATATCAGGTAGCATGACTGAGAAAATGCTTTGGGAAGTCCACCTTTTCTTTCTTTCCATATTCGCCCACTAGTTCCACATGATAAGACCCAGAACAGGAGAAGAATTCTACCATCAGGCATCTTACTGGGATTTGGTTTCCAAGGGCTATGAGAATGATTTTTAAAAATCATAAAAATGTAACACTTGGTTATATCCCTTTTCATAACAAGACCACAAAAAACAAACTCCCATAAAGCCAACCCCAATGCAGCTGCTAAGTCATGCCAGGAGCAGCTGCACACACATTCCTCACCAGAGGAGAATGGTTGGATGACTGGGACAAAAATAGTTGGGGGGGGGGTTCCCAAAAAAAGAGGAATTCAACTCACCTGCCATCCCTGCCCAAGTGGCATTGTATGACACAGTGTTGCAAATTTGCAAGCAGTAATTTATCAGTGGGAAGAAAAGTTAAAATGCTTTAGTTTTACATATATGGAAAGCCCTGTAGCACATCTTAAAAATTTATCCATGCTAGCTGAGAAAAATCATGCCATATAATTTGGAAATCAGCACAAGTCTTTTCTGGCCATCTCTTTTCTTGTGGTTTTTCGTGGCTCCTTTAAGCATCATCTCCACACAGTTTCTGTACCAATCTTTCTCCTTACCGTATAAAGTAGTTTGGAAGTAATTAAAATGCAAATCATGCAAATATCACTGTATATAGGTAGATAGGCTCTGTAAATCTGTTTTGGAGTACAGAATCAGAATTTCCTCGCTACAGCATGCACACCGTCCCAGAACTTGGTGCATCTGGAGAGCTTTGCTCTCCACACCAGGTCAAAGACCAGAATGCAAGAAGGCACAAAAACAACATTCATATTAAAAACAGCAAGTAAAGCAATGGTATCCATAAAGATACTCTAGGAAAGCAATCTGCCCTTTTTGGATTGGCTGCACAGAGTGGAACAAGCCAAGAACACCACACAAATGGATTCGATTTTAAAAATTCAGAAGCAGAAAGAACAAGAAATGGTAAATGGTATGATAAGATAATCATCTGCTACCACAGTGCATGAGGATTTGCAAAGAGATGGGATACTTGGAGTATCAGCTAAATGTGTAGCACTCTGTCATGGATTCCCCCAATGTGGGAAAAAGATTGCAAATAATAATTCTTTGGCCACTGCATTTCTCCACGTTTTAGTTCCTTTGTTCCAGAAAATGGCATTTGAGAGCCCTACTAGGAGAATTAGGACAGAACCCTAATCTCCTTCATCACTGCTATGTTTCCTTTCTAAGTAACTGATTCTTCTCCTCCCTGAAGACATCCACGGCTCTATTTGAAAACCTTTGTTTCAAAGGAGGCCATTTGCCCATTATCTATCTAGGAGAAATATTTGGCCCCTCCAGGTTGTCTCGCCTGTATCTTTTTACCTAATGCCCCGACTTCAGCTGAGGCAGCCCTTGATCTTTTCAGCTGCTGAAAGCAACAGCTCGCAAGACAGCTAAGGAACACCATCCCCAACAGGAAAAACAATAAATGAAAGAGGCCCATTTCTTTGGTCAAGATAAAGGCAGCGTATGGTTTTCAGTGCTAAGAGAAGCATGCAAACAGAATGCAGAATGTGAATCTTTGTCCATCTTCCCTTCAAAAATCCAATCAGGGGTGTGTGTGTGTGTGTGTGTGTCATTTCTCTACCCCTATTGGTTTCACATGGAAAAAGAAGATTTAAGAAACACAATTCTATGATTGCTTAAGAAAGTAAAACACTGAAAAGCCCATCCAGCGGAAGATGAGCCTGGAATCTTGCAGTGAAGGATGGCGGCAGCGGTGGCGAGTCTTCATGCCAGCTCAAGTCCTTGGATCGTGGAGGCACTACGGAAACTAGGAGCTGCTTTTGTCATCTTTTAAATCGTACCTGCAAGATAAGCAAAGCCTTTTCTGATCTTTGGGAGCCAAAAAAATATATTAAAAAAATCCCCACAAAGCCATCTCAAGTTGTACACCAAGTTGCCTGGGAAAGCAGAATTTCTGCTTCTCATTCTCCCACATTCTTATGATTGGGAATACAGGTAGTCCTCAACTTACGACTTGTCACTTCTGAAGTCACACATACACACAGCCCAAGTCACGTAACTGCACTTTGGGAACTCAGCAACTGGTCTGCCTTTAGGGCTGCTTGCAACATTCTGCAGTCGTGTGGCCGCATTTTACAATGGTTTTTGCCAAAAACTGATAATTTGGCAAAACCAGCCCACAGCAAACTATGAGTTAATTACCAATGCAAATAGGTTGTAAAATCAGGCTGATCACCCACTTTCCAACCTTCACGACTTACGACTGTGATGGGCAGGCTCCATTATGGTCATAACACAAGGACTGCCTCTAGTGATGTTACCTCTTTGGTTGGAGGCAAGGGAAGCGAAATGAATCCCAGTTATACGATGTTGCTATCCCTAGAGCTCATCTCCCTTTCCTTGAAGCTACATGTCCATATTTTACATTTCTCTTGCCTTTTTTATAGCCAAGGACGCTCAAAGTAGCTCTACGTTTTCCATATTCCCTACTTGGCAAGGAGGGCCTCTCCTACCACCAGCATCTTCTGCAGCAGGTTCAAAAAACAACAACAAAAAACGGCTGTCATGGCATGGTAAGACTGACATATTTACGAAAGGGATGGGCTTCAATAAATCTGCTGCAACTGTCCTCTTTATTTTCTGACACTTCCTTCTTGACATCACGGCCACCAGCATCTAATGATATTAAAATGTTCTTAAGCAGGCTGACGGCCAATCATTTTCTCAGCTGCTTTCTCTGCAATTCCAGGACATTTGATTATGGATACTGCAGGTGGCTATTACGCTAAAGAAGGAAGATGGTTGTGTAGTTTTATCTTGCTCTGTTCACAGAATTCAGGCTTAATCGGAATTCCAGGATTGCTTTAGCTGGCGGTAGATTTGCTAGATCTACTGAAAGTTACTTTGAGACTACTGGATGGAAAGTAGCTTTATGTTCTGTTTGTGGGCTTCCCACACATACACAGTGGGAATGGAAAGTCAGACTGGGCAAATTCTCTGGTTTGATTCAGTGCGACGTTTATTCTTATCATGACTGACAGACTAGAAAGAACAAGAATGCCCAGCCTGGCCTTGGCATGTAGGAAACAATTTTATCTAAAAGAGCCCATTCATAGTGGAATGGATGGGAATCAAGTTGTTGAGAAAGGAAAGAGGAAAACTCTGGGTGCCAGTCCAAAATGAAATAACCAAATCCCTTTTGGATACGTCTCTGATGCATGCCTCCTTCATAGAGGATCCACAAAATACTTTTCTATCCCTCTCACCGGTTCCATTTCAGAACAAGATTTTCCCCGTATCACGCCCTGTGAACCATTATCTTTCCATTATGCTTAATTCAACTTCTCCTGCTTCATATCTCTTCCCCTGCAGCGTAAGGTCACAGAGAAGAGGATGTGAGGGAGCAAAAGGATGAGCCATTCTTAGTTGCTTCAATCTTGTCCTAGGCCTAGGGTGCTTTTTTAAGACAGCAACTGGACTTCCTTGATTTTTCCTGACGACATTTCACTTCTCATCCAAGAAGCTTCTTCAGTTCTAACTTAACTGGTGGAGGATGGAAAGGATTTATACTTTTTTGCAGTCAGCTAGTCGTTAACATTCTGAGGGTCAATGGGAAGACATAAGCCACCCAAGGACATAAAGTAACCTCCAGGTGGCTTAAAGGACCCTCAGAGCGTTAACGATTGGCTGACTGCAAAGTGTATTAATCCTTTCTATTTTTCACCACTTAGTTAGAACTGAAGAAGCTTCTTGGATGAAAAGTGAAATGTCTTCCAAGAAAAATCAAGAAAGTCCATTTGCTGGTTTTTTTTAAAAAAAAAAGCACCTTTGGGGACAGTCACGACCTTGACGAACTAGACATTTGCTTCAACCTTACAACTCTCAGCAGATAGCTGCTTAGAGAATGTAACTCTCAAGGGTGCAGAATGAGACTCCATCACTGTAGCTTTGAGGGTGGAAGTTTGTTCTTAAGACTCTGCATAATAAACTGAGCTCCCAAAAATTCAACCCTGCTCACCAGAAGCCCATTTCAAAGAGGGCACGTTTGAGGAAAAATCAAACACCCAAACCACACAGCTCTTACAAGACTAATTTTCTGCCAGATCACTGATCTTAGATCCAATAAGGGATATAGAAGTGGAGTTGACTTGGCCTTCAAGACGTCCTCTGTTAACTATGTTGTTAGCTGCGAAGTCGTGTCCGACCCATCGCGACCCTATGGACAACGTTCCTCCAGGCTTTCCTGTCCTCTACCATCTTCTGGAGTCCATTTAAGCTCACGCCTACTGCTTCAGTGACTCCATCCAGGCACCTCATTCTCTGTGGTCCCCTTCTTCTATTGCCCTCAATCTTTCCCAGCATTAGGCTCTTCTCCAGTGAGTCCTTCCTTCTCATTAGGTGGCCAAAGTATCTGAGTTTCAACTTCAGGATCTGGCCTTCTAAAGAGCAGTCAGGGTTGATCTCCTCTAGGACTGACCGGTTTGATTGCCTTGCAGTCCAAGGGACTCGCAGGAGTCTTCTCCAGCACCAGAGTTCAAAGGCCTCAATTCTTTGGCGCTCGGCCTTTCTTATGGTCCAGCTTTCACTGCCATACATTGCAACTGGAAAGACCATAGCCTTGACTATACGCACTTTTGTTGACAGGGTGATGTCTCTGCTTTTTAGTGTGCTGTCTAGATTTGCCATGGCTTTCCTCCCCAGGAGCAAGCGTCTTTTAATTTCTTGGCTACAGTCCCCATCTGCAGTGATCTTGGAGCCCAGGAAAATAAAAAAAATCTGTCACTACTTCCATTTCTTCCCCATCTATTTGCCAGGAATTGAGAGGGCCGGATGCCATGATCTTGGTTTTCTTAATGTTAAGCTTCAACCCAACTTTTGCACTCTCTGTTAACTATACTTCTCCTATACTTACCACTGGGCAGCACCTTGGGTGAGGTCCTTTTGGGAGAGGTCAATGTGTAACTGGAAGGGAAACAAAGAAACGTCACATGCCTGGAATTCTCCCGGAAGAAGACCCCCCCCCCCCCGCTGCTGCTGTTAAAGGTACGAGCACAGCGATGGCTGTCTTCCATACCTTTCCAATTGGCTCTCCTCGGGACATAAAAGAGACACTGTTTTTAACATAGGCCTCCAGCTTCCTCCGCTGGGCTTCTTCTAGAGAGAGATCCCATTCAAACCTGTTGCGAGAGCAATGCGTTGATTGGGCAGTTACTGCTTTTCTGAAATAGGCTTTAAAAATCCTTAATGATTCCAGATACCTTTTGGATGGCTTAAAAGAATAACGAATGAGATAAAAGGACAAGTCCCAGGATCATTTAACAAGGTTTACCTCCAGCAGTTCTTAATCACCAGAATGGGTTGCCTCAGCCTGCATTTCCCAGTATTGTGACTGGAATATGGCACCGAATTTCTGTCAGTAACTTGAAGAACAGAAACCCAGAGTAACATTTATTTTTCCTGAATTAATTCAATGTAAATTCACACTCCAATCGTGGTTTACCTCCTTCAGTGTATGAACACTTTTAAAAATATGAGGAATAGCCAATGTGGCCCTAATTAAAAATGGGCAAATGGATCAGAGGGATCGGTTTATGTCAGTGGGGTTCCCAGATCCCTACTATTCTTTCCAGTATCAAAGATGATCTTTTCAAGCATGCCTCTACTGCCCTATTGTTGATTTCTCCCTTACTTCTCATTGAACTCAGGATTCACAGTCTTCTTCCGTACAGTAGTCTTTTTCTTGGTGACACGAGATTTGTCCGGCAGCAGGATCAAAGAAACGTAAGCATCAGGAGCATCCCTGCCGTTTGACTTGAGGTTTCTGGAATGGAGTCAAAGGAGATGGTTCTTTAAAAAAAGAAGAAGGAATCTAAATGATTTAGAACAGGGGTCTCGAACCTCCGGTCTGTGGAGTTGAATGGGTTGAAGCCCACTCAGAATCAGGCCACGGAAGTGATGGGTGAGGGTGCGCGAAGTTGCATTTGTGAAAGAGGCAAGTGCACAAAACCATTCCCCCACACACACCGCTCTTCCTGTCTCCTCCAGTCCACTGATGTGGAAAGGTTGGAGACTGCTGCTTTAGAAATTAAATAGCGAGGAATCATTTTCAGGTAAGTCTGGTAACGAGAATCAACTACTCAAACAAGAGAAAACCACACTTATTTAATAAACCAAGCCCCTTCCCTCCTTATCCACCAATTTGTCCTATTTTATCATCATTTGTTTTTAAAAAAAACATAACCCACTTCTTCTGAGTTGATGGTGGCCCACCACACTATTCATACACAAGCGTTCTTCCAGAGCCCACTGCAAAGCCAGCTGTGCCTCTCTGTATTGTCCTCAGAATCATTCCAGATGTAATAACCTGAATTCAGTAGGACTTACTGTTTTTTTATAATGTTCCTAGAGAATCTGTTGATGGAAAGTACTAGCCATCCACTAGACCGGGGTAGGCAACCTTGGCTCTTTTTTGACTCGTGGACTTCAACTTGAAGTCCACAGGTCATAAAAGAGGCAAGATTGCCTACCCCTGCACTAGATAAAGGTCATGCTTTTGAAGACAGCAAAGTTCACATTTTGGATGGAGAGGATCATTGGTTTGAAAAAGGTGAAAAAGAGGCCATTTATGTTAACATTGAGCAGCCCTCTCTCAACAGAGAGGGAGGGCTAAGATACCACCTATCTCCAGTCTACAATGCAGCCCTTGCAGGAGTTCCAAGAAGATTCCACAACCAATTGTATTCTGATTCAGGCGATTCCGAGGGCAAAGATAACCCCCTAAGTAGCCTCAAGAGCTCTCAGAGAGAGTGCTAATGACCAGATGACTGCAAAGAAATGCATCCTTCCATTTCTCCCCTCCCCCCACCCCGCTATCCAGTCAGAACCAATCCTTCCATCTCTCCCACCATCTAGTCTCAACTGTCATTACCTATCCTTCCATCCCCCTCCTCCCCTGCCATCACAACTGATGAAGCATCTTGGATGAGAAGTGAAACATTTTGTTCTTTTTCCTCAAGGAAAAAAAGCAGTCTAGTTGCCTTTTGAAAAAGCACCTTTGAGACAACTCTATGATCTGGATGACTGAGAATCTCTACAGACTACTAGACATCCAGAAGGCAGTGATCAAACCAAAGCAAAGATCATCTGCAATTAGGGGGAAAAGTCGTCCAAAATGATGGCTTGGAATGATCTCCCTGTTCTGTAGCTACAGGGGGGAAAAATCTAAGCAATCATTCTGGAGGCTTGTACCAAATTCACCTTTTGTTTCTCCTTTCCCCAAACAAATCCATCCTACAATTGTTACCTGCAGGCATGTATGATCACGATAAGTTTTCTCGCATCCATGTTGTACCAGACAGTCATGTGCAGCTGTCCCAGAGGTGTGTCTGCTAGCTCCAAATTACTGCAGGGCAGAAAGACACAAAGGCAGAGCAATATTACAGAAACTCAAAAATACCTGGGTCTGGTGTGAGAAAAAGAGAGAGCGTTTCTACGCCCCTCGGCAGCACATGCAGCTTGAGAAAAATAATGCAACCATAAGGAACGCTGAGGGCAACGGAGAGATGGACGGGAAGATGCCATTTGAAAGATCTGAACCAATAGGATGGTGGGGTCGTAAAGGCAGGAGCATTTGTTCTCCACGTGGCAAGAGAAATATGTAACTGAGGCAGCAAACTGCATCGGCGATGAGAATGGTGGCAGGTCGCAGTGGCGGCCTATGTAAGGCAGCAATGAGGAGGGCTGAAAGCAAAAGCCGGCATGTTTTCTGCAACTCTGAGGACTGCAGGGGAGGAGTAAACTTGCTGGAATTCCCAAAGCCCAGCTGAGCAATGTGCTGCAAGGCAAAACAGCAGAAGAGAGCTCACCTTTTAAAGCATCAAATTATTACGTACATAAACAGCAAGCGTTGTCTCTCCCTTTCTGGTAAAAAGCTCCACTCAACCGATCTGCATTAACAAGAGGTTATTCAAAAGCCCACAGTGCACTGCCTTCTGTGTCTTAGGTTGTTGTTCCTGACTGGACTTCATGGAGGTTGGCTTTCAATCTCCCCTCCCCGCTAAAGAATTTCCTCAGGGAAAACTGGCACAACATTGTAGAAATCTCTGACGACACAGCAGCCAGAGGCATGAAAAGACATTTAGGACTGAAAATCAGGTGAAAGAGAGGAAAAGTAGAATTTCAAGGGGGAATTACATTTTCAGGCTTATCACACTCAGCATTGATTCGACAACAGGGCAGGCTTTTTGCCCCTGAAGGCTGCTTCAGAGGCTCAGAGGGAGAACAGGGGTAACAGGTGCATCTACAGATGCCCAGAGATGCATACAAACCAAACTCTTGCTTGGGGACTGTCAATTTCTTACAGTAGAAATAGCACTAGCACTTAGACTTACATACTGCTTCACAGTGCTTTACAGCCCACTGTAAGTGGTTTACCGAGTCAGCCTATGGCCCCCAACAATCTGGTTCCTCATTTTACCGACCTCGAAAGGATGGAAGGCTGAGTCAACCTTGAGCCAGTCGGGATTGAACTGCTGGCAGTGGGCAGAGTTAGCCTGCAATACTTCATTGTGCCACCACGCCATGTTGTGGGGAGAAGCCAGGGATTTTGTGTGTGTTTGTGTGCACGCAAGAAACGAGTTTGTATAACCTTTTGCTTAGGTAAAGGTAAAGGTAAAGGTTCCCCCGCACATGCGTGCTAGTCGTTTCCAACTCTAGGGGCCGGTGCTCATCTCCATTTCAAAGCTGAAGAGCTAGCGCTTGTCTGAGGACGTCTCCGTGGTCATGTGGCCGGCATGACTAGACGCCAAAGGCGCACGGAACGCTGTTACCTTCCCACTGTAGTGGTCCCTATTTTTCTACTTGCATTTTTACGTGCTTTCGAACTGCTAGGTTGGCAGAAGCTGGGACAAGTAACAGGCGCTCACTCTGTTACGCAGCCCAAACTGCTGACCTTCTGATCGACAAGCTCAGCGTCCTAACCCACTGAGCCACCGCGTCCCTTTTGCTTAGGGACTGTCAATTTCTTACAGCAAAAAGCCCAGAAATGTGTGTGGTGGGAGGCACAAGGAGGCAATTTAGTTGATTTTGCTGGTTTCCTGCTGTTATTACCATCGCATCTCGTGAACTGGATGGTAACCCAGAGTAGCATATGCTTCATTTATTTACAGTTTCATTTATTTAGCACAGCAGTCTCTCCAGAAATTATCTTGTGGGAAGAAGAGAATTCCTTCAGATCCAGAATACTTGGCTTTGTGCAAGAAGGGACTGTACAGTATCAACTCAAAGTCCTATTAATCCATCTACATGGGTTCTGTATTCTATGCAAGGAGTCCTCCTTACCTGTTGCTGTGGGGGATCCGCTGGCGCAGCTCTTGCAAGGAGCCAGAGTCTCCATCCTCTCTGATATACAGCTCAGTCTCTGACCCCTTTTGGGAATTCTCCTCGTATTCATCCCCTGCTGCAGCATGGAAAGCCTCCACCCCCGAGTGCTGAGAAATCAGAACCTGTGGAATTGAAAGCAAGGTGCTTAAAGCCTGCTCTGCCATAGCCCAGATTGGTTTCTCCAAACAACCCCACTCTTAGCCCTTTGAGGTAGTCTAGACAAAAAGCACAGTTGGGGCATCAGCATGATCATTACTGTAGCATTTAGCAATAGCACTTAGACTTATATGCCACTTCACAGTGTTTTACAGCCCTCTCTGAGAGGTTTACAGGGTCAACCTATGGCCTCCAACAATCTGGGTCCTCATTTTACCAACCTCAGAAGGATGGGAGGCTGAGTCAATCTTGAGCTCTGTCAGGATTGAACGCCTGGCTGTGGACAGAGTTAGCCTCCATTACCTGCATTCTAACCACTGCACCACCACGGTTAAATATATAGTTATATTTAACAGAATCTTGCAAAACGGAAAGCGTTTATGCCCTCCTCTCTTTCTAAGTCTTTGGAAAACTAAGGAAGATCTTTTCTAAATACTTCTCATACTTTCCCCCCCATATGTTGATTGAGCTGCCCGTTATCAACCATTGCCTTGGCTGCAGGTCTTCCTCCTGCCTCCCAAGGCCATTCCCGTACACCATCATAGCCACTTACCCCAAGCTGCACTCGCATCAAAATCTGGCTAGTAGGACCAGAATTGCTGAGTTGGAACCAGCGGTCAAGATTGAGCCCTTCTGCAGCCAGCAGTTGTGACAGTGGGAGCGACAGCATGCCTAGGCTATGCCCATCATCCTTGATCTGTGAAGTAAAAATACAAAAAACAGATGGCAACTGTCCTACGCTTGTTGGGCAATTAATTATCCCAAGGGGCCACATGAGAAACTGGGACTATTGTGGAGAGCCGCTGCCCTGCCCCCACTGATGCTAAGGGCCAGACAGGGATGTGACCCACAGGCTATAAAATGCCCAGGTCTGGTCTACACATATACTGTAGGGCAGAGAAGCAGAAGGTATGAATTTAAGAAGGAATCCTCTCCTAGCTTCCAGGTTTTTGAGCTAGAAAGAGACTTCTTCTTCGTAAGATAAGGAGCATAGCTTCTGAGAAGATACAGTTGGGTCTCCATTCCTTTCCGTTAAGCTGCAAAGAGATTATCCTTTCCTCTTAAAAGATCCTGTGGGAACTCAGTTGTGAAGATAGTCGCCTCTCCCAATTGAATGATTCTTTGCAGCACAAGGACTAGCTTGTTTTGAAGTCTTTGGCACAAGGGCAAAGATGGGCCAGTTCTGCTTCCCTTCAGCAAGCTTCCCACTCTAGGGAATTTGATGGAAGCCCTGCAAATCTAAACTGTTATGTGCTACAACCTTCCCAAGCACATGAGGATAGCACAGCTGCGTATCATTTTTTGCATTTATTTAAAATGCATATAAATGAACCACATCTGCTAGCTACCTCAATTTTAGCCAGCCAGTTTCTACAGCACTCTAAAAAAAATTTTTACTTTGATAAGTGTCCTTACTGCAAGAAATTAATTTTTAAAAATTACATTAATATAGTAGTCAAGCTACATTTGGAAAAACAATTCTTGAAGGTACTACATGTTAAGAATTCGAGGCATGCCACTGATAAAAGTTATATTCTGATGATCCTTAAAACTACCAGGAAGTTAACAAAGGCTAAGACAGGGGTGTCAAACGGGCCGGATACATCATAGCAAAACTGCGCCCACCCCATTACCAGCAGTGGCAAAAAAAAAAAAATCACGATATGTCACGACACGTCACGTGAGGTTGCGTGTTTGACACCCCTGGGCTAAGAGAACTTACTTGCCAATTCTCCCACCTGTTTTATTTTTTTTTTTTTATTTTAATTCCATTTATATCCCGCCCTTCTCCAAAGACTCAGGGCGGCTTACAAGCAGGCATATACATTCTATGTATATGCCTGCTTATTAGGGCTTTCACACACACCCCAAGCGGCATTATTACAAAGTCAGCTTAATTGCCCCCAACAATCTGGGTCCTCATTTTACCTACCTCGGAAGGATGGAAGGCTGAGTCAACCTTGAGCCTGGTGGGACGCGAACCTGCACTAATTGTAGGCAGCTGGTGTTACTTAAGGAGGCATTAGCCCACTGCTCCACCAAGGCTCTTGGTGAAAGTACAGAAGTACACTCAGAACAGTCGGCTTGTTGTTGTGGCAGGTGGAATGCCACAATCACATTGCTTGAACAACTTGGTTTCCATGTTTGGGGTTTCAATTCCCGCTATCAGATCAAGGGACCCAAGAGTTTTCTTCAGGAGGATAATCAAGCAAACTGAGTCCCACTGATCCGTTTTGGCACATGTGGGTGATGAAGCGCAAGAGGAGAGTTGTGGGGAAGAGGTGCCTGGGACACCTACCTGCAGCTCTAAGGATTCTGCATGGGGCCTCTTGATAAGGAAGGAGAAAGCTTCGTTCCATTCGGGCTCTGCTGTCTGAGGGCAGACCTAAAGGCAGAAACAAGCCTTGACATTAAAAAAAACAGAACTGAGGAGAAAGGCAACATTGGCTAGATGGTGGCTTAAGAAATGCATGGAATATGACATGTAATCAAAAGACAAAGACAGGGGTGTCAAACTCAATTTCATTGAGGGCCGCATCAGCATTGCAGTTGCCCTCAGGGGGCCGGGTGGGTATGGCCAGGGTGGGCGTGGCCTACTGGGTGGGCGTGGCTAGAGTGCGTATGGCCTACTGGGTGGGCGTGGCCAGCTCTACATCGTTCGCATCAAGGGTGCCTATGGGGGCCTGGGCAGGAGTGGGACAGATCTGAGGGTCTCTGGAAGAAGGAGGGTCTCTGGGCCAGGGCCAAGGCAGAGGGGGCCGTTCCCTCACTTTTTCCAGGATGGCTTCGAGGGCCACATGAAACCACTTCGCGGGCCGGATCCGGCCCCCGGGCCTTGTGTTTAACATGTCTGGACAAAGAAGTTAGTTATATAGGACGTGGGCAGATAATCAAGACTGATTTAACATGGCAGCACTCCAGAATACGTCTGCCTTGTGAGCTACTTGAGTAGACAGCTATTTGTCTCTTTGACACAAGACTTTTATTTCACCATTAGGTAATCCACTTACATAAAAAACCATCACTGTCCTTAATTATAAATTATCAATTGCATAGTGGAGTTTCCAAATATTTCTTTAAAAGGTCTCCTTCTGCAATCATTCACTGATGGTGAGGCCAATCTTATTGTAAAATCTGGAGTTTGGGCCATTCCCTTTCCTCGCCCATCACTTGTTCTCCTGCCTCTGCAATGCATTTAACGTATATATTTATGACAAGCGATTTGAGTCAACCCTGTTTTATTTATTTTGGAACCAGCAATCAATTGCTTTGTATATTTACTATGGAAGCTGAGAGAGATCCATTCTTTTGTGGCTCTATCACTAGAAAACTCAAGTTACATACGAACTCTTCTTTATATAAGAAAATGCACGTATGTGTTTGCACATCTGTTCATATGCACAAACTCTAGCTATGTCACAGACCCCACTCATCTTGTAGCTTCCTCTTCCCCGCCCCCCCCCCCGCCCCACCTCCACTTCATCATATTTGTTAGTCCTCTCAAGAGGAAAGAGGCAGAAGATCCCTGGGGTTCTCCTAACGAATGCAGCAAATTAGCAATTGCCTGCTAATAGCAATATGTCCCCCTCCTCTGAACTACTTGCTGGAAAGAAAAATGGGGAAAAGTGGGCAAAAAATGGATAATGAAGGAATACGCTAAGCTGCTTCTGGAACTGATCATAAATTCCCTGGCTGAATAATAGCATCTTATTGTTACATCTAAAGCATATACATACTGTTTGCCTTCTATTTTAAATCCACCATTGTACAATCAATAGTGTGTACTAAGTGATTCTGGATATATCCCCTTCCCTACCCCATACTCTGTTCAAAAGCCATGATTAACTACCCACTTTCAGCCTGATCATTTCCTTCTTCCCCATGTCATTACCTTAGTCTTATAGGAAACACCACGGACAGACAGGCTGACGTAAGGACTTGGCGGCTTCGATCCCTTCCGGAGCTGGCCAAATGAGAAAGAGAAAGTGATTGATATGCTGCTACTAAGGCTAATCACAGGATTAGAGATGGCCAGCTCTACATCGTTCGCATCAAGGGTGCCTATGGGGGCCTGGGCAGGAGTGGGACGGATCTGAGGGTCTCTGGCAGGAGGAGGGTCTCTGGGCCAGGGCGAAGGCAGTGGGGGCCGTTCCCTCACTGTTTCCAGGATGGCTTCGCAGGCCGCATGAAACCACTTCGCGGGCCGGATCTGGCCCCCAGGCCTTGTGTTTGACATGTCTGGTCTATGCAATGTCCTATCTATATACTACTAAAACTCTCGTGATGACTTTTAACTGGGCAAAACAGTACATGAGAGAGCAACAACTTTTGAACCAAGTCTCTCAAATGGGATAACCTACAGAATGTGTCTTAAATTTGGGGAAGTTTTGGCTGCTTTAAGGGCTACTCACTGCCACTGCAGTCATGTGATCTTTCAATGTTTTCAATATTTCATAACAGTTTCCAAGCCAGTCTTGCTGTCAACTTTAGAATGAGCATGGCTGCAGCCATGTTTTCCTTCTCATTTCTAGTTGACACATAGCACGGAGGGAGGGGGGTTGCCAGGCGTTGTGCTAGCAGCTAGACACAACAGACTGTCTCTCTCTCTCTCTCTCATGGGAACCAAGGTCATCGGCTGCTCCCGAGACTGCAAGCTGGGCGTTTCACGAAAAGACCACCAACAAGCTGTATGGGGAAACGTAGTTGCTTCCATAGCCTTAGGGGTGGGATTATTTAACTTTGTATTGGGGAATTGTTATGCATCTCTTCAGACTTGGTTTCACTTTTGAAGTGCCGATACTTTGTATCAATAAACATGCCTGTTGGAACTTTGACGCTTACAATCTCTTGCTCCTTCCTCAGCCACATACCTACCTACAGGGAAGGGAAGGGAAGGGAAGGGAAGGGAAGGGAAGGGAAGGGAAGGGAAGGGAAGGGAAGGGAAGGGAAGGGAAGAGTTCTGATGCTCCCTGACAGATTCCCACAAGGGAAGTCAATGGGGAATCTGGCAGGAAGTCTGAAGTCGTTCCTAAAGGTAAAGGTTCCCCCGCACATGCGTGCTAGTCGTTTCCGACTCTAGGGGCCGGTGCTCATCTCCGTTTCATAGCCGAAGAGCCAGCGTTTGTCCGAGGACGTCTCCCTGGTCATGTGGCCGGCATGACTAGACGCCAAAGGCGCACGGAACGCTGTTACCTTCCCACCAGTGGTCCCTATTTTTCTACTTGCATTTTTACGTGCTTTCGAACTGCTAGGTTGGCAGTTCCTACTCCCATATAATTTTCAGAATGAAATGGCTTGCCAATACCCTCTTCACGGAGGTCTAAAACTTCCCAATCTAGTACGTAGTCTAGGAATGTCTTGGCAGTCTAGCCAGATCTGATTCTTTTTAGCTTTGGGGGGTCAGCTGCTTGTTTAGATAATGTCAAACTAAAAGTCATAAAATCAGTCACAGTCACATAGTGACATTCTTAACGACTGGCATGATTTATGACTCTAATTGCTGCTTCGAACAGGGCTAATCTCTGGATTAGCCAGGCTCTGAATCGATGGTTCAGTGGGCTCTGAATTCATATCTTCCTGATCCATGAAAAATAACTTCCCAAATTAGTTTCTGTCAGTGTTTTTCTTCACTGGATTGCTCAGAATACATCAGCAGCTCTGAGTTTCTGGTCATGGATTACGAAGCTGCAATAGCCACTCCTAGAACTAAGAGGCAGAGCACAGAGAAATATTTTACCGGCATGACTAGATGCCAAAGGCGCACGGAACACTGTTACCTTCCCACCGTAGTGGTCCCTATTTTTCTACTTGCATTTTTACGTGCTTTCGAACTGCTAGGTTGGCAGAAGCTGGGACGAGTAACAGGCGCTCACTCTGTTATGCAGCACTCAGGTATTACCGGTACTCACTGGCAATTCAGTTGCTCTGTCAAGGAAGACAGAGAAGAGGGCAGATGACAGTTCCTCACTCTTTGGGGTCTGGATCAAGCTGTTTACTCTCAGAACCTGGAAGAAGTGATCGACAGTTAGGACAATATTTAAGTATTTTACCAACCACTATTAGAGGACACTTTGTATGAAAATTGGTGGATGGGTTTATTTCTTCCATGTGTTCCTTTCAAAGCAATAATTATTATATAACACCTTGGAAATCCACCTCACGCAATGGCTTATCACCAAATATGCAAGAGAACATGCTGCCAGCAGGAGGAACTGAGGAGTTCCTCAGTTGCTAAGGGGTTGCTTGACTTCACCCCCCATCAAAGCCAGGGAGGTGACCGGGAGAACACTTTCCTCCCACAACTTTACAGTTTATGGCCTGTGGGTGACCCACAATCCCTCCCACAGCTCGGCATCCCTCAGCTTTTCAACTGTCTGAGCAACAGGCCTGGCTCTGATCACAGTTATGGCACAATAAGAAAAGCCTAAGAAGAAGAAGAGAGTTTTTGTTGATGCCTCTGTGAAGGTGTTCAGATACCACACAGCATCACCCTTGATTCACCATGTCTTTCATAACCAACAAATGGAGAAGAGAAAATATAAACTCATCCACAATGTGCTGGTTTGTTCTCCCAGAGAAGAACATCTGTGAAGGGACCATAAATGGTGGGAACAACGTTGCTCTTGTTATGGCCTTTGAAGTTTAATCTCTTTAAAAATGAAGAACTTCCTTTCCCACCTCCCAATTCCAGCCAATCCCACATGGCGTTCTCCTTTCTGAAGACCTCCATTACCTGCTCCAGCTCTGTAGCACTGGGTATAGGGGGCAGGCACTCCAGCTTCACGTGGAGACGTCCTGATTTCACATCTTCTAGGGGGAGCCACTGCAACAGGAAGGAAGGAAGACTGTACGATGGCAGATCAGCTGTCCTTGCCCTCCCCACTGCCATTAAGAGAGCCTCCTTTTATTTAGTTCTTGGTCAGATTTGTATATTAACTTTCCCTCAAGACGGATCCCATGGGAATCTTCCTTTTATCTAGACAAGAACATCGTTAGGGGGGAAACTGGGCTGAGACAGAGCAAGTGGTCCAAAATCCAAAGTGACTTTTGCTGGCTAAGGAAAAGCCACTGGGTATCCTCAGTCCCAGTCCAACTCCTTATCTAGTTCTACGCACAATCTTACCTCATCCACAAACTTGCTGATTAGCACACGCTTCAAAGGGATCTTGCACCTGGCGAAAGGAGAAAGTTTAGAGCATGGAAGTAAGGTCTTCCTTCCTTACAAAAGTAACCTTACTGGGAGCTGAATGAGAGGCCCAACTCCACAGGACTAACTTTCTCTGCCAAAAAAAGAGAGAAATCTGGCTGAGAGATTAAATCTTTAGGAAAGGAATAGGGAAATGTATTCCCTCTTCTATTCCATGGAGAATCTGTGATATCTAAGCACCTTTTTTTTGGCTTCCCATTCAGAATGAGAGAGCCGTGAACTTTTCTGTCCAATTTTCTTCCTGGCTCCTAACTTACCTCCCCAGGAAATCATCTTTATCCACATCTTTATCATACAAGTCGAACTCTACTTCCTGTCCTGGGATGTTACTCACAATCACCTAGAAGAAAAAAATGGACTGTTGTACAGAAGAACCCAAGGCAGAAGCAGCGATCAAAGTAGGAGTCTTTAGTGAAATAAAAGTGAATGCCAATATTTGCTATGATTCCAAGTCTGGAATATTTTAGTGCGGGGGTCTTTGAGCCACCGCCTCTTTGAAACCGGGCCGTGGGAGAAATGGGCAAGCACATACGTGTGAAGTTCCACTTGGTGAGTGGCGGGCAACTGTGCATGCATGTAAAGCTCCATTTGTGCAAGTGGAGGGGACTTGCACTCATGAAGCTCCATTCATGTGAGTGATGGGCGCACATGCCCTTCACTCACACAAATGGAGGTGTGCATGCAGGCGAGCACCTGCCACTCACCTACCCACCCTGCACCAGACCTGGCTGCCAAGCAGGAAAGGTTGGGAGCTACTGTTTTAGTGTATTAAGCTAACAGTGAAAAAGCTAAGAGGAGGAGCCCCATATCCTGGAAATTGGCCCTACATCTTTGCAAAAAGAAAGGGTTGATATACAGTCACATGCGTAGTCAATTAAATTAAACTGGATAATATTATCCTGTAAAAGAAACATCCCTTCCAATTATCAACTCAGGATTCACGTTGTGAAGGAGATGGGGACTGGCTACTTGCTACCTATTCCATTTTGCAATCAACTCAAGCACGATTGATCTGAAAAGCTACACAAAGCTTTTGCATGGGAAACTATCAGGAAATCTAAAGATTGAGGGGTCCTTGGTGCTCTCTGAGCTTGCGTGTTTCCTTGCAGACGTTTCATTACCCTAACTAGGTAACATCATCAGTGCTAGTAAGGAGTGCTGTTTGCTGTTTATATTCTGGTGTCTGGGTGGGTGGGGGCGGTCTTAGGTATTCTTTGGTTGGGCTGTTTCCTAATGGCTCTTTGGCAGTTTCTTGACTGGGGAATTGCTTACTTGATTGTCGGCCTGAAGTTGACCTTCGAGTCAATCTATGCTGATCTGAGTGCTGATTACTGGTGGAGAGGTGCTGGAGTCTTTTTCTCCTTTGGGCTGGTTGGTTGTCTCTTTTGCATAGTCTATAGACATTGTTAATGTCTATGTGTCTATTGATGGCTGGTGGCATTTTTGGATTTGGCCTGGTCTAGGATTGTCACATTTTCCCAATCGAAACTATGATTAAATCTGCCTACATGTTGTGAAATTAAAGAATTTTCGTCATGCCTTCTGACTGCCATGGATGCGGTCTGCCAGTCTTCTCCGTTTGTCCTACATAGTGGTTGTTACAGTTCTTACATTGGAAGTTGTAGATGACTCCTATTTTTTCTTCTGGGGTTGCTGGGTCTTTTGGTTTGCTTAGGATGTTTTGAAGGGCTTCAGTTGGCTTGTGTGCTACGCTGATTCCATATGGTTGTAGTAGTCTATTTGCGGTTTCCGAGATATTCTTGATGTACGGCACTGTAATTCTTTTTAGGGTTTGTGTTGGTTGTGCTCTATTGGGTTGAGTGGTCGGGGACGTTTTATGAAGTTGTGCGGGTATCCATTTTGTTGGAATGTGTTGTATGTGTCTAAAAATTATATGCTAACTTGGAAATTTTTAAAACAGTTCAAGAAGAGGAAACGGCAAACTATACTATACTACCATAGTACAATAAATTAAAACATCCCTGGATGCATCAGGGATGATTTTTGATGAGGGAGAGATGCTACTCTTTTTCTTTTATTATGCTGGTTGCTAAAAGAGATTCCTGAACTGCTCCTGTTTTCTGCTTTGCTATGTATGCATATATTTTATTTAAAGTTTTGGTAATAAACCAAGGTCATTCAGGATGAAGGATACCGCTTAGGACTTCTAACTTGCAAATTCTTTTCAACACGGCAATGGGAAAAAAATAGTGGAAGAAATATTCCACTCCTGATTACTACTTTTTAATGGATAAAAAAAATAGGAAATCATCAGGAAGACAAGTCCAAAACTACTTGGGTTTGGTTAATTGATTACCATGGTTGCTGGGAGAGCAATAAAGAAAAAAGCCATGTTTCTTTCCAGTGAGATTTGAATTGAACTGCATGTAAAAAGCAATGAAAAAACCAAATCCAGAGTTACAGGGAACCTCAGAGCTGGGTTTATGCCCTTTAAAAAGGTTGCCAGCTCTGAAGCCAATTCAGAACAAGGCTTCCAAATGCCCCTCTGTGACAGTAAGAAAGCTTTGGGTGAGTTGCACTTTCTACAAGGATGCACATATATAAATCTCTCTAGCAGCTAGAAGTAAAATATTTTCAAGATCAATCCCATTATTTTGATTTTTCCTTGTTCTGTTTGGATTTGTTCTAAATATATTCAGATGACACTGAACCAGAAATACAGACTCCTGTACTCTTTGATTGCTGGAAACCCATCTCTTCCGAAAAAGGGACTTCAGGCATGATGTGTTTCAGAAATCAGACTTGACCAGGATTCAGTCAGTCAGGTTTGAAAAAGAATCCTTTTATCTACTTTCTCCAGATAGCACCTCAGTTACAACAATGTCAGGTACAGTACAAATATATAAGTCTTAAAGAATAGCATGATTATATTTCCACATCAAATCCAACTCTTCCAGGAATCAATGATAAGAGGTCGAGGAGGATACAGTTTAATATATGCAGGAGACGGGGAGGATCCTCACCTCATAGATCTCGCTCCAACGAGGGTTGAGCTCTTCCTTGATGACTCTGCTGCGAAACTTCTGGCCTCCCAAGCGCACTTTGACGTATGGGTCTGACTTGCCCTTAATCATCCCACCCATGAAATTATCCTTGGCAATTAGGTTCTCCGCTTCCAGCACGTGAATGCGAATTACACTCTGGAATTCAGTGAGAGGAGACACAGTTTGCACGCCAGATCTATCAACGTCATCATCTAACATCATGGGCTTTAATCTGGTTCCTGTGGATTTCTGAAATCTTTAAATTTTAACTACAGCCGTTTTCTTTAAACAGGATGGAAGAAGGAAGAGAGACTCAATGAACATTGTGGAATGTCCAGCTCCTGTACTATATTTAATTTTCCTCAAATCAGACAGAATTTGGTTAACAACAAAAAGGACATAGGGAATGAACCTGAAGCGTTGCGACCAAAGGAACAGTCAGTTTAGCAAGGCTTGACTCCATTTCAAGAAATTGGTCTGAGTAAGCAACGCAGACAGGCCTCTCTTTAGTTCACACAAGATAATATTAGAGTAGGAGGAACAGATTCAGACCTGCAAAGTTCTGTTACTGTGGCTGTTACAATAAAAATAAACCTGATCTATATGCCATTGGTTTCTTTGTTTGATGTACTTTGATGCCATGTCCAAAATCTATGATACAATTTTTTAAAATACGATCACTATTCTGTTTATGAAAATCTGCATTTTCTTTTCAGTCCCACAGTGGAATTAAAATCATAGCAATTGTAATGAAGCAACCTGCAAAATCCAAATCAGTGATAAAAGGCAATAACAAGACGATCAGACTATAATCACAGATAAAAGTTTCACAGGAGCACTGCAATCAGGAAGGCATAATCTCTGATGACATCCACTGGAATTAAAGTTCTTGAAAACTGACCCTTTCTATCTCCCCTTTTCCACCACCCCCGAATCTGTTCCTTTGATTAAAAATGCATTGTAATTTGAAATTAGCATTTGCTATGTGGAAAACACATAGGGCTGTATTAGACATGAGACAAGTTTCATATTTATAGCCTTCTGATGCTGCAGACAGCAAGCGGGTTTAAATAAGAAATAAGCTACATTACAGGTGACCAGCAAAAACCTTCCAATCTACAACTAAAAATCCGCTTTCAAACAGATCTGGAAGTTCTACTGCAGTAAACAGAGTACTGTGCAAATTGTTTCCTTTTATTTATTTGTTTTCTCTTTCTAAACGTCGCCTTGACTAATAAATTCACTTTCCAAAAGACTTGTCTCTGTCAATTAGCATGGGGATCCAAGAATGGGACACAACCCAGAAGGTGGCTGGTGGCTTGAGGGCGCTCTCCCTGCCTTTTTAACTTCGTTTATTTTTGTATAGATTTTTAATCCGGATTTTATGGTGGTTTTTTTTTTACTTGCACACCGCCAAGTCACTTAGACAGTGAGATGGCTGGTGTATAAACTTGATTAATTTGAGGAAATACGTATTATAAATATTATAAACACTGGTCTGTTTATTTATTTCATTTTATATAATATTTATTAATTTAATTTGACAGTTAAACAAACAAATAAGGCTGCTTATTTTTGCTGCATAACTGTAAAAAGACAACTGCAAAGAACAGGTAACTTCTCCATTGTCTTTCATATTAAGAGACAGATAACCAGTTTGCATACCTGACTGAGCTGCTCCAAGTATGCAGACTTCAACCCCCAGGATTCTTAGCAATGACTAATCTGGCAAGGGAATTCTGGGAACTGAAGCCCACAAGTTTAGAGAGCACCTACGTTGGGGAGAGCTTTTTTTTTTTTAATCCCATTTATATCCCGCCCTTCTCCGAAGACTCAGGGCGGCTTACAATCTAAAGCACAAATCAATGTGCTTAGCAATAGGCTTCATTCTATGTATATGCCTGCTTATTAGGGCTTTCGCCCCACCCCCAAGCGGCATTATTACAAAGTCAGCTTAATTGCCCCCAACAATCTGGGTCCTCATTTTACCTACCTCGGAAGGATGGAAGGCTGAGTCAACCTTGAGCCTGGTGGGACTCGAACCTGCACTAATTGCAGGCAGCTGGTGTTACTTAAGGAGGCATTAGCCCACTGCTCCACCAAGGCTCTTTGCAGGGCTTCTTGGAGAGTTCTGGCTGGTTACTGTAGGAAACAGGAAGTCAGACGAGAAGACTTTTGGCCTGATCCCACAGCGCCAGCCAAATGACTACAGGAAGCTTATGCTCTTATTTTTACTAATAGCAAAACTATTTATGTTTTCATGGCAGCTGGGTTAGGTTATTTTTGGGATCCGTTAAGAAGAGGCTTTGGGGGGCCACAGCATGAATAGCATCTTAATCCCCTAGTTACATACGTCTGGATCATTGGCATCCATAAAGAACACCAAATCTGATCTGCCTCTGAGTTTGAAATACCTTAGAACAGGGATCCTCAACCCCCCAGGCTGCAAAATGATACTGGTTGCACAGCTGGAAGTGAGCAGCAGGCAAACCAGTGAAACCGAAACCGTCCTTACCCCGGTCTGTGGAAAAATTGTCTTCCATGAAACCAATCCCTGGTGCCCAAAAGGTTGAGGACCTCTGGCTTAGAAGGTCCCCTATCTTACCAAAAGGCACGACTGACTATGAAGGTTGGATGGGGAGAATGTGTGTGATCTTACCTCGGTGCCAAAAGTAGCATCTGGACTAGCCTTGGTGGGCCGAGAAGGCATATCGACACAGCTTCCAAGATGGGGACTTTCTGTGACATTGAGATTTCCTGGAGGATGTGGTTGGGTATTGAAACAGACTTCAGGGGCATCCAGATATAATACCTGAAGAAATTATAGTATGCAATGGAAAATCAGGATAGGCGCCCAGGCAAAGAGAAGCCGATGAACTGCTGGCCCTTAAACCAATAATGAGATTGCAATATCTGTCTCTCATTAGCTGTAGCTGCCTATTGCAAACCTGGGAACATCAAATGGAATGAGAAGTCATTTTAGCAATCAGATCCAAACCACTGATCGCTAAAGAAATGCATATTAGAAATAAATACAGGTCGTTCTGAAAAATGTGGTTCCAGTCCTTGCTTGAAAATCTTTAGTGAAGAGACATTCATGCCTCTCATAGCCAAGTGAACCATGGAGCCAGACAAAGCTGGACTAAGACAAATAAGAGTTTGTTTCCACACGTGTTGATTCAAAAGAGAACTTCAAGGCATGATTCTAGCTCCTGGCTAAAGTGACAAGTTTGCTAAACACTTGCAAAATCTCAAAGACCTTGTATCTGGCTCTTTATCACCAAAGTCTAATCTACAGAACTAACGTTAAAAATCAATCAATAGATTTTATTTATCCTCTGGCTTCCAGATTTATGTAAATGACTCCATTTCTTTCCAGGCCCAACTTTGGACTTGTCATTGACTGTGTTGGACCAACACACCAAATCTGATTAGAAGTTGAAGCATAACACTGGGGCTGCTTATATAGACACACTGCCCAGCCCCGTGGAGTGCAACACAGGCAGTCCTCAACTTACGACCACGATTGAGCCCAAAATGTATGTTGCTAAGTGAGAAATGTATTGAGCTTTGCCTCATTTTATGACCTTTCTGGCCACAGTTATTAAGTGAATCACTGCATTTGTCAAATTAGTAACAGGGTAGTTAAGTGAATCTGGTTTCCCCGTTGACTTTGTTTATCAGAAGGTCACAAAAGGGGATCACGTGACTTTGGGACACTGCAACAGTCATAAATTGAGTCAGTTGTCATCAGTTGTCAAGAATGTAAATGACTTGACTATGGGGATGCTGCAATGGCCATAAGTGTGAAAAATGGTCATAAGTCACTTTTCTTGGTGCTGTTGTAACTTCAGTCACCAAATGAACTGTTGTAAGTCGAGGACTACCTGTATTTAAGCTTAGCTAGCAGTAAAAGGCATGGATCCCCCTTTATACTTAGGACAGGGGTAGGCAACCTTGGCTCTTTTATGACTTGTGGACTTCAACTCCCAGAATTCCTGAGCCAGCCATGCTGGCTCAGGAATTCTTGGAGCTGAAGTCCACAGGTCATAAAAGAGCCAAGATTGCCTACCCCTGCACTAGAGAAAGGTCATGCTTTTGAGGACAGCAAAGTCCACATTTTGGATGGAGAGGATCATTGGTTTGGCTCAGGAATTCTTGAAGTCCACAATTCATAAAAGCCAAGGTTGCCTACCCCTGACTTAGGAGAACAAGGCCAGAAAAAATATTATGCAGGAAATTTATGACAGATCCTCCCCAACCTTCTTTTCTTCAAAGCAGCTATGATTTGGAAAGATTCGTGTGCTACTAGAAGGATGAAATTCTCCAAAGAATTTCCACAATTTTCCTTGCCTTCCCCCCTCCCCCCAGACAAAACTATTCTTACTACATAAGGAGAAAAGTATTTCATCTGTATAGTTTTCTCACTCTGCAGCTAACAGAGATTTGTTTGAGCTGATGTGAAGGGGACAACAATAAGGACCAAAAATTATGCCTAGTAGACAAAGCCACAAGAGGATTCAGGCCTAGCTCTTCCATATCACATCAAGCCAGGTTTTAAGAATCAGCTAGAAGTTTCATTTCAATCTCTGCAAATCCTATTTCTCATCGCTTAAGAGGAGAATCTCTTCCCAACAATCTCTGCTGGCCCTTGATGTGGCTCAGAGAGAAGCAAAGGAAGCCAAATTTTGTGTGTGTGTGTGTGGGGGGGGGAAATGTCCCATCTTTTCTAATATTGGTAAGAACTCATTCACTCTAGGACAGGGGTGTCAAACTGGTGGCCCATGGGCCGGATGCGTCATGCGTAGGCCACGCCCCCTGCCGGCTCTGCAAAGGCAAAAAAAATCATGATATGTCACGTGATGCGATTGAATTTCACACCCATGCTGTAGGATGTTGGGGAAAGGAAATCTGATGACAAAAGCACTGGAATTAGGAAAGAACAACAACAAAAAGAAAAAAGGGAAAAAAAGAGAGCGCTTCCCACTCAAAACAGAAACTCTACAGAACCAATGGCTCTCTTGTGTGGATTTCATATGCTGTTGTATGCACTGCATTTTTACAAAGAGCTAGAACTGAAAGTGAAGGGGAAACCTTTGTATCATCTCCCAAGTCCTAACACAACCTTAACTCAAAGCTTTTTACCCGCATGATGAGTTTCATGTAGATACGGCTGTTGGGGCCAGAATTTTCCAGCTGGAACCACTGGTCCAGAGTCAGATTATCAGCACTTAAAAGGCGGGACAAGTGGATTGTGATGGAACCCAGAGTGGTCTGACGGTTATCATCTTTGACCTATGGGGTCAAAAAGAAGAACTTCTGCAGCTGCTGTTATGCTCAAAGTGACTAGATGGATTTGGAAGAGAACAGGAACCTTACCTGTATATCAATGTCCTGGACAGTCGGGTCTTGCAGGAAAAAGCGGAAAGCATCATCCCAGACAGGGGAAACAGTGTTATAGACAACCTAGCAGGGGGAAGGAAGGAAGGAAGGAAGGAAGGAAGGAAGGAAGGAAGGAAGGAAGAAAGAAAGAAAGAAAGAAAGAAAGAAAGAAAGAAAGAAAGAAAGAAAGAAAGAAAGAAAGAAAGAAAGAAAGAAAATAAATTACAATGTAGCGCTTGGAGAAAAATGACAATGGAGTACTATTGCCCTCTAAAGGCAGAGTTAGTAACAGCATGGTTTTGACTGATAGGACAATCCTCTCTGGGGAATTAGATCTTCTGGCAAACAGATTTCTCTACTAGAGCATTCCCCCCCCCCCTAATATTCAACTGGCATCTATGATTCAGACTCTTGTTTTATGTCCTGCCTTCTAGGATTAAGAGCAGGTCTCGATCTTCTTCTGTATGACATAATGTCCGGCGTTTGAATAGCATTATCATATTCTTCCTTCCTCACTCTTCTCAGAGCCAAATACTGCCAGTTCTTTCAATGTTCATAAGGTTTAGTTTCTAGCTCTCACACATTCTCTTTGTCTTGCTTTGCTATCGCAATCTGGAACAGAGGGGAGAGCAATCTGGCACCCAAATCTCATGCTAAAAAATTCAAACTTGTCTGAAACCCTCCAAGCAAGCTGCTACTCTTCTGAATTCAGATACGAAACCCTCCAAGCAAGCTGCTACTCTTCTGAATTCAGATACCCGAATGGATGATAAAAGTTTTGACCAGCCTTTCCACCTAGGTGCTGTTTCTATGAGATGTTGCAATTCGGAAGAAATGGACAAGATGCATTTCACCTCATAAAACTACAATGTGCTACCAGTATTTCCACATGCAGTACATCAAATGGCTACAAATGGAAGGCAACTAGGAAAAATAAACATCCTTACCCGGCTCTCCCGAGTGACATCTTGAACTGATAGCTGGACCATAGGATTGGGCTCCTTACTAGATTGCTTCAGCTGGGTAAAGTAAGAGGAGATAAAGGATAGTATTCATCTGGGAAGGACATAGTGGAGAATCTTAGATGATTTAGATGAGGGAATAGGATTTGAATTCATCAAATTTGCAGATGAGACTAAGCTGGCAGGAATAGCCAACACCCCAGAAGAGAAGCTCAGGATCCCAAAAGATCTTGACAGACTTGAACTATGGGCCCTACCCAACAACATGAAATTTAATGTGGAGAAAAGCAAGGTTTTACACCTAGGCAGGAAAAACCAAAATTACAAGTAGAGATTAGGCAAAACCTGGTTCAAAAGCAGTAACTGTGAGAGGGATCTTGGAGTCCTGGTGTACAATCACTTAAACATGAGCCAGCAGTATGCGGCCGCCACCAAAAGAGCTAATACAATCCTTGGTTGTATCACAGACATAGAATCAAAATCATGCGAAGTATTAGTACCATTTTATAAATCTTTAGTAAGATCACACCTGGAATAATGCATCCCCATTGAGACTTGGAAAAAGTGCAAAGGAGAGCAACTAAGATGATTAAGGGTCTGAAGACAAAAACATATGAAGAATGGTTGCAGGAATTGGGTATGGCCAGGCTAGAGAAAAGAAGGACTAGGGATGACATGATAGCAGTATTCCAGTATTTGAGAGGCTGCCACAAAGAAGAGGGGGTCAACTTTTTCAAAGCAGCAGAAGGCAAGACAAGAAACAATGGATAGAAACTAATCAAGGAGAGAAGCAACCTGGAATTAAGGAGAAACTTCCTAATAGTGTGGACAATTAAACAATGGAACAGCTTGCCTTCAGAAGTTGTGGGTGCTTCATCACTGGACATTTTTAAGACACTGGACTGCCACTTATCTAAAATGGTATAGGGCAGACATGTCAAACACAAGGCCCGGGGGCCGGATCCGGCCCGCAAAGTAGTTTCATGTGGCCCGTGAAGCCATCCTGGAAACAGTGAGAGAATGGCCCCCACTGCCTTGGACCCGGCCTAGAGACCCTCCTTCTGCCAGAGACCCTCAGATCTGTCCCACTCCTGCCCAGGCCCCCATAGGCACCCTTGATGCGAACGATGTAGAGCTGGCCATGCCCACCCAGTAGGCCACACGCATTCCAGCCACACCCACCCAGTAGGCCACGCCCACCCAGGCCACACCCACCTGCCCCCCTGAGGGCAACCGCCATGCTGATACGGCCCTCAATGAAATTGAGTTTGACACCCCTGGTATAGGGTCTCCAGCTTGATCAGGGGGTTGGACTAGAAGACTTCCAAAGTCCCTTCCAGCTCTTTGCTGATTGATTAATCTAAGATCCTTTAGAGATTTTGGATCTTTATCTCATACATTCCTTGTTACAGGCACTACTGAGGCTTTTGTAAGATCAATATCACCACAGATATTTTTGATGCTCAACCTATGATATGCCATTCCTCACAGCTTCCTTCATGTAGATTCCTCCAGTCCTTAAAAACTAGGGAGGAACCTCTATTCTTATAGTATTGTTGAACAATTTAGAGGCAGCAGTTGATGGATTTTCCCAGCTTCACTGCCCTCCATACTCAGGGTCACCACAAGTGGAGAAAAAAAAACTGCTCTTCTTGAAGTGTAATGGGGAAAGCTTGGGCATGGAGTAGCCTGGAATAAAGGCTTTTTCTACTTCAGTTGCCAGAGTGGCAGGTTGCCAATGTGGAAGTGCTCTGTCCTAGCAACCTGTCATGCAAGCTGTTTTTGAACAGGGGTTAACATTCTGCTTGACAGATCAGTGGGGTAGAAGACCATTCCAGAATGAAGCAGGAAAGATCTTCCTCCATGTGCCATTCAAACCCCCTTCCACTTCACTCCACTCTCAGCCTGTCCATAAGGGTCCTATGGCATGCACAAAATGGTGCTGAAATAGGCAAAATGGCACCATCTTCTCCAAGTAACAAAAGCAGAGCAAGTGTTTTTCTCTGTTGGGAGAGGCTCCTGTCCTTCCTAATTTAAATCAACCTTTCATGTGAACAATGATAGCACTGTTTTTTTTAAAAAACCCATTGTTTTCTTTTTAAATGACTGCTAAAGAGGTGCTAAAACAGGTCTAACAGTCTTCCATGAACAATCAACCTGTGAATAGGTGAGTAGGCTTTATGTCACAAAATGTTTACGTGAAAGGCTTAAAAAAACCAGAACAGCTAAAGATGAAGATAAACCGCTTCTACAGTGGGCTAGAGATGAAGTAAAAGTTGTCAAGAAGAATATAGTTAGTAGGACATGTGTTTAGAAACAGTCTATCAAAGTTTTAGATCAACATACCTAAGGGGAAAAAAAATCTCCCCACCTTCCATTTATAGAATGTTAATTTAAGAAGAAACTCAACACAATCTTGGATGACTTAATAACCTGATCAATCCTGAAGTTAATTTTGTCTACCTACATTAACTAATGCACAGGCAAAATGGCCTTTAAATTTTGCAAGGTTATCAAACTTAGGCAGAATGTTTTCTCTACAAAGCTGCATCATGCAGACTGCATTGCAACAAGCTCTTTAATATCTTTTACAAGTATATCTCTCATGTTTATTGGAACAGTTCTTTCTTTTATATACCTGGACTATTGATTTCTAAGTATCAGGTACAATGCAAACAAAGAAAACATGTACACAGAAAGAAGAACACTGGCTAAAACAGTGCTGCTGGTCACAACAGGTTGATTATGATCATATTTTTTTTATAAATAGTTGTAAACTATCTAGAGTCCAACGTGATGGAGGTAATGTATGAATTTAATGTATAAATAAATGGCTTTTTAAAAAAAGACATTAGCTTGTGGCTACTTTGCCCCATCACTCTGCCCATGCCTTTCCAACTTTTGCAGTTCCCAGAGTTTCCAATTTTGGGACAGGACAAATTTATCAAGTTCAAACTCACATCCAAGCTCTGCCCCATTTCACATTAAAAAGTGACTTTTGGTGAAATAAAACAACCTAGTGTGAAGGAGATGCTATCTTGTGACTACTCACTGGTAAGTCCTGTGCTCTGTCTAAATATATCACCAAGATGGCTGCTGATGGAGGATCTGGCTTTGAGGAGATAGTTTTGTTCCACTGAAGAACCTTCAAACAGCATATAAGAAATAAATCAGCATTAACTAGCACTTTTTACACAACACCTAGCATATCTATATCCTATATAGCATATCTCCCATCTCACCAAAGAGACTCAATTGTGTCTCTCAATGTAGTCTTAACAAGAGAAGATGTTTACAAGCCATTCTTTATTTTAAACTTTCTTCTAAAGTTCTGCTCATCTTCACATCAGTTTATTTCAGAGCACGCTTCCGAGATTATTCCCTCCCAACTCCTCAGTTAGTTTTCCATCATGCCTTCCCAGCTACAGATCCCTGCTTACCTTGTGGAAATAATAAAAATATATGTCAGGAGTTTGAATTTGCAATGCATGGTCCAAATTTCATCCAGAATCCTATCTACTGGTAGTTCTCATAATATGTACATTTCTCTAAGGAAAGTTTCCTCTAAAAGTTTAATTTAAAGTTTTGAGACTCACCTATCTTTGGCTTCTCCAAGTAAAAAGAAACTCAAGTAACTAGATAGGAAAAACCAAGACTCTGGAGTCCTTTGTCCATCAGGGTAAGCGATAATTTGGCATATTCTTCTTATTTTCGCAAAGAGGAACGACTCAGATATTGCCACCTCCAGAGACACCCCTAAAGAGCATGTTTCTTCTATAAGTGTTTGCACTCACCTGATCCAACTTGGAATCATCTGACATAAGTGTATGCCATTCCAGACGCAAATGCACACGAGCCTGGCCTCCATCTTGTAATGGGAACCACTGTCAGGAAAACAAACAGGAGCGAAATTAGAAGCTCTCCATGGATAGGAAGGTCCTTAATATTTACCCACAGTGATTGGCTTCTGTAACTCAGGGATGCCTACCTTTTGGGGAGGGGGAGCTAAAAACCAAACTGATCTCAAGTAATGTAGTAGGGTTACACTCAGTAGATGGGGCAAAGACAAAAGCTAATTTTACTTTAAATGAAATCCATTCAGTTAATCGGAATATACCCCCTTTTATTGGGAGTTTCCTCCTATTAAATTTAGCAACATTTCAAGAGGCTTTTGTGGCTGTTTATAGTTTATAGTTCTGAGCCCTCAAGTTGTACCTTTCTGCTTTCGTAAGATATGCAAGTTGCTCCATTAAAAAAAAAGGGGGGGGGAAGAGTTCTATAACGTTTCTAAAATCTCTCTGCCCTTTTATTCTCTGCCCACCCCCCCTTGTTCTCAAGAGCCTCTATGGTCCCCCCTTGTTTTCATTTGGCTGAAGATGCTCTATTCATGTACCCTTGTAGCTGGTTAAACCACCCTATGGTTTGTTCCAGGTATGAAAGAGCCATCTTCCCTCCTCAGTGCTTACCTCCTCTAACACATGAGCCCTGAACACCTCCCCAAAGTCCAGCTTCATCCTGAGAAAAGAAAGAAGATGCTGATAAATGCATATCTACCAATGCTAGGATTTTAATGAGTAGGCCCAAGATGCTCAGATCTGGTGCTCCTCATTTATTTTTTATTTATTTTATTTTAATTCCATTTATATCCCACCCTTCTCCGAAGACTCAGGGCGGCTTACAAGCTTAGCAGTAGCCTCCATTCTATGTACATGCCTGCTTGTTAGGGCTTTCACACACCCCCAAGTGGCATTATTACAAAGTCAGCTTATTGCCCCCAACAATCTGGGTCCTCATTTTACCTACCTCGGAAGGATGGAAGGCTGAGTCAACCTTGAGCCTGGTGGGATGTGAACCTGCACTAATTGCAGGCAGCTGGTGTTACTTAAGGAGGCATTAGCCCACTGCTCCACCAAGGCTCATTTATGCGGACCTCATATATTCAACGTCTTGAAGCTGCTGATCTTTAGACTGGATTTTTTTTAACTTTCTATTTTTTTCAATACTATCCCAATCATTTCCAGCAGTGAAGTGCCAGCTTCCAACCCACCATCCGTCATTCCCTTAGGTCTCAATTCCCTGCTAGACTTGAAACCAAACCCCACCCAGCTTCTCACCTGCCCAAGAAGTCATCTTGATCGGGGTCTTTGTCAAACAGTTCCACCTCCAGTTCCTGCCCTGGTACCTCATGTACAATAAACTGTAGGGACAGTGAAGTGGGGAGTCAGATACCACTAATTGCTTAGGCCATAGGGGCCTTCTTCCAACAGAGAAAGGAAAACAATATTAGTTGTATTGCATGAAATGAAAAAGCTAAGATAAGGGAGATTAGAAATGACACATAGCATCCCTAAACAATTATATTTAAATTACCACTTCATCTGGCAATTACCTCATACATTTCATTCCACTTGGGATTGAGGTCTTCATCAATGACTTTGCTGGTGAAGACCTGGGTTCCAACACGCACAACAGCATATGGATCTGACTTGCCCTCAATCATCCCTTTGATGTACTTATCCTTGGACTGCACGTTCTTAGCCTCCATTAGATATACACGGACAATGCCCTGGAAGGGAGAAAGCAGATCACATCCACAACTCTAACTGACTAAGCAATATCATTCATCTCACCAGAAATTTTGCCTTACCCTGGGAATTGGGCAACGGAGTTCAGCTGCTTCATGGAGATCAGGGATCAGTGGGATGAGCAGGCGGTTGGGGAGAACCAAGAAAGAGGCAATGGAGTCCATGATCATTGTGTCAGACAGTGAGCTGTTGAGGAAAACAGATCCTGCTGCTCACACTACTTCTTAATAATCTGCTAGTCATGCTCTCAACAAGTTACATTATCCAAACATAAGCTCCTCCATTATCTCTCAATGCTTTTCTGCTTTCAAAATGTTCCCCTTCAATAAGCTCAGTTTTCTTCCTCTTTAAGTTTTTCCTTCAGCCTGTAAAATCTTCCTACCTTGCTACTCTTAGCTCTCTTACACAATTAGGTCCACAGCGGGCTTAAAAGAAGATGCCTTCCCAAGCAGTTTTGGTCCATACACCCCTAGGTCTTTCCAGAACAGTAACGTTCATTTCCTCCTTGTGGTTCTCTTATAAACTTCCAGAAAGTTAGGGTGACCATAAATTTACCTCAGTCCAGGGATGTCCAATAGATTGGTCATTCCTGTCCAATTAATGTCCAGAGTCTGGGGAAAAATGTGCAATGTAGAAATTAGTTGTAGATCTACTGTAGACGGTTGATAGTGATGAAGTAATTGAGACCGAAGGTATTGCAAGGGTCTCTTCATAACACTGTATATTGTGGCAGATTATTTGAGATATTTTCTAATGATAGAATTTAATAAAATACATATAACTTTCCTGTATTAGTTTTAATAGGAAGCTCCACTACATCCAAAGGTTTTACGAATGGCTTTATTTATGCACAAGTGTTGTTTAATCCCACAACACTTGAATCAATGGCATTTGAATGGGTACAATCAAGAGTCCATAAAAAGCATCAGATTATTTTTAACACTCAAAATATACTGGCCTTTGTTAAACTTACTTTTATAGGGTTCTGACAGAGGAATCAGTAATAGATGACTATCAGTCAAATGGGTAAGTGACCAAGATGGGAGAGGCAAGAAATTGGCTTTATCACTGAGACACAAGCAGATATCAACGATACTTGGCACATTTGGAAGTCCTCCTTTTTATGAAGTTTTTTAAAAATCCTTTTTGTTTATTTTGCTTCTTAAATAAGTTTTTAAAACTTTTTATAGCTGTCATTTGCGTGTGTATATGTATATGTACTATTAAAGCTTTCACTCCTGTAACTTTTAACTCAGCAAAAGAGTGCATCATAGGGCAAGAATTTTTGAACCAAGGTAAGACAAGTGGGATAATCTACAGAATGTGTCCAAAATCTGGCACCCATGATTCCCAACTAAAATTTGACAAATTTTATAAAACTACTTCTAACACAAACATTGTCATAAAACAGTTCATGATGTAATATCAACTATCATAAAACATTCACTTACAACTAAACAATGTATTCAACATTGCAAAGACAAACAGATGGCTCCGACTATATAGTGGCTGCAAAATTGATATTACCAACAACTGATGAATCAATAATATATCAATATAAATTAGTAATGTATGAATATATGTTCTGCATGTTTTTGTTTCTTTTTTTAGAGCTTTCTTTTTCAAATAATTTTGTCTATTTCTTTTTCTTTGCTGTTTGTATTTAGCACATGCCATGGAGGTTAGATTGGCCCTACTGCCTTTGTGCAAGGATCTGTAGATATCAATTTGTCATTCTTCTTGGGGATCTAGCAACATGTTGAATCTGCTAGATACTTGTACGGATTGTGATGTATGGATTGTACATTGTTTGGTAGTTTTTAACTGGTTTTAATAGTTTTTTTGTTGTTTTTTATCTGTATTTTGTTAATTGTTTTTGTGTCTGCTTTAACTGTGTGAGCTGTCCAATACCACAAATTTGAGACGGGTGTGAAACAATAACAACCACAATTGGTTGGCAGTTTGGAGAAACACCAGGTATATGGCACAATACTTACTGGCCGACGAATGAAAAACAGAGTAAGAGCTCCTACGATTGGCACGTCTCCGATGAGGGGTTCCAGAATGACTCGCAACATGCCATGTAGCTACAGGGGAAATGAGAAACATGACATTCCCAATTTCTGGGCTCTGAAGCAAGCATAGGATGATAGTCCTTCCATATCAACAAAGACTCAGTTCACCTTGACAAACAGAAGGAGGCACAATGTCACAGGGTAGGTCAAGATTTGAGCCTCCTTTCAACAATGGTAGGAAACTGAAGCTAATGGCATCAGTGAAATATTAGTATCACCAACACTTTTTGCCTTTCAGTGTTCAAAACTATTTGGCTTAACTTTTATCCTCACCCTCAACAATTTTAAGATGGGTGGACTTCAACTCCCAGAATTGGCTGGGAAATTCTGGGGGGGTAGGAGTCGACATACCTTAAAGTAGTTGAGGTGGAGAAACATTGCTCTAAAGACTTCAACACAGCTGAGGAATCTCTACTTAAATGCCCAGAATTGGTTGGCTGCCTTTCAAAGATTGGTGAAAAGATACCAGATGGACAGAGGTATTTTTTTTTAAAAAAATGTTCACGAGGAAGAAAGACAAGATGGGATTGCTGGGCATAGTACAGTCAGTGTATTGCCAAAGTAAAGGTCTCCTGCATCATTCTGCATATACCAGAATTCTGAGAGGAAACTATTTCCAAAAATATAAATGCCATCACTGAGAACCAATTCAGAGATATCTATTGCTCAAGATCAGCCTGAGCAGGAATTATGGAAGTTATAAAAACCTTCTAGAGAACATCAGATTGGAAAAAGGAATGCGATTTATTTAATCTTAAAAACCTGAAATGAGATACTTTACAGTTTCCAGATTTGCTTTTCTCAACCTGGTGCTCAGAGGTGTAGACTTTTGTAATTCCCAGGGTGAAAGACTAACTTAGAGCAGGATTTAGATCTCAATCCTAGTCTACTTTACCTGCATGCCTTTCACTCCAGCCTTGCAGAAAAATTTCTTCACTTCCACATCAATCTGGACATCACCCACGTAGCTGTCACAGAAAACATCAAAAAAATAGTAATATGGGAACAGAAGGAGCAAGACCACACAAGAATGGGCCAAGAAAAGGTCATGAGCAGTGATTCTCAAAGTGTGGTCTAGGGATGGCTGAATGGTCCTTTCAGGGGGTTTGAGAAGTCAACTAAATAGTTTAAAATTCTCAGTTCTGATTTCTAAAATTGATAGACATAACCCACCTAGCCAAAGCTCTTTGTGATCCTCAATAATTTTTAAGAATACGGTTGCTGGTGCCAAAATGTTTTAAGAACTACTGGTCTAGAGAATGATATCTCCTTCAACTCTGTCCATCTGAGCAGTTTTTTGCTATTAGTGCTTTGCTATTTTTATCCCCCCCCATTAACTGCCACCTGAACATGGTTCACAAACTATACTATATATCAGTGATGGCGAACCTTTTAGAGACCGAGTGCCCCAAAACCACCCCCGCCCTGCCCCTCCACCCACAGGGCCACCTACTTCCTCCACAGCCCGCTGCAGATTGCCTAGGCAGCCCAGCAGCGCCAGGGCAGCCACGGCCTGCGCTCCACAGCATCATCTGTGCGTGACGGGGCGCAAGTGCAGTGTCTTGTCCCCGCTGCCTGGCTGCCAGATCCTTGGCTGCTCGGGGGCGATTGTCCTCCGGGGAGAGGCGGGGCTGTGGCGATAGTGCGGGTCCCCACAGAGAGGGCTCTGAGTGCCACTTCTGGCACACGTGCCATAGGTTCGCCACCACTGCTATATATATTGTATGATAGTGCTGAACGGGAGGAAGAGAGGGTTATGATGGTACCTTGTAATTGTAGCCACTGTAATGTCCAGGCAGTCACATGATTGTGATTTGGATACTTGGCAACCAGCCTGCAATTACAATGTCCCCTGGTCGCATGATAACCATTTGCAACCTTCCCTGCAAGTTCCCACAAGCAAAGTCTATTGGAAAGCCGGCAGGAGGTCACAAATGGTAATCACATGACTGAGGGACAACATGACTGTGCAGAATTTGCCTAACAACAGCAACTGAGACTGCTGCAATTGTTGTCATAAGTTGGCATGCTCATCTGATGTAGCGCTTTTGACCATGTGGTTGGACAATGGAATTGCCGGTCCCAATTACTCATTCAGCTAGGACTACCTGTATAGATATCCAGCATGACCAGTAACTGCAAAAGGGAATGCAATTGCTGCACAGAGAAATAGTACTATCTGATCATCATCATCATCATCATCATCACCACCACCACCACCACAACAACAACAATAACTTAACAGCTCTTTAGGTCCTTGGTTATGACCTGAACTGTTAAGTTTTTACCAGTCCCAGACTGTGAATTGAATTAAAAATAATAATAACAACAGCAATGGTATAATAATGACACCTTTAACAACATCAAATATCATCTGCCTATCCCAGGTCCTTGGAAAGAACTTAATAGGTGGATAAAAACACCAAATCCAGTCTAAACATCTGGTTGATTGTGCAACCAACCATAATAATTTATTAAACTTGTACGCCAGCTGACTTTCCGTGATTCTGGGCAGCTCACAGTAATCAAACAACAAGCAAAAGCAAACACACACACAAAAAAACAAAGACAGAATCACAAGGCTCACAAGTCAGCTTGTCTCTAATGGAAGAAAGAAAAAAGGCCAAAAGGGTGTTGTCCCAGAACAGGGATTTTAATCCTTCCCTCTGCAGTGAAGTTCATTTTTCTCCATGAGGACAAAATGTGCTGTTAAGGTGTGTTTTAATTCCAGGAAAGAGGGTGCTGTGTGCCCAGCTGCCCAAAGTACAGTTTATCATTGTGGTTTGCCATTCATTCTATAAAAGACAATCACTTTTTCTTAATTTCGACTCCAATAAACAAAGTTGATAGTAGCAAAACCAAGTCTTACAACTCACCTAACGTTTAAGTCCAGCAAGATTTGCTTTGGGTTCCTGCCGGCGTGGACTTTGACGCCAATGACTTTGAGAGGCTAAGAAACAAAAGCAGCATTGTTCCTAAATAAATGAACACGGATCTAGAGACACTGGCCTTCACTCCCATTCCCTCAGCCAAGCTTCAGTGTCTATGGAAGCAACCAGTTCATTGATTTTTGTACTGAACTCAAGCCTTTATTGTTGTATCTCCTTTTGGAGTAACTCTTACTACTTTCTGAAGACCATTTCCCAACCTGTTTCTCAAAAGCTAAGTGTGGCCCGTAGCCCCCCCCCCCAAAAAAAAAGATCTCTACCTCTAGTGGGAAATACCTCTGCATCTTTAAATTCGGTTTGTACTATTTTGCAGATTGATACTCTTCTATTTTATACATTGTTATTTTATTATATCTTACTGTATGAATGCATCTATTGGAAAGGTGGGATAGACTCTGCTGGTGCAATCCGAAAAGTTTATTTTTTAGCTGATATCTGCTGACATAGCTTAAAAAGAATGCAATGTGACAGGTCTACCACTTTTGACAATGGGAAACAGACAAGGATGGGAGGGTATAGCAGTTATAATGTCTGTTGCACTAACTTATTTCTCCAGATGAAGCTTTCCATCCAATGTTTTGATCAATGATTCTGCTGACCATTTATTACCTTTTCTCCCATGTCAATTTTGCTGAAGGTGAAGGTCTGCAAGTGGCTATTAGAAGCACGTATACTTGGGGCAATATTTTCCACCAAAAGCTTCTCCATGTATTGACCAAAGAAGGGCCAAGCTTGGGCCAGAATCTGTCACAGAGTAAAAATCAGTCTTTTAAGCATTTTCACACAACCATGGCTTGCCAGGGAGGGAACAACTGAGCTAATTGCTTCTCACCTTATTGAGCCATTCAGCTTTCTCGACGTCTGGAAAACTGACCTAGAAAGAAAAAGGAAATACAGATTGATTTAGGCAAGTCAAAACATGCCTGCTATGGGCTCCTGATTAGACTGAGAGCCACATACATGCACATTCAAAGATACTGCACTGTGCCTTAAGATGTGTCAGCAAAACAAAATCTAGCAACTTTCATTAGTGACTATGAAGAAGAGAGATTTAGGTGAGGCAGGATGAACCAAACATTCCCAGCACTTTTAAAAAGAGAGCATCAGAATTTAGTGGTAGATTGGCACGTCCCTCTAAGCCAGGGGTAGGCAACCTTGGCTCTTTTATGACTCATGGACTTCAATTCCCAGAATTCCTGAACCAGCTGGCTCAGGAATTCTGGGAGCTGAAGTCCATGAGTCATAAAAGAGCCAAGGTTGCCTACCCCTGCTCTAAGCTCACCAACTGTGTTAACAAGTTATGCAAACCCTATTTATTGTTCCAGTCCTTGACAAATCATTCATCATTGTTCTAATCTGAAGCTTTAATGCTTGAAATTCTCATTGTGCTTACCTGGGAGTAGATTCCACTGATTTCAGTGGAGGACTTCCTTCTGAATAAATCCACCTAATATTATGCTACTAAAACTGTGGACCCAACTTCATGCTCATGATCTTCTTAACATATATAACTCAAACTATGACATGCAAAGGGTTGGCAGCCCTCATATTAGAAGAACTTTTGCAAAGAGCCAGGCCCTTGAGACTCTCAAACAAAGCAACAGAGTTCTTCAAAGACATGATTAAGCCTAGGATGAGTAACAACATTCCAACAGGATCAAGAATGTGGGGCCGAGTTCCTTAGAATGTAGAAAGTGTTGCTTAGTCATCAATCTTGACTGCATCAGCTGTTAGGCGAAGCAATTTCTTTCTGCATTGTGTTCTTTCAACAGTTTGCTGAGATGGGGGAAGGTACTGCAAGAGATGTTGTGTCAAGGGAGCAATGACTGATGACATGAGAAAAACAGCTGATCTTTTCTAACATTTTAGCATTCAGGCATCAAATATGGACCCTCCTTCTTGTTCCATAGAAATCTTGTTGCTGGTAGATTGAACAGAATTTGCTGCTTTATGCAGAACAGGACTCTTCCAATATTAGTTAAAAGTCTCAATACTGTATGTGGATGATTGTAAAAGAGAGATTTAGGGGAGGAAGATAACAATTCATCAAATCCTCAGAAATCAGTTCTTCAAAATTAAAGGGGTCTCCAACTGGGAGTTGCAGGGTGTTGTGAATAACTTGCAGGGAAATTAGGGGAATTGCAATCTTTTTTTTAAAAAAAGTTGTCTCTAGCATGATTGTCAACCTCAAACTTATGAAATTGTTTTGTATCGCCTCATTTTAACAAAGGCATAAACATGTTGTGAATTGCCAGTCATAGCATGCTTTCAGTTATCTATGTTTTAGAACAGACATGTCAAACTTCCAACATCTCGTGACATCATGCAACGTATCGGAGCTTTTTTGCCATTGCCGGCAATGGGGTGGGCATGGTTACATGATGACGCGTCTGGCCCGTGGGTCGGCAGTTTGACACCCCTGTTATAGAACATCATTTTGAAATGATTTTTATATCTATTTTATAAAATGTTTAAATATATCTACTGAAATCCGACTTACTGGATATCTGAAAAATATGAGACACTGATATCTGAGTTCAATTTTCTTTGGAAATATCTCTGGGTTTTTTGGTATCTTGACAGCAGGACATTAATAATAAATTAATAGCTTTTGGAATGTCTGTAGATGTATATATTTTAGTTAAGTTCATCAACCCATATATGATAAACTGATAGCTAGTAAACTCAGTAGTACCAAAGAGAAGGAAGTTTTTGATGTTTCTTCTGAAAATTCCTTGGGAAATCTCAGTGCTATCTCTTCCTCAACTGTGGATCAATGAGCAAAGGGAATGGAGAAGTCTGTGTTCATATTGATTCCATTTCCACAATTCTATCACTGCAAACCAGATTTTACTACATTTAGAGCAAATACTGACAAATACTAAAGGTGGAATGAAAAACAAGAGCACCCATCTCAAAAACAAAAGCCAGGTTTCAGGAGTTATGCAAAAATAAAATCAATCTTCCTATTTAAGAAAGTTGGTTTTAGTTTTGGTTGGAAGTTTTATTTCATCAAATTATAGAGTTTTCCTTTATTTAATATATGACATAATTTAAGTGGAATATTAAATGTTTCCACCCCGATGCAGTAAAATATTTAATTTTAAATTCATTGTGGTATTACATAGCTGCAGAACTCTTGTGGTGGAGGGAGGGTAAAACTCCATGGTTGCCACATGAAACAATCTTACAGTAAAATGCACGGTTCTGCCTATGTGAAACTAGTCATTTACCATTTATTATTTATTTATTTATTTATTAATTTAATTTATATACCGCCCTTCTCTCAAGAGACTCAGGGCGGTGAACAGGGCAATACATAAAAGTTAGATACAAATGAGCAATGAAAACTCCTTTTAAATTCCCTCGACTTCTGTAGCAAGAATCAAAGAGCGGAGACCAAGATGGTTGCCCTACACAGGAAAAATACGAGTGAACAATTGCAAGCTATGCATGAATAGCAAATAAACCAGAGGATTTGTGCACCTTAATGGAAAATTTACTAAAGGTGGATAATAGAGAATAGAGAAATGTTAAGACCCACAAATGCTAACAGAAAGGGAAGCTGTAGTCTGTTTGTTGTAAGGACCTTTACAGCACTCTTTGAGTGGTTTACAAATGTCAACATATTGTCCCCCAACAATCTGGGTCCTCATTTTACCGACCTTGGAAGTTTGAAAGGCTGAGTCAACCTTGAGTTGGTCAGGATCAAACTGCTGGCAGCTGGCAGAATTAGCCTACAATACTGCATTCTAACCACGGTGCCATTATGGCTCTTATGTTTGTTGAAAAAACAAGAATGTGCATAAAAGCATACTTCATCCCACTTGGTTATATCGAACGGAGGTTGTCAGGAGAAATGCAAAAGTAAGCTGAATTCATTTAGAATAGGATGTTTAAGTGTATGTGATAAACCAGACTGGATCCAGACTGCATAGGTACTGAGTGAAAGGGAACTGAAGTGAAAAGGGAACCCTCAGTACGAAAGAGGTACTTTGAGAAGGTTTAGTTACACAGACAGAATGAATAAGGTTAGTCACAATACAAATATGAGGAAGGCTGAAAGGAATGAGCAGGAAAAAACCATGATTGGACAGAGTTGATGAGATCCTGAAAAAGAGAAAGGTGACTATTTTAAAGAACCAAAGACAATATATGAAAGGATGTATGGATGAATTTTGCAATGATAGAAATCTATGCAGTGATAAAAAAGGTATTTCTATAAATGGGATTTAGTTACGTGTTTTCTTAACTCATGCCTTAATTTCTTTGGCTTACTACTTCTGACTCCTTTACTGCACTTTGCCCAACACTGGAAAGGGAGTAACTTGGTGAATATGCATATCTTTTTCAGTAGTGATATCCATCGGCCACATATTATTATCTTCTATTAGGCATTGCTTTCATTTTCTTACTTTTGACTGCATTACCCATAATGCTAGAAAGTTAATGGCTTTCAAGGCCGCTATCATTGCACAACCTCAATGCTTTTCATTGATTTTTGTTTATGTATGACTTTTATCAGCAAGCTTTTTAAACTGACAACACTCATCCTAAGTGCTGCCATCATAAATCGCTAACCTTGGTTTTTATCTCTTTGCACTCACCTCTCTCCCCAAGACACATGAG